>NC_071997.2:21114154-21417184 GCF_028885655.2 Pongo abelii | reverse complement strand
CTCTGTGAGTTGAATGAACTCATCACAAAGAAGTTTCTGAGAATCCTTCTCTCTAGTTTTTATGTGAAGATATTTCCTTTTCCAACGTAGGCCTCAAAGCGCTCCAAATAAACACATGCAGATTCTACAAAAGGAGTGTTTCAAAACTGTTCTATCAAAGGGAACGTTCAAGTCTGTGAGTTGAATGTACTCATCACACAGATGTTTCTCAGAATGCTTCTGTCTAGTTTTTAGTTGAAGAGATTTCATTTCCCAGCATAGGCCTCAAAGCGCTCCAAATATCCACTTGCAGAATCTACGAAAAGAGTGTTTCAAAGCTGCTCTTTCAAAAGCAAGGTTCAAGTCTGTGTGTTGAATGCACTCATCCGAAAGAAGTTTCTGAGAATGCTTCTGTCTAGTTCTTACGTGAAGATATTTCCTTTTCCAGCTTAGGCCTCAAAGCGCTCCAAATAAACACTTGCAAATTCTACAAAAGGAGTGTTTCAAAAGAGTTCTATCAAAAGGCACGTTCAAGTCTGTGAGTTGAATGCACTTATCATACCGAAGTTTCCTGGAATGCTTGTGTCTAGTTTTTATGTGAAGACATTTCCTTTTCCAGCAGAGGCCTCAAAACACTCCAAATATCCACTTGCAGATTCTACAAAAAGAGTGTTTCAAAACTGCTCTATCAAAAGCAAGCTTCAACACTGTGAGTAGAATGCACTCATCACAAAGAAGTTTCTGAGAATGCTTCTGTCTAGTTTTTATGTGAAGATATTTCCTTTTCCAACATAGGCCTCAAAGCGCTCCAAATAAACACTTGCAGATTCTACAAAAGGAGTGTTTCGAAACTGCTCTTTCAAGAGGAACGTTCAAGTCTGTGAGTTGAATGCACTCATCACACAGAAGTTTCTGAGAATGCTTCTGTCTAGTTTTTATGTGAAGATGTTTCCTTTTCCAGCATAGGCCTCCAAACGCTCCAAATATCCTCTTGCAGATTCTACAAAAAGAGTGTTTCAAAACTGTTCTATCAAAAGGAAGGTTCAACTCTGTGAGTTGAATGAATGCATCATGAAGAACTTTCTGAGAATGCTTCTCTGTAGTTTTTAGGTGAAGATATTCCAAAACCCAGCACAGGCCTCGAAGTGCTCCAAATAACCACTTGCAGATTTTACCAAAAGAGTGTTTCAAAACTGCTCTTTCTATAGGGAAGTTCAAGTCTGTGAGTTGAATGCACTCAACACAAAGAAGTTTCTGAGAATGCTTCTGTTCAGTTTTTATGTGAAGATATTTCCTTTTCCAGCATAGGCCTCAAACGGCTCCAAATATCCACTTGCAGATTCTACAAAAAGAGTGTTTCCAAACTTCTCTATCAATTGGTAGGTTCAACTCTGTGAGTTGAATGAAGTCATCACAAAGAAGTTTCTGAGAATCCTTCTCTCTAGTTTTTATGTGAAGATATTTCCTTTTCCAGCGTAGGCCTCAAAGCGCTCCGAATAAACACTTCCAGATTCTACAAAAGGAGTGTTTCAAAACTGTTCTATCAAAGGGAACGTTCAAGTCTGTGAGTTGAATGTACTCATCACACAGATGTTTCTCAGAATGCTTCTGTCTAGTTTTTAGGTGAAGAGATTTCATTTCCCAGCATAGGCCTCAAAGCGCTCCAAATATCCACTTGCAGATTCTACAAGAAGAGTGTTTCCAAACTGCTCTTTCAAAAGGAAGCTTCAAGTCTGTGAGTTGAATGCACTCATCACAAAGAAGTTTCTGAGAATGCTTCCGTCTAGTTTCTATAGGAAGATATTTCCTTTTCCAACATAGGCCCCAAAGTGCTCCAAATAAACCCTTGCAGATTCTACAAAAGGAGTGTTTCAAAACTGCTCTTTCTATAGGTAAGTTCAAGTCTGTGAGTTGAATGCACTCAACACAAAGAAGTTTCTGAGAATGCTTCTGTTCAGTTTTTATGTGAAGATATTTCCTTTTCCAGCATAGGCCTCAAACGGCTCCAAATATCCACTTGCAGATTCTACAAAAAGAGTGTTTCCAAACTTCTCTATCAATTGGTAGGTTCAACTCTGTGAGTTGAATGAACTCATCACAAAGAAGTTTCTGAGAATCCTTCTCTCTAGTTTTTATGTGAAGATATTTCCTTTTCCAACATAGGCCTCAAAGCGCTCCAAATAAACACATGCAGATTCTACAAAAGGAGTGTTTCAAAACTGTTCTATCAAAGGGAACGTTCAAGTCTGTGAGTTGAATGTACTCATCACACAGATGTTTCTCAGAATGCTTCTGTCTAGTTTTTAGTTGAAGAGATTTCATTTCCCAGCATAGGCCTCAAAGCGCTCCAAATATCCACTTGCAGAATCTACGAAAAGAGTGTTTCAAAGCTGCTCTTTCAAAAGCAAGGTTCAAGTCTGTGTGTTGAATGCACTCATCCGAAAGAAGTTTCTGAGAATGCTTCTGTCTAGTTCTTACGTGAAGATATTTCCTTTTCCAGCTTAGGCCTCAAAGCGCTCCAAATAAACACTTGCAAATTCTACAAAAGGAGTGTTTCAAAAGAGTTCTATCAAAAGGCACGTTCAAGTCTGTGAGTTGAATGCACTTATCATACCGAAGTTTCCTGGAATGCTTGTGTCTAATTTTTATGTGAAGACATTTCCTTTTCCAGCAGAGGCCTCAAAACACTCCAAATATCCACTTGCAGATTCTACAAAAAGAGTGTTTCAAAACTGCTCTATCAAAAGCAAGCTTCAACACTGTGAGTAGAATGCACTCATCACAAAGAAGTTTCTGAGAATGCTTCTGTCTAGTTTTTATGTGAAGATATTTCCTTTTCCAACATAGGCCTCAAAGCGCTCCAAATAAACACTTGCAGATTCTACAAAAGGAGTGTTTCGAAACTGCTCTTTCAAGAGGAACGTTCAAGTCTGTGAGTTGAATGCACTCATCACACAGAAGTTTCTGAGAATGCTTCTGTCTACTTTTTATGTGAAGATGTTTCCTTTTCCAGCATAGGCCTCCAAACGCTCCAAATATCCTCTTGCAGATTCTACAAAAAGAGTGTTTCAAAACTGTTCTATCAAAAGGAAGGTTCAACTCTGTGAGTTGAATGAATGCATCATGAAGAACTTTCTGAGAATGCTTCTCTGTAGTTTTTAGGTGAAGATATTCCAAAACCCAGCACAGGCCTCGAAGTGCTCCAAATAACCACTTGCAGATTTTACCAAAAGAGTGTTTCAAAACTGCTCTTTCTATAGGGAAGTTCAAGTCTGTGAGTTGAATGCACTCAACACAAAGAAGTTTCTAAGAATGCTTCTGTTCAGTTTTTATGTGAAGATATTTCCTTTTCCAGCATAGGCCTCAAACGGCTCCAAATATCCACTTGCAGATTCTACAAAAAGAGTGTTTCCAAACTTCTCTATCAATTGGTAGGTTCAACTCTGTGAGTTGAATGAAGTCATCACAAAGAAGTTTCTGAGAATCCTTCTCTCTAGTTTTTATGTGAAGATATTTCCTTTTCCAGCGTAGGCCTCAAAGCGCTCCGAATAAACACTTGCAGATTCTACAAACTTAATGTTTCAAAACTGTTCTATCAAAGGGAACGTTCAAGTCTGTGAGTTGAATGTACTCATCACACAGATGTTTCTCAGAATGCTTCTGTCTAGTTTTTAGTTGAAGAGATTTCATTTCCCAGCATAGGCCTCAAAGCGCTCCAAATATCCACTTGCAGAATCTACGAAAAGAGTGTTTCAAAGCTGCTCTTTCAAAAGCAAGGTTCAAGTCTGTGTGTTGAATGCACTCATCCGAAAGAAGTTTCTGAGAATGCTTCTGTCTAGTTCTTACGTGAAGATATTTCCTTTTCCAGCTTAGGCCTCAAAGCGCTCCAAATAAACACTTGCAAATTCTACAAAAGGAGTGTTTCAAAAGAGTTCTATCAAAAGGAACGTTCAAGTCTGTGAGTTGAATGCACTTATCATACCGAAGTTTCCTGGAATGCTTGTGTCTAGTTTTTATGTGAAGACATTTCCTTTTCCAGCAGAGGCCTCAAAACACTCCAAATATCCACTTGCAGATTCTACAAAAAGAGTGTTTCAAAACTGCTCTATCAAAAGCAAGCTTCAACACTGTGAGTAGAATGCACTCATCACAAAGAAGTTTCTGAGAATGCTTCTGTCTAGTTTTTATGTGAAGATATTTCCTTTTCCAACATAGGCCTCAAAGCGCTCCAAATAAACACTTGCAGATTCTACAAAAGGAGTGTTTCGAAACTGCTCTTTCAAGAGGAACGTTCAAGTCTGTGAGTTGAATGCACTCATCACACAGAAGTTTCTGAGAATGCTTCTGTCTACTTTTTATGTGAAGATGTTTCCTTTTCCAGAATAGGCCTCCAAACGCTCCAAATATCCTCTTGCAGATTCTACAAAAAGAGTGTTTCAAAACTGTTCTATCAAAAGGAAGGTTCAACTCTGTGAGTTGAATGAATGCATCATGAAGAACTTTCTGAGAATGCTTCTCTGTAGTTTTTAGGTGAAGATATTCCAAAACCCAGCACAGGCCTCGAAGTGCTCCAAATAACCACTTGCAGATTTTACCAAAAGAGTGTTTCAAAACTGCTCTTTCTATAGGGAAGTTCAAGTCTGTGAGTTGAATGCACTCAACACAAAGAAGTTTCTGAGAATGCTTCTGTTCAGTTTTTATGTGAAGATATTTCCTTTTCCAGCATAGGCCTCAAACGGCTCCAAATATCCACTTGCAGATTCTACAAAAAGAGTGTTTCCAAACTTCTCTATCAATTGGTAGGTTCAACTCTGTGAGTTGAATGAAGTCATCACAAAGAAGTTTCTGAGAATCCTTCTCTCTAGTTTTTATGTGAAGATATTTCCTTTTCCAACATAGGCCTCAAGGTGCTCCGAATAAACACTTGCAGATTCTACAAACTTAATGTTTCAAAACTGTTCTATCAAAAGGAACGTTGAAGTCTGTGAGTTGAATGCACTCATCACAAAGAAGTTTCTCAGAATGCTTCCGTCTAGTTTTTAGGTGAAGAGATTTCATTTCCCAGCACAGGCCTCAAAGCGCTCCAAATATCCACTTGCAGATTCTACAAGAAGAGTGTTTCCAAACTGCTCTTTCAAAAGGAAGCTTCAAGTCTGTGAGTTGAATGCACTCATCACAAAGAAGTTTCTGAGAATGCTTCCGTCTAGTTTCTATATGAAGATATTTCCTTTTCCAACATAGGCCCCAAGGTGCTCCAAATAAACCCTTGCAGATTCTACAAAAGGAGTGTTTCAAAACTGCTCTTTCTATAGGTAAGTTCAAGTCTGTGAGTTGAATGCACTCAACACAAAGAAGTTTCTGAGAATGCTTCTGTTCAGTTTTTATGTGAAGATATTTCCTTTTCCAGCATAGGCCTCAAACGGCTCCAAATATCCACTTGCAGATTCTACAAAAAGAGTGTTTCCAAACTTCTCTATCAATTGGTAGGTTCAACTCTGTGAGTTGAATGAAGTCATCACAAAGAAGTTTCTGAGAATCCTTCTCTCTAGTTTTTACGTGAAGATATTTCCTTTTCCAGCGTAGGCCTCAAAGCGCTCCTAATAAACACATGCAGATTCTACAAAAGGAGTGTTTCAAAACAGTTCTATCAAAGGGAACGTTCAAGTCTGTGAGTTGAATGTACTCATCACACAGATGTTTCTCAGAATGCTTCTGTCTAGTTTTTAGGTGAAGAGATTTCATTTCCCAGCATAGGCCTCAAAGCGCTCCAAATATCCACTTGCAGATTCTATAAGAAGAGAGTTTCCAAACTGCTCTTTCAAAAGGAAGCTTCAAGTCTGTGAGTTGAATGCACTCATCACAAAGAAGTTTCTGAGAATGCTTCTGTCTAGTTTCTATAGGAAGATATTTCCTTTTCCAACATAGGCCCCAAAGTGCTCCAAATAAACCCTTGCAGATTCTACAAAAGGAGTGTTTCAAAACTGCTCTTTCTATAGGTAAGTTCAAGTCTGTGAGATGAATGCACTCAACACAAAGAAGTTTCTGAGAATGCTTCTGTTCAGTTTTTATGTGAAGATATTTCCTTTTCCAGCATAGGCCTCAAACGGCTCCAAATATCCACTTGCAGATTCTACAAAAAGAGTGTTTCCAAACTTCTCTATCAATTGGTAGGTTCAACTCTGTGAGTTGAATGAACTCATCACAAAGAAGTTTCTGAGAATCCTTCTCTCTAGTTTTTATGTGAAGATATTTCCTTTTCCTACATAGGCCTCAAAGCGCTCCAAATAAACACATGCAGATTCTACAAAAGGAGTGTTTCAAAACTGTTCTATCAAAGGGAACGTTCAAGTCTGTGAGTTGAATGTACTCATCACACAGATGTTTCTCAGAATGCTTCTGTCTAGTTTTTAGTTGAAGAGATTTCATTTCCCAGCATAGGCCTCAAAGCGCTCCAAATATCCACTTGCAGAATCTACGAAAAGAGTGTTTCAAAGCTGCTCTTTCAAAAGCAAGGTTCAAGTCTGTGTGTTGAATGCACTCATCCGAAAGAAGTTTCTGAGAATGCTTCTGTCTAGTTCTTACGTGAAGATATTTCCTTTTCCAGCTTAGGCCTCAAAGCGCTCCAAATAAACACTTGCAAATTCTACAAAAGGAGTGTTTCAAAAGAGTTCTATCAAAAGGCACGTTCAAGTCTGTGAGTTGAATGCACTTATCATACCGAAGTTTCCTGGAATGCTTGTGTCTAATTTTTATGTGAAGACATTTCCTTTTCCAGCAGAGGCCTCAAAACACTCCAAATATCCACTTGCAGATTCTACAAAAAGAGTGTTTCAAAACTGCTCTATCAAAAGCAAGCTTCAACACTGTGAGTAGAATGCACTCATCACAAAGAAGTTTCTGAGAATGCTTCTGTCTAGTTTTTATGTGAAGATATTTCCTTTTCCAACATAGGCCTCAAAGCGCTCCAAATAAACACTTGCAGATTCTACAAAAGGAGTGTTTCGAAACTGCTCTTTCAAGAGGAACGTTCAAGTCTGTGAGTTGAATGCACTCATCACACAGAAGTTTCTGAGAATGCTTCTGTCTAGTTTTTATGTGAAGATGTTTCCTTTTCCAGCATAGGCCTCCAAACGCTCCAAATATCCTCTTGCAGATTCTACAAAAAGAGTGTTTCAAAACTGTTCTATCAAAAGGAAGGTTCAACTCTGTGAGTTGAATGAATGCATCATGAAGAACTTTCTGAGAATGCTTCTCTGTAGTTTTTAGGTGAAGATATTCCAAAACCCAGCACAGGCCTCGAAGTGCTCCAAATAACCACTTGCAGATTTTACCAAAAGAGTGTTTCAAAACTGCTCTTTCTATAGGGAAGTTCAAGTCTGTGAGTTGAATGCACTCAACACAAAGAAGTTTCTGAGAATGCTTCTGTTCAGTTTTTATGTGAAGATATTTCCTTTTCCAGCATAGGCCTCAAACGGCTCCAAATATCCACTTGCAGATTCTACAAAAAGAGTGTTTCCAAACTTCTCTATCAATTGGTAGGTTCAACTCTGTGAGTTGAATGAAGTCATCACAAAGAAGTTTCTGAGAATCCTTCTCTCTAGTTTTTATGTGAAGATATTTCCTTTTCCAGCGTAGGCCTCAAAGCGCTCCGAATAAACACTTCCAGATTCTACAAAAGGAGTGTTTCAAAACTGTTCTATCAAAGGGAACGTTCAAGTCTGTGAGTTGAATGTACTCATCACACAGATGTTTCTCAGAATGCTTCTGTCTAGTTTTTAGGTGAAGAGATTTCATTTCCCAGCATAGGCCTCAAAGCGCTCCAAATATCCACTTGCAGATTCTACAAGAAGAGTGTTTCCAAACTGCTCTTTCAAAAGGAAGCTTCAAGTCTGTGAGTTGAATGCACTCATCACAAAGAAGTTTCTGAGAATGCTTCCGTCTAGTTTCTATATGAAGATATTTCCTTTTCCAACATAGGCCCCAAAGTGCTCCAAATAAACCCTTGCAGATTCTACAAAAGGAGTGTTTCAAAACTGCTCTTTCTATAGGTAAGTTCAAGTCTGTGAGTTGAATGCACTCAACACAAAGAAGTTTCTGAGAATGCTTCTGTTCAGTTTTTATGTGAAGATATATCCTTTTCCAGCATAGGCCTCAAACGGCTCCAAATATCCACTTGCAGATTCTACAAAAAGAGTGTTTCCAAACTTCTCTATCAATTGGTAGGTTCAACTCTGTGAGTTGAATGAAGTCATCACAAAGAAGTTTCTGAGAATCCTTCTCTCTAGTTTTTATGTGAAGATATTTCCTTTTCCAACATAGGCCTCAAGGTGCTCCGAATAAACACTTGCAGATTCTACAAACTTAATGTTTCAAAACTGTTCTATCAAAAGGAATGTTGAGGTCTGTGAGTTGAATGTACTCATCACACAGATGTTTCTCAGAATGCTTCTGTCTAGTTTTTAGGTGAAGAGATTTCATTTCCCAGCATAGGCCTCAAAGCGCTCCAAATATCCACTTGCAGAATCTACGAAAAGAGTGTTTCAAAGCTGCTCTTTCAAAAGCAAGGTTCAAGTCTGTGTGTTGAATGCACTCATACGAAAGAAGTTTCTGAGAATGCTTCTGTCTAGTTCTTACGTGAAGATATTTCCTTTTCCAGCTTAGGCCTCAAAGCGCTCCAAATAAACACTTGCAAATTCTACAAAAGGAGTGTTTCAAAAGAGTTCTATCAAAAGGCACGTTCAAGTCTGTGAGTTGAATGCACTTATCATACCGAAGTTTCCTGGAATGCTTGTGTCTAGTTTTTATGTGAAGACATTTCCTTTTCCAGCAGAGGCCTCAAAACACTCCAAATATCCACTTGCAGATTCTACAAAAAGAGTGTTTCAAAACTGCTCTATCAAAAGCAAGCTTCAACACTGTGAGTAGAATGCACTCATCACAAAGAAGTTTCTGAGAATGCTTCTGTCTAGTTTTTATGTGAAGATATTTCCTTTTCCAACATAGGCCTCAAAGCGCTCCAAATAAACACTTGCAGATTCTACAAAAGGAGTGTTTCGAAACTGCTCTTTCAAGAGGAACGTTCAAGTCTGTGAGTTGAATGCACTCATCACACAGAAGTTTCTGAGAATGCTTCTGTCTAGTTTTTATGTGAAGATGTTTCCTTTTCCAGCATAGGCCTCCAAACGCTCCAAATATCCTCTTGCAGATTCTACAAAAAGAGTGTTTCAAAACTGTTCTATCAAAAGGAAGGTTCAACTCTGTGAGTTGAATGAATGCATCATGAAGAACTTTCTGAGAATGCTTCTCTGTAGTTTTTAGGTGAAGATATTCCAAAACCCAGCACAGGCCTCGAAGTGCTCCAAATAACCACTTGCAGATTTTACCAAAAGAGTGTTTCAAAACTGCTCTTTCTATAGGGAAGTTCAAGTCTGTGAGTTGAATGCACTCAACACAAAGAAGTTTCTGAGAATGCTTCTGTTCAGTTTTTATGTGAAGATATTTCCTTTTCCAGCATAGGCCTCAAACGGCTCCAAATATCCACTTGCAGATTCTACAAAAAGAGTGTTTCCAAACTTCTCTATCAATTGGTAGGTTCAACTCTGTGAGTTGAATGAAGTCATCACAAAGAAGTTTCTGAGAATCCTTCTCTCTAGTTTTTATGTGAAGATATTTCCTTTTCCAGCGTAGGCCTCAAAGCGCTCCGAATAAACACTTGCAGATTCTACAAACTTAATGTTTCAAAACTGTTCTATCAAAGGGAACGTTCAAGTCTGTGAGTTGAATGTACTCATCACACAGATGTTTCTCAGAATGCTTCTGTCTAGTTTTTAGGTGAAGAGATTTCATTTCCCAGCATAGGCCTCAAAGCGCTCCAAATATCCACTTGCAGAATCTACGAAAAGAGTGTTTCAAAGCTGCTCTTTCAAAAGCAAAGTTCAAGTCTGTGTGTTGAATGCACTCATCCGAAAGAAGTTTCTGAGAATGCTTCTGTCTAGTTCTTACGTGAAGATATTTATTTTTCCAGCTTAGGCCTCAAAGCGCTCCAAATAAACACTTGCAAATTCTACAAAAGGAGTGTTTCAAAAGAGTTCTATCAAAAGGAACGTTCAAGTCTGTGAGTTGAATGCACTTATCATACCGAAGTTTCCTGGAATGCTTGTGTCTAGTTTTTATGTGAAGACATTTCCTTTTCCAGCAGAGGCCTCAAAGCACTCCAAATATCCACTTGCAGATTCTACAAAAAGAGTGTTTCAAAACTGCTCTATCAAAAGCAAGCTTCAACACTGTGAGTAGAATGCACTCATCACAAAGAAGTTTCTGAGAATGCTTCTGTCTAGTTTTTATGTGAAGATATTTCCTTTTCCAACATAGGCCTCAAAGCGCTCCAAATAAACACTTGCAGATTCTACAAAAGGAGTGTTTCGAAACTGCTCTTTCAAGAGGAACGTTCAAGTCTGTGAGTTGAATGCACTCATCACACAGAAGTTTCTGAGAATGCTTCTGTCTAGTTTTTATGTGAAGATGTTTCCTTTTCCAGCATAGGCCTCCAAACGCTCCAAATATCCTCTTGCAGATTCTACAAAAAGAGTGTTTCAAAACTGTTCTATCAAAAGGAAGGTTCAACTCTGTGAGTTGAATGAATGCATCATGAAGAACTTTCTGAGAATGCTTCTCTGTAGTTTTTAGGTGAAGATATTCCAAAACCCAGCACAGGCCTCGAAGTGCTCCAAATAACCACTTGCAGATTTTACCAAAAGAGTGTTTCAAAACTGCTCTTTCTATAGGGAAGTTCAAGTCTGTGAGTTGAATGCACTCAACACAAAGAAGTTTCTGAGAATGCTTCTGTTCAGTTTTTATGTGAAGATATTTCCTTTTCCAGCATAGGCCTCAAATGGCTCCAAATATCCACTTGCAGATTCTACAAAAAGAGTGTTTCCAAACTTCTCTATCAATTGGTAGGTTCAACTCTGTGAGTTGAATGAAGTCATCACAAAGAAGTTTCTGAGAATCCTTCTCTCTAGTTTTTATGTGAAGATATTTCCTTTTCCAGCGTAGGCCTCAAAGCGCTCCGAATAAACACTTGCAGATTCTACAAACTTAATGTTTCAAAACTGTTCTATCAAAGGGAATGTTGAGGTCTGTGAGTTGAATGTACTCATCACACAGATGTTTCTCAGAATTCTTCTGTCTAGTTTTTAGGTGAAGAGATTTCATTTCCCAGCATAGGCCTCAAAGCGCTCCAAATATCCACTTGCAGAATCTACGAAAAGAGTGTTTCAAAGCTGCTCTTTCAAAAGCAAGGTTCAAGTCTGTGTGTTGAATGCACTCATCCGAAAGAAGTTTCTGAGAATGCTTCTGTCTAGTTCTTACGTGAAGATATTTCCTTTTCCAGCTTAGGCCTCAAAGCGCTCCAAATAAACACTTGCAAATTCTACAAAAGGAGTGTTTCAAAAGAGTTCTATCAAAAGGCACGTTCAAGTCTGTGAGTTGAATGCACTTATCATACCGAAGTTTCCTGGAATGCTTGTGTCTAGTTTTTATGTGAAGACATTTCCTTTTCCAGCAGAGGCCTCAAAACACTCCAAATATCCACTTGCAGATTCTACAAAAAGAGTGTTTCAAAACTGCTCTATCAAAAGCAAGCTTCAACACTGTGAGTAGAATGCACTCATCACAAAGAAGTTTCTGAGAATGCTTCTGTCTAGTTTTTATGTGAAGATATTTCCTTTTCCAACATAGGCCTCAAAGCGCTCCAAATAAACACTTGCAGATTCTACAAAAGGAGTGTTTCGAAACTGCTCTTTCAAGAGGAACGTTCAAGTCTGTGAGTTGAATGCACTCATCACACAGAAGTTTCTGAGAATGCTTCTGTCTAGTTTTTATGTGAAGATGTTTCCTTTTCCAGAATAGGCCTCAAAACGCTCCAAATATCCTCTTGCAGATTCTACAAAAAGAGTGTTTCAAAACTGTTCTATCAAAAGGAAGGTTCAACTCTGTGAGTTGAATGAATGCATCATGAAGAACTTTCTGAGAATGCTTCTCTGTAGTTTTTAGGTGAAGATATTCCAAAACCCAGCACAGGCCTCGAAGTGCTCCAAATAACCACTTGCAGATTTTACCAAAAGAGTGTTTCAAAACTGCTCTTTCTATAGGTAAGTTCAAGTCTGTGAGTTGAATGCACTCAACACAAAGAAGTTTCTGAGAATGCTTCTGTTCAGTTTTTATGTGAAGATATTTCCTTTTCCAGCATAGGCCTCAAACGGCTCCAAATATCCACTTGCAGATTCTACAAAAAGAGTGTTTCCAAACTTCTCTATCAATTGGTAGGTTCAACTCTGTGAGTTGAATGAAGTCATCACAAAGAAGTTTCTGAGAATCCTTCTCTCTAGTTTTTATGTGAAGATACTTCCTTTTCCAACATAGGCCTCAAGGTGCTCCGAATAAACACTTGCAGATTCTACAAACTTAATGTTTCAAAACTGTTCTATCAAAAGGAACGTTGAAGTCTGTGAGTTGAATGCACTCATCACAAAGAAGTTTCTCAGAATGCTTCCGTCTAGTTTTTAGGTGAAGAGATTTCATTTCCCAGCACAGGCCTCAAAGCGCTCCAAATATCCACTTGCAGATTCTACAAGAAGAGTGTTTCCAAACTGCTCTTTCAAAAGGAAGCTTCAAGTCTGTGAGTTGAATGCACTCATCACAAAGAAGTTTCTGAGAATGCTTCCGTCTAGTTTCTATATGAAGATATTTCCTTTTCCAACATAGGCCCCAAAGTGCTCCAAATAAACCCTTGCAGATTCTACAAAAGGAGTGTTTCAAAACTGCTCTTTCTATAGGTAAGTTCAAGTCTGTGAGTTGAATGCACTCAACACAAAGAAGTTTCTGAAAATGCTTCTGTTCAGTTTTTATGTGAAGATATTTCCTTTTCCAGCATAGGCCTCAAACGGCTCCAAATATCCACTTGCAGATTCTACAAAAAGAGTGTTTCCAAACTTCTCTATCAATTGGTAGGTTCAACTCTGTGAGTTGAATGAAGTCATCACAAAGAAGTTTCTGAGAATCCTTCTCTCTAGTTTTTACGTGAAGATATTTCCTTTTCCAGCGTAGGCCTCAAAGCGCTCCAAATAAACACATGCAGATTCTACAAAAGGAGTGTTTCAAAACAGTTCTATCAAAGGAAACGTTCAAGTCTGTGAGTTGAATGTACTCATCACACAGATGTTTCTCAGAATGCTTCTGTCTAGTTTTTAGGTGAAGAAATTTCATTTCCCAGCATAGGCCTCAAAGCACTCCAAATATCCACTTGCAGATTCTATAAGAAGAGAGTTTCCAAACTGCTCTTTCAAAAGGAAGCTTCAAGTCTGTGAGTTGAATGCACTCATCACAAAGAAGTTTCTGAGAATGCTTCCGTCTAGTTTCTATGTGAAGATATTTCCTTTTCCAACATAGGCCCCAAAGTGCTCCAAATAAACCCTTGCAGATTCTACAAAAGGAGTGTTTCAAAACTGCTCTTTCTATAGGTAAGTTCAAGTCTGTGAGTTGAATGCACTCAACACAAAGAAGTTTCTGAGAATGCTTCTGTTCAGTTTTTATGTGAAGATATTTCCTTTTCCAGCATAGGCCTCAAACGGCTCCAAATATCCACTTGCAGATTCTACAAAAAGAGTGTTTCCAAACTTCTCTATCAATTGGTAGGTTCAACTCTGTGAGTTGAATGAACTCATCACAAAGAAGTTTCTGAGAATCCTTCTCTCTAGTTTTTACGTGAAGATATTTCCTTTTCCAGCGTAGGCCTCAAAGCGCTCCAAATAAACACATGCAGATTCTACAAAAGGAGTGTTTCAAAACAGTTCTATCAAAGGGAACGTTCAAGTCTGTGAGTTGAATGTACTCATCACACAGATGTTTCTCAGAATGCTTCTGTCTAGTTTTTAGGTGAAGAGATTTCATTTCCCAGCATAGGCCTCAAAGCACTCCAAATATCCACTTGCAGATTCTATAAGAAGAGAGTTTCCAAACTGCTCTTTCAAAAGGAAGCTTCAAGTCTGTGAGTTGAATGCACTCATCAGAAAGAAGTTTCTGAGAATGCTTCTGTCTAGTTCTTACGTGAAGATATTTATTTTTCCAGCTTAGGCCTCAAAGCGCTCCAAATAAACACTTGCAAATTCTACAAAAGGAGTGTTTCAAAAGAGTTCTATCAAAAGGAACGTTCAAGTCTGTGAGTTGAATGCACTTATCATACCGAAGTTTCCTGGAATGCTTGTGTCTAGTTTTTATGTGAAGACATTTCCTTTTCCAGCAGAGGCCTCAAAACACTCCAAATATCCACTTGCAGATTCTACAAAAAGAGTGTTTCAAAACTGCTCTATCAAAAGCAAGCTTCAACACTGTGAGTAGAATGCACTCATCACAAAGAAGTTTCTGAGAATGCTTCTGTCTAGTTTTTATGTGAAGATATTTCCTTTTCCAACATAGGCCTCAAAGCGCTCCAAATAAACACTTGCAGATTCTACAAAAGGAGTGATTCGAAACTGCTCTTTCAAGAGGAACGTTCAAGTCTGTGAGTTGAATGCACTCATCACACAGAAGTTTCTGAGAATGCTTCTGTCTACTTTTTATGTGAAGATGTTTCCTTTTCCAGAATAGGCCTCAAAACGCTCCAAATATCCTCTTGCAGATTCTACAAAAAGAGTGTTTCAAAACTGTTCTATCAAAAGGAAGGTTCAACTCTGTGAGTTGAATGAATGCATCATGAAGAACTTTCTGAGAATGCTTCTCTGTAGTTTTTAGGTGAAGATATTCCAAAACCCAGCACAGGCCTCGAAGTGCTCCAAATATCCACTTGCAGATTTTACCAAAAGAGTGTTTCAAAACTGCTCTTTCTATAGGTAAGTTCAAGTCTGTGAGTTGAATGCACTCAACACAAAGAAGTTTCTGAGAATGCTTCTGTTCAGTTTTTATGTGAAGATATTTCCTTTTCCAGCATAGGCCTCAAACGGCTCCAAATATCCACTTGCAGATTCTACAAAAAGAGTGTTTCCAAACTTCTCTATCAATTGGTAGGTTCAACTCTGTGAGTTGAATGAAGTCATCACAAAGAAGTTTCTGAGAATCCTTCTCTCTAGTTTTTATGTGAAGATACTTCCTTTTCCAACATAGGCCTCAAGGTGCTCCGAATAAACACTTGCAGATTCTACAAACTTAATGTTTCAAAACTGTTCTATCAAAAGGAACGTTGAAGTCTGTGAGTTGAATGCACTCATCACAAAGAAGTTTCTCAGAATGCTTCCGTCTAGTTTTTAGGTGAAGAGATTTCATTTCCCAGCACAGGCCTCAAAGCGCTCCAAATATCCACTTGCAGATTCTACAAGAAGAGTGTTTCCAAACTGCTCTTTCAAAAGGAAGCTTCAAGTCTGTGAGTTGAATGCACTCATCACAAAGAAGTTTCTGAGAATGCTTCCGTCTAGTTTCTATATGAAGATATTTCCTTTTCCAACATAGGCCCCAAAGTGCTCCAAATAAACCCTTGCAGATTCTACAAAAGGAGTGTTTCAAAACTGCTCTTTCTATAGGTAAGTTCAAGTCTGTGAGTTGAATGCACTCAACACAAAGAAGTTTCTGAGAATGCTTCTGTTCAGTTTTTATGTGAAGATATTTCCTTTTCCAGCATAGGCCTCAAACGGCTCCAAATATCCACATGCAGATTCTACAAAAAGAGTGTTTCCAAACTTCTCTATCAATTGGTAGGTTCAACTCTGTGAGTTGAATGAAGTCATCACAAAGAAGTTTCTGAGAATCCTTCTCTCTAGATTTTACGTGAAGATATTTCCTTTTCCAGCGTAGGCCTCAAAGCGCTCCAAATAAACACATGCAGATTCTACAAAAGGAGTGTTTCAAAACAGTTCTATCAAAGGGAACGTTCAAGTCTGTGAGTTGAATGTACTCATCACACAGATGTTTCTCAGAATGCTTCTGTCTAGTTTTCAGGTGAAGAGATTTCATTTCCAGCATAGGCCTCAAAGCACTCCAAATATCCACTTGCAGATTCTATAAGAAGAGAGTTTCCAAACTGCTCTTTCAAAAGGAAGCTTCAAGTCTGTGAGTTGAATGCACTCATCACAAAGAAGTTTCTGAGAATGCTTCCGTCTAGTTTCTATATGAAGATATTTCCTTTTCCAACATAGGCCCCAAAGTGCTCCAAATAAACCCTTGCAGATTCTACAAAAGGAGTGTTTCAAAACTGCTCTTTCTATAGGTAAGTTCAAGTCTGTGAGTTGAATGCACTCAACACAAAGAAGTTTCTGAGAATGCTTCTGTTCAGTTTTTATGTGAAGATATTTCCTTTTCCAGCATAGGCCTCAAACGGCTCCAAATATCCACTTGCAGATTCTACAAAAAGAGTGTTTCCAAACTTCTCTATCAATTGGTAGGTTCAACTCTGTGAGTTGAATGAAGTCATCACAAAGAAGTTTCTGAGAATCCTTCTCTCTAGTTTTTATGTGAAGATATTTCCTTTTCCAGCGTAGGCCTCAAAGCGCTCCGAATAAACACTTGCAGATTCTACAAACTTAATGTTTCAAAACTGTTCTATCAAAGGGAACGTTCAAGTCTGTGAGTTGAATGTACTCATCACACAGATGTTTCTCAGAATGCTTCTGTCTAGTTTTTAGGTGAAGAGATTTCATTTCCCAGCATAGGCCTCAAAGCGCTCCAAATATCCACTTGCAGAATCTACGAAAAGAGTGTTTCAAAGCTGCTCTTTCAAAAGCAAAGTTCAAGTCTGTGTGTTGAATGCACTCATCCGAAAGAAGTTTCTGAGAATGCTTCTGTCTAGTTCTTACGTGAAGATATTTATTTTTCCAGCTTAGGCCTCAAAGCGCTCCAAATAAACACTTGCAAATTCTACAAAAGGAGTGTTTCAAAAGAGTTCTATCAAAAGGAACGTTCAAGTCTGTGAGTTGAATGCACTTATCATACCGAAGTTTCCTGGAATGCTTGTGTCTAGTTTTTATGTGAAGACATTTCCTTTTCCAGCAGAGGCCTCAAAGCACTCCAAATATCCACTTGCAGATTCTACAAAAAGAGTGTTTCAAAACTGCTCTATCAAAAGCAAGCTTCAACACTGTGAGTAGAATGCACTCATCACAAAGAAGTTTCTGAGAATGCTTCTGTCTAGTTTTTATGTGAAGATATTTCCTTTTCCAACATAGGCCTCAAAGCGCTCCAAATAAACACTTGCAGATTCTACAAAAGGAGTGATTCGAAACTGCTCTTTCAAGAGGAACGTTCAAGTCTGTGAGTTGAATGCACTCATCACACAGAAGTTTCTGAGAATGCTTCTGTCTACTTTTTATGTGAAGATGTTTCCTTTTCCAGAATAGGCCTCAAAACGCTCCAAATATCCTCTTGCAGATTCTACAAAAAGAGTGTTTCAAAACTGTTCTATCAAAAGGAAGGTTCAACTCTGTGAGTTGAATGAATGCATCATGAAGAACTTTCTGAGAATGCTTCTCTGTAGTTTTTAGGTGAAGATATTCCAAAACCCAGCACAGGCCTCGAAGTGCTCCAAATATCCACTTGCAGATTTTACCAAAAGAGTGTTTCAAAACTGCTCTTTCTATAGGTAAGTTCAAGTCTGTGAGTTGAATGCACTCAACACAAAGAAGTTTCTGAGAATGCTTCTGTTCAGTTTTTATGTGAAGATATTCCCTTTTCCAGCATAGGCCTCAAACGGCTCCAAATATCCACTTGCAGATTCTACAAAAAGAGTGTTTCCAAACTTCTCTATCAATTGGTAGGTTCAACTCTGTGAGTTGAATGAAGTCATCACAAAGAAGTTTCTGAGAATCCTTCTCTCTAGTTTTTATGTGAAGATATTTCCTTTTCCAACATAGGCCTCAAGGTGCTCCGAATAAACACTTGCAGATTCTACAAACTTAATGTTTCAAAACTGTTCTATCAAAAGGAACGTTGAAGTCTGTGAGTTGAATGCACTCATCACAAAGAAGTTTCTCAGAATGCTTCCGTCTAGTTTTTAGGTGAAGAGATTTCATTTCCCAGCACAGGCCTCAAAGCGCTCCAAATATCCACTTGCAGATTCTACAAGAAGAGTGTTTCCAAACTGCTCTTTCAAAAGGAAGCTTCAAGTCTGTGAGTTGAATGCACTCATCACAAAGAAGTTTCTGAGAATGCTTCCGTCTAGTTTCTATATGAAGATATTTCCTTTTCCAACATAGGCCCCAAAGTGCTCCAAATAAACCCTTGCAGATTCTACAAAAGGAGTGTTTCAAAACTGCTCTTTCTATAGGTAAGTTCAAGTCTGTGAGTTGAATGCACTCAACACAAAGAAGTTTCTGAGAATGCTTCTGTTCAGTTTTTATGTGAAGATATTTCCTTTTCCAGCATAGGCCTCAAACGGCTCCAAATATCCACTTGCAGATTCTACAAAAAGAGTGTTTCCAAACTTCTCTATCAATTGGTAGGTTCAACTCTGTGAGTTGAATGAACTCATCACAAAGAAGTTTCTGAGAATCCTTCTCTCTAGATTTTACGTGAAGATATTTCCTTTTCCAGCGTAGGCCTCAAAGCGCTCCAAATAAACACATGCAGATTCTACAAAAGGAGTGTTTCAAAACAGTTCTATCAAAGGGAACGTTCAAGTCTGTGAGTTGAATGTACTCATCACACAGATGTTTCTCAGAATGCTTCTGTCTAGTTTTCAGGTGAAGAGATTTCATTTCCAGCATAGGCCTCAAAGCACTCCAAATATCCACTTGCAGATTCTATAAGAAGAGAGTTTCCAAACTGCTCTTTCAAAAGGAAGCTTCAAGTCTGTGAGTTGAATGCACTCATCACAAAGAAGTTTCTGAGAATGCTTCCGTCTAGTTTCTATATGAAGATATTTCCTTTTCCAACATAGGCCCCAAAGTGCTCCAAATAAACCCTTGCAGATTCTACAAAAGGAGTGTTTCAAAACTGCTCTTTCTATAGGTAAGTTCAAGTCTGTGAGTTGAATGCACTCAACACAAAGAAGTTTCTGAGAATGCTTCTGTTCAGTTTTTATGTGAAGATATTTCCTTTTCCAGCATAGGCCTCAAACGGCTCCAAATATCCACTTGCAGATTCTACAAAAAGAGTGTTTCCAAACTTCTCTATCAATTGGTAGGTTCAACTCTGTGAGTTGAATGAAGTCATCACAAAGAAGTTTCTGAGAATCCTTCTCTCTAGTTTTTATGTGAAGATATTTCCTTTTCCAGCGTAGGCCTCAAAGCGCTCCGAATAAACACTTGCAGATTCTACAAACTTAATGTTTCAAAACTGTTCTATCAAAGGGAACGTTCAAGTCTGTGAGTTGAATGTACTCATCACACAGATGTTTCTCAGAATGCTTCTGTCTAGTTTTTAGGTGAAGAGATTTCATTTCCCAGCATAGGCCTCAAAGCGCTCCAAATATCCACTTGCAGAATCTACGAAAAGAGTGTTTCAAAGCTGCTCTTTCAAAAGCAAAGTTCAAGTCTGTGTGTTGAATGCACTCATCCGAAAGAAGTTTCTGAGAATGCTTCTGTCTAGTTCTTACGTGAAGATATTTATTTTTCCAGCTTAGGCCTCAAAGCGCTCCAAATAAACACTTGCAAATTCTACAAAAGGAGTGTTTCAAAAGAGTTCTATCAAAAGGAACGTTCAAGTCTGTGAGTTGAATGCACTTATCATACCGAAGTTTCCTGGAATGCTTGTGTCTAGTTTTTATGTGAAGACATTTCCTTTTCCAGCAGAGGCCTCAAAGCACTCCAAATATCCACTTGCAGATTCTACAAAAAGAGTGTTTCAAAACTGCTCTATCAAAAGCAAGCTTCAACACTGTGAGTAGAATGCACTCATCACAAAGAAGTTTCTGAGAATGCTTCTGTCTAGTTTTTATGTGAAGATATTTCCTTTTCCAACATAGGCCTCAAGGTGCTCCGAATAAACACTTGCAGATTCTACAAACTTAATGTTTCAAAACTCTTCTATCAAAAGGAACGTTGAAGTCTGTGAGTTGAATGCACTCATCACAAAGAAGTTTCTCAGAATGCTTCCGTCTAGTTTTTAGGTGAAGAGATTTCATTTCCCAGCACAGGCCTCAAAGCGCTCCAAATATCCACTTGCAGATTCTACAAGAAGAGTGTTTCCAAACTGCTCTTTCAAAAGGAAGCTTCAAGCCTGTGAGTTGAATGCACTCATCACAAAGAAGTTTCTGAGAATGCTTCCGTCTAGTTTCTATATGAAGATATTTCCTTTTCCAACATAGGCCCCAAAGTGCTCCAAATAAACCCTTGCAGATTCTACAAAAGGAGTGTTTCAAAACTGCTCTTTCTATAGGTAAGTTCAAGTCTGTGAGTTGAATGCACTCAACACAAAGAAGTTTCTGAGAATGCTTCTGTTCAGTTTTTATGTGAAGATATTTCCTTTTCCAGCATAGGCCTCAAACGGCTCCAAATATCCACTTGCAGATTCTACAAAAAGAGTGTTTCCAAACTTCTCTATCAATTGGTAGGTTCAACTCTGTGAGTTGAATGAAGTCATCACAAAGAAGTTTCTGAGAATCCTTCTCTCTAGTTTTTATGTGAAGATATTTCCTTTTCCAGCGTAGGCCTCAAAGCGCTCCGAATAAACACTTGCAGATTCTACAAACTTAATGTTTCAAAACTGTTCTATCAAAGGGAACGTTCAAGTCTGTGAGTTGAATGTACTCATCACACAGATGTTTCTCAGAATGCTTCTGTCTAGTTTTTAGGTGAAGAGATTTCATTTCCCAGCATAGGCCTCAAAGCGCTCCAAATATCCACTTGCAGAATCTACGAAAAGAGTGTTTCAAAGCTGCTCTTTCAAAAGCAAGGTTCAAGTCTGTGTGTTGAATGCACTCATCCGAAAGAAGTTTCTGAGAATGCTTCTGTCTAGTTCTTACGTGAAGATATTTCCTTTTCCAGCTTAGGCCTCAAAGCGCTCCAAATAAACACTTGCAAATTCTACAAAAGGGGTGTTTCAAAAGAGTTCTATCAAAAGGCACGTTCAAGTCTGTGAGTTGAATGCACTTATCATACCGAAGTTTCCTGGAATGCTTGTGTCTAGTTTTTATGTGAAGACATTTCCTTTTCCAGCAGAGGCCTCAAAACACTCCAAATATCCACTTGCAGATTCTACAAAAAGAGTGTTTCAAAACTGCTCTATCAAAAGCAAGCTTCAACACTGTGAGTAGAATGCACTCATCACAAAGAAGTTTCTGAGAATGCTTCTGTCTAGTTTTTATGTGAAGATATTTCCTTTTCCAACATAGGCCTCAAAGCGCTCCAAATAAACACTTGCAGATTCTACAAAAGGAGTGTTTCGAAACTGCTCTTTCAAGAGGAACGTTCAAGTCTGTGAGTTGAATGCACTCATCACACAGAAGTTTCTGAGAATGCTTCTGTCTACTTTTTATGTGAAGATGTTTCCTTTTCCAGAATAGGCCTCCAAACGCTCCAAATATCCTCTTGCAGATTCTACAAAAAGAGTGTTTCAAAACTGTTCTATCAAAAGGAAGGTTCAACTCTGTGAGTTGAATGAATGCATCATGAAGAACTTTCTGAGAATGCTTCTCTGTAGTTTTTAGGTGAAGATATTCCAAAACCCAGCACAGGCCTCGAAGTGCTCCAAATAACCACTTGCAGATTTTACCAAAAGAGTGTTTCAAAACTGCTCTTTCTATAGGGAAGTTCAAGTCTGTGAGTTGAATGCACTCAACACAAAGAAGTTTCTGAGAATGCTTCTGTTCAGTTTTTATGTGAAGATATTTCCTTTTCCAGCATAGGCCTCAAACGGCTCCAAATATCCACTTGCAGATTCTACAAAAAGAGTGTTTCCAAACTTCTCTATCAATTGG
Organism: Pongo abelii; assembly: GCF_028885655.2. NCBI lineage: Eukaryota > Metazoa > Chordata > Mammalia > Primates > Hominidae > Pongo > Pongo abelii. The sequence continues at coordinate 21,395,307 of NC_071997.2, read as the reverse complement.
TAGGTTCAACTCTGTGAGTTGAATGAAGTCATCACAAAGAAGTTTCTGAGAATCCTTCTCTCTAGTTTTTATGTGAAGATATTTCCTTTTCCAACATAGGCCTCAAGGTGCTCCGAATAAACACTTGCAGATTCTACAAACTTAATGTTTCAAAACTGTTCTATCAAAAGGAACGTTGAAGTCTGTGAGTTGAATGCACTCATCACAAAGAAGTTTCTCAGAATGCTTCCGTCTAGTTTTTAGGTGAAGAGATTTCATTTCCCAGCACAGGCCTCAAAGCGCTCCAAATATCCACTTGCAGATTCTACAAGAAGAGTGTTTCCAAACTGCTCTTTCAAAAGGAAGCTTCAAGTCTGTGAGTTGAATGCACTCATCACAAAGAAGTTTCTGAGAATGCTTCCGTCTAGTTTCTATATGAAGATATTTCCTTTTCCAACATAGGCCCCAAAGTGCTCCAAATAAACCCTTGCAGATTCTACAAAAGGAGTGTTTCAAAACTGCTCTTTCTATAGGTAAGTTCAAGTCTGTGAGTTGAATGCACTCAACACAAAGAAGTTTCTGAGAATGCTTCTGTTCAGTTTTTATGTGAAGATATTTCCTTTTCCAGCATAGGCCTCAAACGGCTCCAAATATCCACTTGCAGATTCTACAAAAAGAGTGTTTCCAAACTTCTCTATCAATTGGTAGGTTCAACTCTGTGAGTTGAATGAAGTCATCACAAAGAAGTTTCTGAGAATCCTTCTCTCTAGTTTTTACGTGAAGATATTTCCTTTTCCAGCGTAGGCCTCAAAGCGCTCCAAATAAACACATGTAGATTCTACAAAAGGAGTGTTTCAAAACAGTTCTATAAAAGGGAACGTTCAAGTCTGTGAGTTGAATGTACTCATCACACAGATGTTTCTCAGAATGCTTCTGTCTAGTTTTTAGGTGAAGAGATTTCATTTCCCAGCATAGGCCTCAAAGCGCTCCAAATATCCACTTGCAGATTCTATAAGAAGAGAGTTTCCAAACTGCTCTTTCAAAAGGAAGCTTCAAGTCTGTGAGTTGAATGCACTCATCACAAAGAAGTTTCTGAGAATGCTTCTGTCTAGTTTCTATAGGAAGATATTTCCTTTTCCAACATAGGCCCCAAAGTGCTCCAAATAAACCCTTGCAGATTCTACAAAAGGAGTGTTTCAAAACTGCTCTTTCTATAGGTAAGTTCAAGTCTGTGAGATGAATGCACTCAACACAAAGAAGTTTCTGAGAATGCTTCTGTTCAGTTTTTATGTGAAGATATTTCCTTTTCCAGCATAGGCCTCAAACGGCTCCAAATATCCACTTGCAGATTCTACAAAAAGAGTGTTTCCAAACTTCTCTATCAATTGGTAGGTTCAACTCTGTGAGTTGAATGAACTCATCACAAAGAAGTTTCTGAGAATCCTTCTCTCTAGTTTTTATGTGAAGATATTTCCTTTTCCAACATAGGCCTCAAAGCGCTCCAAATAAACACATGCAGATTCTACAAAAGGAGTGTTTCAAAACTGTTCTATCAAAGGGAACGTTCAAGTCTGTGAGTTGAATGTACTCATCACACAGATGTTTCTCAGAATGCTTCTGTCTAGTTTTTAGTTGAAGAGATTTCATTTCCCAGCATAGGCCTCAAAGCGCTCCAAATATCCACTTGCAGAATCTACGAAAAGAGTGTTTCAAAGCTGCTCTTTCAAAAGCAAGGTTCAAGTCTGTGTGTTGAATGCACTCATCCGAAAGAAGTTTCTGAGAATGCTTCTGTCTAGTTCTTACGTGAAGATATTTCCTTTTCCAGCTTAGGCCTCAAAGCGCTCCAAATAAACACTTGCAAATTCTACAAAAGGAGTGTTTCAAAAGAGTTCTATCAAAAGGCACGTTCAAGTCTGTGAGTTGAATGCACTTATCATACCGAAGTTTCCTGGAATGCTTGTGTCTAATTTTTATGTGAAGACATTTCCTTTTCCAGCAGAGGCCTCAAAACACTCCAAATATCCACTTGCAGATTCTACAAAAAGAGTGTTTCAAAACTGCTCTATCAAAAGCAAGCTTCAACACTGTGAGTAGAATGCACTCATCACAAAGAAGTTTCTGAGAATGCTTCTGTCTAGTTTTTATGTGAAGATATTTCCTTTTCCAACATAGGCCTCAAAGCGCTCCAAATAAACACTTGCAGATTCTACAAAAGGAGTGTTTCGAAACTGCTCTTTCAAGAGGAACGTTCAAGTCTGTGAGTTGAATGCACTCATCACACAGAAGTTTCTGAGAATGCTTCTGTCTAGTTTTTATGTGAAGATGTTTCCTTTTCCAGCATAGGCCTCCAAACGCTCCAAATATCCTCTTGCAGATTCTACAAAAAGAGTGTTTCAAAACTGTTCTATCAAAAGGAAGGTTCAACTCTGTGAGTTGAATGAATGCATCATGAAGAACTTTCTGAGAATGCTTCTCTGTAGTTTTTAGGTGAAGATATTCCAAAACCCAGCACAGGCCTCGAAGTGCTCCAAATAACCACTTGCAGATTTTACCAAAAGAGTGTTTCAAAACTGCTCTTTCTATAGGGAAGTTCAAGTCTGTGAGTTGAATGCACTCAACACAAAGAAGTTTCTGAGAATGCTTCTGTTCAGTTTTTATGTGAAGATATTTCCTTTTCCAGCATAGGCCTCAAACGGCTCCAAATATCCACTTGCAGATTCTACAAAAAGAGTGTTTCCAAACTTCTCTATCAATTGGTAGGTTCAACTCTGTGAGTTGAATGAAGTCATCACAAAGAAGTTTCTGAGAATCCTTCTCTCTAGTTTTTATGTGAAGATATTTCCTTTTCCAGCGTAGGCCTCAAAGCGCTCCGAATAAACACTTGCAGATTCTACAAACTTAATGTTTCAAAACTGTTCTATCAAAGGGAACGTTCAAGTCTGTGAGTTGAATGTACTCATCACACAGATGTTTCTCAGAATGCTTCTGTCTAGTTTTTAGGTGAAGAGATTTCATTTCCCAGCATAGGCCTCAAAGCGCTCCAAATATCCACTTGCAGAATCTACGAAAAGAGTGTTTCAAAGCTGCTCTTTCAAAAGCAAAGTTCAAGTCTGTGTGTTGAATGCACTCATCCGAAAGAAGTTTCTGAGAATGCTTCTGTCTAGTTCTTACGTGAAGATATTTATTTTTCCAGCTTAGGCCTCAAAGCGCTCCAAATAAACACTTGCAAATTCTACAAAAGGAGTGTTTCAAAAGAGTTCTATCAAAAGGAACGTTCAAGTCTGTGAGTTGAATGCACTTATCATACCGAAGTTTCCTGGAATGCTTGTGTCTAGTTTTTATGTGAAGACATTTCCTTTTCCAGCAGAGGCCTCAAAGCACTCCAAATATCCACTTGCAGATTCTACAAAAAGAGTGTTTCAAAACTGCTCTATCAAAAGCAAGCTTCAACACTGTGAGTAGAATGCACTCATCACAAAGAAGTTTCTGAGAATGCTTCTGTCTAGTTTTTATGTGAAGATATTTCCTTTTCCAACATAGGCCTCAAGGTGCTCCGAATAAACACTTGCAGATTCTACAAACTTAATGTTTCAAAACTCTTCTATCAAAAGGAACGTTGAAGTCTGTGAGTTGAATGCACTCATCACAAAGAAGTTTCTCAGAATGCTTCCGTCTAGTTTTTAGGTGAAGAGATTTCATTTCCCAGCACAGGCCTCAAAGCGCTCCAAATATCCACTTGCAGATTCTACAAGAAGAGTGTTTCCAAACTGCTCTTTCAAAAGGAAGCTTCAAGCCTGTGAGTTGAATGCACTCATCACAAAGAAGTTTCTGAGAATGCTTCCGTCTAGTTTCTATATGAAGATATTTCCTTTTCCAACATAGGCCCCAAAGTGCTCCAAATAAACCCTTGCAGATTCTACAAAAGGAGTGTTTCAAAACTGCTCTTTCTATAGGTAAGTTCAAGTCTGTGAGTTGAATGCACTCAACACAAAGAAGTTTCTGAGAATGCTTCTGTTCAGTTTTTATGTGAAGATATTTCCTTTTCCAGCATAGGCCTCAAACGGCTCCAAATATCCACTTGCAGATTCTACAAAAAGAGTGTTTCCAAACTTCTCTATCAATTGGTAGGTTCAACTCTGTGAGTTGAATGAAGTCATCACAAAGAAGTTTCTGAGAATCCTTCTCTCTAGTTTTTATGTGAAGATATTTCCTTTTCCAGCGTAGGCCTCAAAGCGCTCCGAATAAACACTTGCAGATTCTACAAACTTAATGTTTCAAAACTGTTCTATCAAAGGGAACGTTCAAGTCTGTGAGTTGAATGTACTCATCACACAGATGTTTCTCAGAATGCTTCTGTCTAGTTTTTAGGTGAAGAGATTTCATTTCCCAGCATAGGCCTCAAAGCGCTCCAAATATCCACTTGCAGAATCTACGAAAAGAGTGTTTCAAAGCTGCTCTTTCAAAAGCAAGGTTCAAGTCTGTGTGTTGAATGCACTCATCCGAAAGAAGTTTCTGAGAATGCTTCTGTCTAGTTCTTACGTGAAGATATTTCCTTTTCCAGCTTAGGCCTCAAAGCGCTCCAAATAAACACTTGCAAATTCTACAAAAGGGGTGTTTCAAAAGAGTTCTATCAAAAGGCACGTTCAAGTCTGTGAGTTGAATGCACTTATCATACCGAAGTTTCCTGGAATGCTTGTGTCTAGTTTTTATGTGAAGACATTTCCTTTTCCAGCAGAGGCCTCAAAACACTCCAAATATCCACTTGCAGATTCTACAAAAAGAGTGTTTCAAAACTGCTCTATCAAAAGCAAGCTTCAACACTGTGAGTAGAATGCACTCATCACAAAGAAGTTTCTGAGAATGCTTCTGTCTAGTTTTTATGTGAAGATATTTCCTTTTCCAACATAGGCCTCAAAGCGCTCCAAATAAACACTTGCAGATTCTACAAAAGGAGTGTTTCGAAACTGCTCTTTCAAGAGGAACGTTCAAGTCTGTGAGTTGAATGCACTCATCACACAGAAGTTTCTGAGAATGCTTCTGTCTACTTTTTATGTGAAGATGTTTCCTTTTCCAGAATAGGCCTCCAAACGCTCCAAATATCCTCTTGCAGATTCTACAAAAAGAGTGTTTCAAAACTGTTCTATCAAAAGGAAGGTTCAACTCTGTGAGTTGAATGAATGCATCATGAAGAACTTTCTGAGAATGCTTCTCTGTAGTTTTTAGGTGAAGATATTCCAAAACCCAGCACAGGCCTCGAAGTGCTCCAAATAACCACTTGCAGATTTTACCAAAAGAGTGTTTCAAAACTGCTCTTTCTATAGGGAAGTTCAAGTCTGTGAGTTGAATGCACTCAACACAAAGAAGTTTCTGAGAATGCTTCTGTTCAGTTTTTATGTGAAGATATTTCCTTTTCCAGCATAGGCCTCAAACGGCTCCAAATATCCACTTGCAGATTCTACAAAAAGAGTGTTTCCAAACTTCTCTATCAATTGGTAGGTTCAACTCTGTGAGTTGAATGAAGTCATCACAAAGAAGTTTCTGAGAATCCTTCTCTCTAGTTTTTATGTGAAGATATTTCCTTTTCCAACATAGGCCTCAAGGTGCTCCGAATAAACACTTGCAGATTCTACAAACTTAATGTTTCAAAACTGTTCTATCAAAAGGAACGTTGAAGTCTGTGAGTTGAATGCACTCATCACAAAGAAGTTTCTCAGAATGCTTCCGTCTAGTTTTTAGGTGAAGAGATTTCATTTCCCAGCACAGGCCTCAAAGCGCTCCAAATATCCACTTGCAGATTCTACAAGAAGAGTGTTTCCAAACTGCTCTTTCAAAAGGAAGCTTCAAGTCTGTGAGTTGAATGCACTCATCACAAAGAAGTTTCTGAGAATGCTTCCGTCTAGTTTCTATATGAAGATATTTCCTTTTCCAACATAGGCCCCAAAGTGCTCCAAATAAACCCTTGCAGATTCTACAAAAGGAGTGTTTCAAAACTGCTCTTTCTATAGGTAAGTTCAAGTCTGTGAGTTGAATGCACTCAACACAAAGAAGTTTCTGAGAATGCTTCTGTTCAGTTTTTATGTGAAGATATTTCCTTTTCCAGCATAGGCCTCAAACGGCTCCAAATATCCACTTGCAGATTCTACAAAAAGAGTGTTTCCAAACTTCTCTATCAATTGGTAGGTTCAACTCTGTGAGTTGAATGAAGTCATCACAAAGAAGTTTCTGAGAATCCTTCTCTCTAGTTTTTACGTGAAGATATTTCCTTTTCCAGCGTAGGCCTCAAAGCGCTCCAAATAAACACATGTAGATTCTACAAAAGGAGTGTTTCAAAACAGTTCTATCAAAGGGAACGTTCAAGTCTGTGAGTTGAATGTACTCATCACACAGATGTTTCTCAGAATGCTTCTGTCTAGTTTTTAGGTGAAGAGATTTCATTTCCCAGCATAGGCCTCAAAGCGCTCCAAATATCCACTTGCAGATTCTATAAGAAGAGAGTTTCCAAACTGCTCTTTCAAAAGGAAGCTTCAAGTCTGTGAGTTGAATGCACTCATCACAAAGAAGTTTCTGAGAATGCTTCTGTCTAGTTTCTATAGGAAGATATTTCCTTTTCCAACATAGGCCCCAAAGTGCTCCAAATAAACCCTTGCAGATTCTACAAAAGGAGTGTTTCAAAACTGCTCTTTCTATAGGTAAGTTCAAGTCTGTGAGATGAATGCACTCAACACAAAGAAGTTTCTGAGAATGCTTCTGTTCAGTTTTTATGTGAAGATATTTCCTTTTCCAGCATAGGCCTCAAACGGCTCCAAATATCCACTTGCAGATTCTACAAAAAGAGTGTTTCCAAACTTCTCTATCAATTGGTAGGTTCAACTCTGTGAGTTGAATGAACTCATCACAAAGAAGTTTCTGAGAATCCTTCTCTCTAGTTTTTATGTGAAGATATTTCCTTTTCCAACATAGGCCTCAAAGCGCTCCAAATAAACACATGCAGATTCTACAAAAGGAGTGTTTCAAAACTGTTCTATCAAAGGGAACGTTCAAGTCTGTGAGTTGAATGTACTCATCACACAGATGTTTCTCAGAATGCTTCTGTCTAGTTTTTAGTTGAAGAGATTTCATTTCCCAGCATAGGCCTCAAAGCGCTCCAAATATCCACTTGCAGAATCTACGAAAAGAGTGTTTCAAAGCTGCTCTTTCAAAAGCAAGGTTCAAGTCTGTGTGTTGAATGCACTCATCCGAAAGAAGTTTCTGAGAATGCTTCTGTCTAGTTCTTACGTGAAGATATTTCCTTTTCCAGCTTAGGCCTCAAAGCGCTCCAAATAAACACTTGCAAATTCTACAAAAGGAGTGTTTCAAAAGAGTTCTATCAAAAGGCACGTTCAAGTCTGTGAGTTGAATGCACTTATCATACCGAAGTTTCCTGGAATGCTTGTGTCTAATTTTTATGTGAAGACATTTCCTTTTCCAGCAGAGGCCTCAAAACACTCCAAATATCCACTTGCAGATTCTACAAAAAGAGTGTTTCAAAACTGCTCTATCAAAAGCAAGCTTCAACACTGTGAGTAGAATGCACTCATCACAAAGAAGTTTCTGAGAATGCTTCTGTCTAGTTTTTATGTGAAGATATTTCCTTTTCCAACATAGGCCTCAAAGCGCTCCAAATAAACACTTGCAGATTCTACAAAAGGAGTGTTTCGAAACTGCTCTTTCAAGAGGAACGTTCAAGTCTGTGAGTTGAATGCACTCATCACACAGAAGTTTCTGAGAATGCTTCTGTCTAGTTTTTATGTGAAGATGTTTCCTTTTCCAGCATAGGCCTCCAAACGCTCCAAATATCCTCTTGCAGATTCTACAAAAAGAGTGTTTCAAAACTGTTCTATCAAAAGGAAGGTTCAACTCTGTGAGTTGAATGAATGCATCATGAAGAACTTTCTGAGAATGCTTCTCTGTAGTTTTTAGGTGAAGATATTCCAAAACCCAGCACAGGCCTCGAAGTGCTCCAAATAACCACTTGCAGATTTTACCAAAAGAGTGTTTCAAAACTGCTCTTTCTATAGGGAAGTTCAAGTCTGTGAGTTGAATGCACTCAACACAAAGAAGTTTCTGAGAATGCTTCTGTTCAGTTTTTATGTGAAGATATTTCCTTTTCCAGCATAGGCCTCAAACGGCTCCAAATATCCACTTGCAGATTCTACAAAAAGAGTGTTTCCAAACTTCTCTATCAATTGGTAGGTTCAACTCTGTGAGTTGAATGAAGTCATCACAAAGAAGTTTCTGAGAATCCTTCTCTCTAGTTTTTATGTGAAGATATTTCCTTTTCCAGCGTAGGCCTCAAAGCGCTCCGAATAAACACTTGCAGATTCTACAAACTTAATGTTTCAAAACTGTTCTATCAAAGGGAACGTTCAAGTCTGTGAGTTGAATGTACTCATCACACAGATGTTTCTCAGAATGCTTCTGTCTAGTTTTTAGGTGAAGAGATTTCATTTCCCAGCATAGGCCTCAAAGCGCTCCAAATATCCACTTGCAGAATCTACGAAAAGAGTGTTTCAAAGCTGCTCTTTCAAAAGCAAAGTTCAAGTCTGTGTGTTGAATGCACTCATCCGAAAGAAGTTTCTGAGAATGCTTCTGTCTAGTTCTTACGTGAAGATATTTATTTTTCCAGCTTAGGCCTCAAAGCGCTCCAAATAAACACTTGCAAATTCTACAAAAGGAGTGTTTCAAAAGAGTTCTATCAAAAGGAACGTTCAAGTCTGTGAGTTGAATGCACTTATCATACCGAAGTTTCCTGGAATGCTTGTGTCTAGTTTTTATGTGAAGACATTTCCTTTTCCAGCAGAGGCCTCAAAGCACTCCAAATATCCACTTGCAGATTCTACAAAAAGAGTGTTTCAAAACTGCTCTATCAAAAGCAAGCTTCAACACTGTGAGTAGAATGCACTCATCACAAAGAAGTTTCTGAGAATGCTTCTGTCTAGTTTTTATGTGAAGATATTTCCTTTTCCAACATAGGCCTCAAAGCGCTCCAAATAAACACTTGCAGATTCTACAAAAGGAGTGATTCGAAACTGCTCTTTCAAGAGGAACGTTCAAGTCTGTGAGTTGAATGCACTCATCACACAGAAGTTTCTGAGAATGCTTCTGTCTACTTTTTATGTGAAGATGTTTCCTTTTCCAGCATAGGCCTCCAAACGCTCCAAATATCCTCTTGCAGATTCTACAAAAAGAGTGTTTCAAAACTGTTCTATCAAAAGGAAGGTTCAACTCTGTGAGTTGAATGAATGCATCATGAAGAACTTTCTGAGAATGCTTCTCTGTAGTTTTTAGGTGAAGATATTCCAAAACCCAGCACAGGCCTCGAAGTGCTCCAAATATCCACTTGCAGATTTTACCAAAAGAGTGTTTCAAAACTGCTCTTTCTATAGGTAAGTTCAAGTCTGTGAGTTGAATGCACTCAACACAAAGAAGTTTCTGAGAATGCTTCTGTTCAGTTTTTATGTGAAGATATTTCCTTTTCCAGCATAGGCCTCAAACGGCTCCAAATATCCACTTGCAGATTCTACAAAAAGAGTGTTTCCAAACTTCTCTATCAATTGGTAGGTTCAACTCTGTGAGTTGAATGAAGTCATCACAAAGAAGTTTCTGAGAATCCTTCTCTCTAGTTTTTATGTGAAGATATTTCCTTTTCCAACATAGGCCTCAAGGTGCTCCGAATAAACACTTGCAGATTCTACAAACTTAATGTTTCAAAACTGTTCTATCAAAAGGAACGTTGAAGTCTGTGAGTTGAATGCACTCATCACAAAGAAGTTTCTCAGAATGCTTCCGTCTAGTTTTTAGGTGAAGAGATTTCATTTCCCAGCACAGGCCTCAAAGCGCTCCAAATATCCACTTGCAGATTCTACAAGAAGAGTGTTTCCAAACTGCTCTTTCAAAAGGAAGCTTCAAGTCTGTGAGTTGAATGCACTCATCACAAAGAAGTTTCTGAGAATGCTTCCGTCTAGTTTCTATATGAAGATATTTCCTTTTCCAACATAGGCCCCAAAGTGCTCCAAATAAACCCTTGCAGATTCTACAAAAGGAGTGTTTCAAAACTGCTCTTTCTATAGGTAAGTTCAAGTCTGTGAGTTGAATGCACTCAACACAAAGAAGTTTCTGAGAATGCTTCTGTTCAGTTTTTATGTGAAGATATTTCCTTTTCCAGCATAGGCCTCAAACGGCTCCAAATATCCACTTGCAGATTCTACAAAAAGAGTGTTTCCAAACTTCTCTATCAATTGGTAGGTTCAACTCTGTGAGTTGAATGAACTCATCACAAAGAAGTTTCTGAGAATCCTTCTCTCTAGTTTTTACGTGAAGATATTTCCTTTTCCAGCGTAGGCCTCAAAGCGCTCCAAATAAACACATGCAGATTCTACAAAAGGAGTGTTTCAAAACAGTTCTATCAAAGGGAACGTTCAAGTCTGTGAGTTGAATGTACTCATCACACAGATGTTTCTCAGAATGCTTCTGTCTAGTTTTCAGGTGAAGAGATTTCATTTCCAGCATAGGCCTCAAAGCACTCCAAATATCCACTTGCAGATTCTATAAGAAGAGAGTTTCCAAACTGCTCTTTCAAAAGGAAGCTTCAAGTCTGTGAGTTGAATGCACTCATCACAAAGAAGTTTCTGAGAATGCTTCCGTCTAGTTTCTATATGAAGATATTTCCTTTTCCAACATAGGCCCCAAAGTGCTCCAAATAAACCCTTGCAGATTCTACAAAAGGAGTGTTTCAAAACTGCTCTTTCTATAGGTAAGTTCAAGTCTGTGAGTTGAATGCACTCAACACAAAGAAGTTTCTGAGAATGCTTCTGTTCAGTTTTTATGTGAAGATATTTCCTTTTCCAGCATAGGCCTCAAACGGCTCCAAATATCCACTTGCAGATTCTACAAAAAGAGTGTTTCCAAACTTCTCTATCAATTGGTAGGTTCAACTCTGTGAGTTGAATGAAGTCATCACAAAGAAGTTTCTGAGAATCCTTCTCTCTAGTTTTTATGTGAAGATATTTCCTTTTCCAGCGTAGGCCTCAAAGCGCTCCGAATAAACACTTGCAGATTCTACAAACTTAATGTTTCAAAACTGTTCTATCAAAGGGAACGTTCAAGTCTGTGAGTTGAATGTACTCATCACACAGATGTTTCTCAGAATGCTTCTGTCTAGTTTTTAGGTGAAGAGATTTCATTTCCCAGCATAGGCCTCAAAGCGCTCCAAATATCCACTTGCAGAATCTACGAAAAGAGTGTTTCAAAGCTGCTCTTTCAAAAGCAAAGTTCAAGTCTGTGTGTTGAATGCACTCATCCGAAAGAAGTTTCTGAGAATGCTTCTGTCTAGTTCTTACGTGAAGATATTTATTTTTCCAGCTTAGGCCTCAAAGCGCTCCAAATAAACACTTGCAAATTCTACAAAAGGAGTGTTTCAAAAGAGTTCTATCAAAAGGAACGTTCAAGTCTGTGAGTTGAATGCACTTATCATACCGAAGTTTCCTGGAATGCTTGTGTCTAGTTTTTATGTGAAGACATTTCCTTTTCCAGCAGAGGCCTCAAAGCACTCCAAATATCCACTTGCAGATTCTACAAAAAGAGTGTTTCAAAACTGCTCTATCAAAAGCAAGCTTCAACACTGTGAGTAGAATGCACTCATCACAAAGAAGTTTCTGAGAATGCTTCTGTCTAGTTTTTATGTGAAGATATTTCCTTTTCCAACATAGGCCTCAAGGTGCTCCGAATAAACACTTGCAGATTCTACAAACTTAATGTTTCAAAACTGTTCTATCAAAAGGAACGTTGAAGTCTGTGAGTTGAATGCACTCATCACAAAGAAGTTTCTCAGAATGCTTCCGTCTAGTTTTTAGGTGAAGAGATTTCATTTCCCAGCACAGGCCTCAAAGCGCTCCAAATATCCACTTGCAGATTCTACAAGAAGAGTGTTTCCAAACTGCTCTTTCAAAAGGAAGCTTCAAGCCTGTGAGTTGAATGCACTCATCACAAAGAAGTTTCTGAGAATGCTTCCGTCTAGTTTCTATATGAAGATATTTCCTTTTCCAACATAGGCCCCAAAGTGCTCCAAATAAACCCTTGCAGATTCTACAAAAGGAGTGTTTCAAAACTGCTCTTTCTATAGGTAAGTTCAAGTCTGTGAGTTGAATGCACTCAACACAAAGAAGTTTCTGAGAATGCTTCTGTTCAGTTTTTATGTGAAGATATTTCCTTTTCCAGCATAGGCCTCAAACGGCTCCAAATATCCACTTGCAGATTCTACAAAAAGAGTGTTTCCAAACTTCTCTATCAATTGGTAGGTTCAACTCTGTGAGTTGAATGAAGTCATCACAAAGAAGTTTCTGAGAATCCTTCTCTCTAGTTTTTATGTGAAGATATTTCCTTTTCCAGCGTAGGCCTCAAAGCGCTCCGAATAAACACTTGCAGATTCTACAAACTTAATGTTTCAAAACTGTTCTATCAAAGGGAACGTTCAAGTCTGTGAGTTGAATGTACTCATCACACAGATGTTTCTCAGAATGCTTCTGTCTAGTTTTTAGGTGAAGAGATTTCATTTCCCAGCATAGGCCTCAAAGCGCTCCAAATATCCACTTGCAGAATCTACGAAAAGAGTGTTTCAAAGCTGCTCTTTCAAAAGCAAGGTTCAAGTCTGTGTGTTGAATGCACTCATCCGAAAGAAGTTTCTGAGAATGCTTCTGTCTAGTTCTTACGTGAAGATATTTATTTTTCCAGCTTAGGCCTCAAAGCGCTCCAAATAAACACTTGCAAATTCTACAAAAGGAGTGTTTCAAAAGAGTTCTATCAAAAGGAACGTTCAAGTCTGTGAGTTGAATGCACTTATCATACCGAAGTTTCCTGGAATGCTTGTGTCTAGTTTTTATGTGAAGACATTTCCTTTTCCAGCAGAGGCCTCAAAGCACTCCAAATATCCACTTGCAGATTCTACAAAAAGAGTGTTTCAAAACTGCTCTATCAAAAGCAAGCTTCAACACTGTGAGTAGAATGCACTCATCACAAAGAAGTTTCTGAGAATGCTTCTGTCTAGTTTTTATGTGAAGATATTTCCTTTTCCAACATAGGCCTCAAAGCGCTCCAAATAAACACTTGCAGATTCTACAAAAGGAGTGTTTCGAAACTGCTCTTTCAAGAGGAACGTTCAAGTCTGTGAGTTGAATGCACTCATCACACAGAAGTTTCTGAGAATGCTTCTGTCTAGTTTTTATGTGAAGATGTTTCCTTTTCCAGCATAGGCCTCCAAACGCTCCAAATATCCTCTTGCAGATTCTACAAAAAGAGTGTTTCAAAACTGTTCTATCAAAAGGAAGGTTCAACTCTGTGAGTTGAATGAATGCATCATGAAGAACTTTCTGAGAATGCTTCTCTGTAGTTTTTAGGTGAAGATATTCCAAAACCCAGCACAGGCCTCGAAGTGCTCCAAATAACCACTTGCAGATTTTACCAAAAGAGTGTTTCAAAACTGCTCTTTCTATAGGGAAGTTCAAGTCTGTGAGTTGAATGCACTCAACACAAAGAAGTTTCTGAGAATGCTTCTGTTCAGTTTTTATGTGAAGATATTTCCTTTTCCAGCATAGGCCTCAAATGGCTCCAAATATCCACTTGCAGATTCTACAAAAAGAGTGTTTCCAAACTTCTCTATCAATTGGTAGGTTCAACTCTGTGAGTTGAATGAAGTCATCACAAAGAAGTTTCTGAGAATCCTTCTCTCTAGTTTTTATGTGAAGATATTTCCTTTTCCAGCGTAGGCCTCAAAGCGCTCCGAATAAACACTTGCAGATTCTACAAACTTAATGTTTCAAAACTGTTCTATCAAAGGGAATGTTGAGGTCTGTGAGTTGAATGTACTCATCACACAGATGTTTCTCAGAATTCTTCTGTCTAGTTTTTAGGTGAAGAGATTTCATTTCCCAGCATAGGCCTCAAAGCGCTCCAAATATCCACTTGCAGAATCTACGAAAAGAGTGTTTCAAAGCTGCTCTTTCAAAAGCAAGGTTCAAGTCTGTGTGTTGAATGCACTCATCCGAAAGAAGTTTCTGAGAATGCTTCTGTCTAGTTCTTACGTGAAGATATTTCCTTTTCCAGCTTAGGCCTCAAAGCGCTCCAAATAAACACTTGCAAATTCTACAAAAGGAGTGTTTCAAAAGAGTTCTATCAAAAGGCACGTTCAAGTCTGTGAGTTGAATGCACTTATCATACCGAAGTTTCCTGGAATGCTTGTGTCTAGTTTTTATGTGAAGACATTTCCTTTTCCAGCAGAGGCCTCAAAACACTCCAAATATCCACTTGCAGATTCTACAAAAAGAGTGTTTCAAAACTGCTCTATCAAAAGCAAGCTTCAACACTGTGAGTAGAATGCACTCATCACAAAGAAGTTTCTGAGAATGCTTCTGTCTAGTTTTTATGTGAAGATATTTCCTTTTCCAACATAGGCCTCAAAGCGCTCCAAATAAACACTTGCAGATTCTACAAAAGGAGTGTTTCGAAACTGCTCTTTCAAGAGGAACGTTCAAGTCTGTGAGTTGAATGCACTCATCACACAGAAGTTTCTGAGAATGCTTCTGTCTAGTTTTTATGTGAAGATGTTTCCTTTTCCAGAATAGGCCTCAAAACGCTCCAAATATCCTCTTGCAGATTCTACAAAAAGAGTGTTTCAAAACTGTTCTATCAAAAGGAAGGTTCAACTCTGTGAGTTGAATGAATGCATCATGAAGAACTTTCTGAGAATGCTTCTCTGTAGTTTTTAGGTGAAGATATTCCAAAACCCAGCACAGGCCTCGAAGTGCTCCAAATAACCACTTGCAGATTTTACCAAAAGAGTGTTTCAAAACTGCTCTTTCTATAGGTAAGTTCAAGTCTGTGAGTTGAATGCACTCAACACAAAGAAGTTTCTGAGAATGCTTCTGTTCAGTTTTTATGTGAAGATATTTCCTTTTCCAGCATAGGCCTCAAACGGCTCCAAATATCCACTTGCAGATTCTACAAAAAGAGTGTTTCCAAACTTCTCTATCAATTGGTAGGTTCAACTCTGTGAGTTGAATGAAGTCATCACAAAGAAGTTTCTGAGAATCCTTCTCTCTAGTTTTTATGTGAAGATACTTCCTTTTCCAACATAGGCCTCAAGGTGCTCCGAATAAACACTTGCAGATTCTACAAACTTAATGTTTCAAAACTGTTCTATCAAAAGGAACGTTGAAGTCTGTGAGTTGAATGCACTCATCACAAAGAAGTTTCTCAGAATGCTTCCGTCTAGTTTTTAGGTGAAGAGATTTCATTTCCCAGCACAGGCCTCAAAGCGCTCCAAATATCCACTTGCAGATTCTACAAGAAGAGTGTTTCCAAACTGCTCTTTCAAAAGGAAGCTTCAAGTCTGTGAGTTGAATGCACTCATCACAAAGAAGTTTCTGAGAATGCTTCCGTCTAGTTTCTATATGAAGATATTTCCTTTTCCAACATAGGCCCCAAAGTGCTCCAAATAAACCCTTGCAGATTCTACAAAAGGAGTGTTTCAAAACTGCTCTTTCTATAGGTAAGTTCAAGTCTGTGAGTTGAATGCACTCAACACAAAGAAGTTTCTGAAAATGCTTCTGTTCAGTTTTTATGTGAAGATATTTCCTTTTCCAGCATAGGCCTCAAACGGCTCCAAATATCCACTTGCAGATTCTACAAAAAGAGTGTTTCCAAACTTCTCTATCAATTGGTAGGTTCAACTCTGTGAGTTGAATGAAGTCATCACAAAGAAGTTTCTGAGAATCCTTCTCTCTAGTTTTTACGTGAAGATATTTCCTTTTCCAGCGTAGGCCTCAAAGCGCTCCAAATAAACACATGCAGATTCTACAAAAGGAGTGTTTCAAAACAGTTCTATCAAAGGAAACGTTCAAGTCTGTGAGTTGAATGTACTCATCACACAGATGTTTCTCAGAATGCTTCTGTCTAGTTTTTAGGTGAAGAAATTTCATTTCCCAGCATAGGCCTCAAAGCACTCCAAATATCCACTTGCAGATTCTATAAGAAGAGAGTTTCCAAACTGCTCTTTCAAAAGGAAGCTTCAAGTCTGTGAGTTGAATGCACTCATCACAAAGAAGTTTCTGAGAATGCTTCCGTCTAGTTTCTATGTGAAGATATTTCCTTTTCCAACATAGGCCCCAAAGTGCTCCAAATAAACCCTTGCAGATTCTACAAAAGGAGTGTTTCAAAACTGCTCTTTCTATAGGTAAGTTCAAGTCTGTGAGTTGAATGCACTCAACACAAAGAAGTTTCTGAGAATGCTTCTGTTCAGTTTTTATGTGAAGATATTTCCTTTTCCAGCATAGGCCTCAAACGGCTCCAAATATCCACTTGCAGATTCTACAAAAAGAGTGTTTCCAAACTTCTCTATCAATTGGTAGGTTCAACTCTGTGAGTTGAATGAACTCATCACAAAGAAGTTTCTGAGAATCCTTCTCTCTAGTTTTTACGTGAAGATATTTCCTTTTCCAGCGTAGGCCTCAAAGCGCTCCAAATAAACACATGCAGATTCTACAAAAGGAGTGTTTCAAAACAGTTCTATCAAAGGGAACGTTCAAGTCTGTGAGTTGAAAGTACTCATCACACAGATGTTTCTCAGAATGCTTCTGTCTAGTTTTTAGGTGAAGAGATTTCATTTCCCAGCATAGGCCTCAAAGCACTCCAAATATCCACTTGCAGATTCTATAAGAAGAGAGTTTCCAAACTGCTCTTTCAAAAGGAAGCTTCAAGTCTGTGAGTTGAATGCACTCATCAGAAAGAAGTTTCTGAGAATGCTTCTGTCTAGTTCTTACGTGAAGATATTTATTTTTCCAGCTTAGGCCTCAAAGCGCTCCAAATAAACACTTGCAAATTCTACAAAAGGAGTGTTTCAAAAGAGTTCTATCAAAAGGAACGTTCAAGTCTGTGAGTTGAATGCACTTATCATACCGAAGTTTCCTGGAATGCTTGTGTCTAGTTTTTATGTGAAGACATTTCCTTTTCCAGCAGAGGCCTCAAAACACTCCAAATATCCACTTGCAGATTCTACAAAAAGAGTGTTTCAAAACTGCTCTATCAAAAGCAAGCTTCAACACTGTGAGTAGAATGCACTCATCACAAAGAAGTTTCTGAGAATGCTTCTGTCTAGTTTTTATGTGAAGATATTTCCTTTTCCAACATAGGCCTCAAAGCGCTCCAAATAAACACTTGCAGATTCTACAAAAGGAGTGATTCGAAACTGCTCTTTCAAGAGGAACGTTCAAGTCTGTGAGTTGAATGCACTCATCACACAGAAGTTTCTGAGAATGCTTCTGTCTACTTTTTATGTGAAGATGTTTCCTTTTCCAGAATAGGCCTCAAAACGCTCCAAATATCCTCTTGCAGATTCTACAAAAAGAGTGTTTCAAAACTGTTCTATCAAAAGGAAGGTTCAACTCTGTGAGTTGAATGAATGCATCATGAAGAACTTTCTGAGAATGCTTCTCTGTAGTTTTTAGGTGAAGATATTCCAAAACCCAGCACAGGCCTCGAAGTGCTCCAAATATCCACTTGCAGATTTTACCAAAAGAGTGTTTCAAAACTGCTCTTTCTATAGGTAAGTTCAAGTCTGTGAGTTGAATGCACTCAACACAAAGAAGTTTCTGAGAATGCTTCTGTTCAGTTTTTATGTGAAGATATTTCCTTTTCCAGCATAGGCCTCAAACGGCTCCAAATATCCACTTGCAGATTCTACAAAAAGAGTGTTTCCAAACTTCTCTATCAATTGGTAGGTTCAACTCTGTGAGTTGAATGAAGTCATCACAAAGAAGTTTCTGAGAATCCTTCTCTCTAGTTTTTATGTGAAGATACTTCCTTTTCCAACATAGGCCTCAAGGTGCTCCGAATAAACACTTGCAGATTCTACAAACTTAATGTTTCAAAACTGTTCTATCAAAAGGAACGTTGAAGTCTGTGAGTTGAATGCACTCATCACAAAGAAGTTTCTCAGAATGCTTCCGTCTAGTTTTTAGGTGAAGAGATTTCATTTCCCAGCACAGGCCTCAAAGCGCTCCAAATATCCACTTGCAGATTCTACAAGAAGAGTGTTTCCAAACTGCTCTTTCAAAAGGAAGCTTCAAGTCTGTGAGTTGAATGCACTCATCACAAAGAAGTTTCTGAGAATGCTTCCGTCTAGTTTCTATATGAAGATATTTCCTTTTCCAACATAGGCCCCAAAGTGCTCCAAATAAACCCTTGCAGATTCTACAAAAGGAGTGTTTCAAAACTGCTCTTTCTATAGGTAAGTTCAAGTCTGTGAGTTGAATGCACTCAACACAAAGAAGTTTCTGAGAATGCTTCTGTTCAGTTTTTATGTGAAGATATTTCCTTTTCCAGCATAGGCCTCAAACGGCTCCAAATATCCACATGCAGATTCTACAAAAAGAGTGTTTCCAAACTTCTCTATCAATTGGTAGGTTCAACTCTGTGAGTTGAATGAAGTCATCACAAAGAAGTTTCTGAGAATCCTTCTCTCTAGATTTTACGTGAAGATATTTCCTTTTCCAGCGTAGGCCTCAAAGCGCTCCAAATAAACACATGCAGATTCTACAAAAGGAGTGTTTCAAAACAGTTCTATCAAAGGGAACGTTCAAGTCTGTGAGTTGAATGTACTCATCACACAGATGTTTCTCAGAATGCTTCTGTCTAGTTTTCAGGTGAAGAGATTTCATTTCCAGCATAGGCCTCAAAGCACTCCAAATATCCACTTGCAGATTCTATAAGAAGAGAGTTTCCAAACTGCTCTTTCAAAAGGAAGCTTCAAGTCTGTGAGTTGAATGCACTCATCACAAAGAAGTTTCTGAGAATGCTTCCGTCTAGTTTCTATATGAAGATATTTCCTTTTCCAACATAGGCCCCAAAGTGCTCCAAATAAACCCTTGCAGATTCTACAAAAGGAGTGTTTCAAAACTGCTCTTTCTATAGGTAAGTTCAAGTCTGTGAGTTGAATGCACTCAACACAAAGAAGTTTCTGAGAATGCTTCTGTTCAGTTTTTATGTGAAGATATTTCCTTTTCCAGCATAGGCCTCAAACGGCTCCAAATATCCACTTGCAGATTCTACAAAAAGAGTGTTTCCAAACTTCTCTATCAATTGGTAGGTTCAACTCTGTGAGTTGAATGAAGTCATCACAAAGAAGTTTCTGAGAATCCTTCTCTCTAGTTTTTATGTGAAGATATTTCCTTTTCCAGCGTAGGCCTCAAAGCGCTCCGAATAAACACTTGCAGATTCTACAAACTTAATGTTTCAAAACTGTTCTATCAAAGGGAACGTTCAAGTCTGTGAGTTGAATGTACTCATCACACAGATGTTTCTCAGAATGCTTCTGTCTAGTTTTTAGGTGAAGAGATTTCATTTCCCAGCATAGGCCTCAAAGCGCTCCAAATATCCACTTGCAGAATCTACGAAAAGAGTGTTTCAAAGCTGCTCTTTCAAAAGCAAAGTTCAAGTCTGTGTGTTGAATGCACTCATCCGAAAGAAGTTTCTGAGAATGCTTCTGTCTAGTTCTTACGTGAAGATATTTATTTTTCCAGCTTAGGCCTCAAAGCGCTCCAAATAAACACTTGCAAATTCTACAAAAGGAGTGTTTCAAAAGAGTTCTATCAAAAGGAACGTTCAAGTCTGTGAGTTGAATGCACTTATCATACCGAAGTTTCCTGGAATGCTTGTGTCTAGTTTTTATGTGAAGACATTTCCTTTTCCAGCAGAGGCCTCAAAGCACTCCAAATATCCACTTGCAGATTCTACAAAAAGAGTGTTTCAAAACTGCTCTATCAAAAGCAAGCTTCAACACTGTGAGTAGAATGCACTCATCACAAAGAAGTTTCTGAGAATGCTTCTGTCTAGTTTTTATGTGAAGATATTTCCTTTTCCAACATAGGCCTCAAAGCGCTCCAAATAAACACTTGCAGATTCTACAAAAGGAGTGATTCGAAACTGCTCTTTCAAGAGGAACGTTCAAGTCTGTGAGTTGAATGCACTCATCACACAGAAGTTTCTGAGAATGCTTCTGTCTACTTTTTATGTGAAGATGTTTCCTTTTCCAGAATAGGCCTCAAAACGCTCCAAATATCCTCTTGCAGATTCTACAAAAAGAGTGTTTCAAAACTGTTCTATCAAAAGGAAGGTTCAACTCTGTGAGTTGAATGAATGCATCATGAAGAACTTTCTGAGAATGCTTCTCTGTAGTTTTTAGGTGAAGATATTCCAAAACCCAGCACAGGCCTCGAAGTGCTCCAAATATCCACTTGCAGATTTTACCAAAAGAGTGTTTCAAAACTGCTCTTTCTATAGGTAAGTTCAAGTCTGTGAGTTGAATGCACTCAACACAAAGAAGTTTCTGAGAATGCTTCTGTTCAGTTTTTATGTGAAGATATTCCCTTTTCCAGCATAGGCCTCAAACGGCTCCAAATATCCACTTGCAGATTCTACAAAAAGAGTGTTTCCAAACTTCTCTATCAATTGGTAGGTTCAACTCTGTGAGTTGAATGAAGTCATCACAAAGAAGTTTCTGAGAATCCTTCTCTCTAGTTTTTATGTGAAGATATTTCCTTTTCCAACATAGGCCTCAAGGTGCTCCGAATAAACACTTGCAGATTCTACAAACTTAATGTTTCAAAACTGTTCTATCAAAAGGAACGTTGAAGTCTGTGAGTTGAATGCACTCATCACAAAGAAGTTTCTCAGAATGCTTCCGTCTAGTTTTTAGGTGAAGAGATTTCATTTCCCAGCACAGGCCTCAAAGCGCTCCAAATATCCACTTGCAGATTCTACAAGAAGAGTGTTTCCAAACTGCTCTTTCAAAAGGAAGCTTCAAGTCTGTGAGTTGAATGCACTCATCACAAAGAAGTTTCTGAGAATGCTTCCGTCTAGTTTCTATATGAAGATATTTCCTTTTCCAACATAGGCCCCAAAGTGCTCCAAATAAACCCTTGCAGATTCTACAAAAGGAGTGTTTCAAAACTGCTCTTTCTATAGGTAAGTTCAAGTCTGTGAGTTGAATGCACTCAACACAAAGAAGTTTCTGAGAATGCTTCTGTTCAGTTTTTATGTGAAGATATTTCCTTTTCCAGCATAGGCCTCAAACGGCTCCAAATATCCACTTGCAGATTCTACAAAAAGAGTGTTTCCAAACTTCTCTATCAATTGGTAGGTTCAACTCTGTGAGTTGAATGAACTCATCACAAAGAAGTTTCTGAGAATCCTTCTCTCTAGATTTTACGTGAAGATATTTCCTTTTCCAGCGTAGGCCTCAAAGCGCTCCAAATAAACACATGCAGATTCTACAAAAGGAGTGTTTCAAAACAGTTCTATCAAAGGGAACGTTCAAGTCTGTGAGTTGAATGTACTCATCACACAGATGTTTCTCAGAATGCTTCTGTCTAGTTTTCAGGTGAAGAGATTTCATTTCCAGCATAGGCCTCAAAGCACTCCAAATATCCACTTGCAGATTCTATAAGAAGAGAGTTTCCAAACTGCTCTTTCAAAAGGAAGCTTCAAGTCTGTGAGTTGAATGCACTCATCACAAAGAAGTTTCTGAGAATGCTTCCGTCTAGTTTCTATATGAAGATATTTCCTTTTCCAACATAGGCCCCAAAGTGCTCCAAATAAACCCTTGCAGATTCTACAAAAGGAGTGTTTCAAAACTGCTCTTTCTATAGGTAAGTTCAAGTCTGTGAGTTGAATGCACTCAACACAAAGAAGTTTCTGAGAATGCTTCTGTTCAGTTTTTATGTGAAGATATTTCCTTTTCCAGCATAGGCCTCAAACGGCTCCAAATATCCACTTGCAGATTCTACAAAAAGAGTGTTTCCAAACTTCTCTATCAATTGGTAGGTTCAACTCTGTGAGTTGAATGAAGTCATCACAAAGAAGTTTCTGAGAATCCTTCTCTCTAGTTTTTATGTGAAGATATTTCCTTTTCCAGCGTAGGCCTCAAAGCGCTCCGAATAAACACTTGCAGATTCTACAAACTTAATGTTTCAAAACTGTTCTATCAAAGGGAACGTTCAAGTCTGTGAGTTGAATGTACTCATCACACAGATGTTTCTCAGAATGCTTCTGTCTAGTTTTTAGGTGAAGAGATTTCATTTCCCAGCATAGGCCTCAAAGCGCTCCAAATATCCACTTGCAGAATCTACGAAAAGAGTGTTTCAAAGCTGCTCTTTCAAAAGCAAAGTTCAAGTCTGTGTGTTGAATGCACTCATCCGAAAGAAGTTTCTGAGAATGCTTCTGTCTAGTTCTTACGTGAAGATATTTATTTTTCCAGCTTAGGCCTCAAAGCGCTCCAAATAAACACTTGCAAATTCTACAAAAGGAGTGTTTCAAAAGAGTTCTATCAAAAGGAACGTTCAAGTCTGTGAGTTGAATGCACTTATCATACCGAAGTTTCCTGGAATGCTTGTGTCTAGTTTTTATGTGAAGACATTTCCTTTTCCAGCAGAGGCCTCAAAGCACTCCAAATATCCACTTGCAGATTCTACAAAAAGAGTGTTTCAAAACTGCTCTATCAAAAGCAAGCTTCAACACTGTGAGTAGAATGCACTCATCACAAAGAAGTTTCTGAGAATGCTTCTGTCTAGTTTTTATGTGAAGATATTTCCTTTTCCAACATAGGCCTCAAGGTGCTCCGAATAAACACTTGCAGATTCTACAAACTTAATGTTTCAAAACTCTTCTATCAAAAGGAACGTTGAAGTCTGTGAGTTGAATGCACTCATCACAAAGAAGTTTCTCAGAATGCTTCCGTCTAGTTTTTAGGTGAAGAGATTTCATTTCCCAGCACAGGCCTCAAAGCGCTCCAAATATCCACTTGCAGATTCTACAAGAAGAGTGTTTCCAAACTGCTCTTTCAAAAGGAAGCTTCAAGCCTGTGAGTTGAATGCACTCATCACAAAGAAGTTTCTGAGAATGCTTCCGTCTAGTTTCTATATGAAGATATTTCCTTTTCCAACATAGGCCCCAAAGTGCTCCAAATAAACCCTTGCAGATTCTACAAAAGGAGTGTTTCAAAACTGCTCTTTCTATAGGTAAGTTCAAGTCTGTGAGTTGAATGCACTCAACACAAAGAAGTTTCTGAGAATGCTTCTGTTCAGTTTTTATGTGAAGATATTTCCTTTTCCAGCATAGGCCTCAAACGGCTCCAAATATCCACTTGCAGATTCTACAAAAAGAGTGTTTCCAAACTTCTCTATCAATTGGTAGGTTCAACTCTGTGAGTTGAATGAAGTCATCACAAAGAAGTTTCTGAGAATCCTTCTCTCTAGTTTTTATGTGAAGATATTTCCTTTTCCAGCGTAGGCCTCAAAGCGCTCCGAATAAACACTTGCAGATTCTACAAACTTAATGTTTCAAAACTGTTCTATCAAAGGGAACGTTCAAGTCTGTGAGTTGAATGTACTCATCACACAGATGTTTCTCAGAATGCTTCTGTCTAGTTTTTAGGTGAAGAGATTTCATTTCCCAGCATAGGCCTCAAAGCGCTCCAAATATCCACTTGCAGAATCTACGAAAAGAGTGTTTCAAAGCTGCTCTTTCAAAAGCAAGGTTCAAGTCTGTGTGTTGAATGCACTCATCCGAAAGAAGTTTCTGAGAATGCTTCTGTCTAGTTCTTACGTGAAGATATTTCCTTTTCCAGCTTAGGCCTCAAAGCGCTCCAAATAAACACTTGCAAATTCTACAAAAGGGGTGTTTCAAAAGAGTTCTATCAAAAGGCACGTTCAAGTCTGTGAGTTGAATGCACTTATCATACCGAAGTTTCCTGGAATGCTTGTGTCTAGTTTTTATGTGAAGACATTTCCTTTTCCAGCAGAGGCCTCAAAACACTCCAAATATCCACTTGCAGATTCTACAAAAAGAGTGTTTCAAAACTGCTCTATCAAAAGCAAGCTTCAACACTGTGAGTAGAATGCACTCATCACAAAGAAGTTTCTGAGAATGCTTCTGTCTAGTTTTTATGTGAAGATATTTCCTTTTCCAACATAGGCCTCAAAGCGCTCCAAATAAACACTTGCAGATTCTACAAAAGGAGTGTTTCGAAACTGCTCTTTCAAGAGGAACGTTCAAGTCTGTGAGTTGAATGCACTCATCACACAGAAGTTTCTGAGAATGCTTCTGTCTACTTTTTATGTGAAGATGTTTCCTTTTCCAGAATAGGCCTCCAAACGCTCCAAATATCCTCTTGCAGATTCTACAAAAAGAGTGTTTCAAAACTGTTCTATCAAAAGGAAGGTTCAACTCTGTGAGTTGAATGAATGCATCATGAAGAACTTTCTGAGAATGCTTCTCTGTAGTTTTTAGGTGAAGATATTCCAAAACCCAGCACAGGCCTCGAAGTGCTCCAAATAACCACTTGCAGATTTTACCAAAAGAGTGTTTCAAAACTGCTCTTTCTATAGGGAAGTTCAAGTCTGTGAGTTGAATGCACTCAACACAAAGAAGTTTCTGAGAATGCTTCTGTTCAGTTTTTATGTGAAGATATTTCCTTTTCCAGCATAGGCCTCAAACGGCTCCAAATATCCACTTGCAGATTCTACAAAAAGAGTGTTTCCAAACTTCTCTATCAATTGGTAGGTTCAACTCTGTGAGTTGAATGAAGTCATCACAAAGAAGTTTCTGAGAATCCTTCTCTCTAGTTTTTATGTGAAGATATTTCCTTTTCCAACATAGGCCTCAAGGTGCTCCGAATAAACACTTGCAGATTCTACAAACTTAATGTTTCAAAACTGTTCTATCAAAAGGAACGTTGAAGTCTGTGAGTTGAATGCACTCATCACAAAGAAGTTTCTCAGAATGCTTCCGTCTAGTTTTTAGGTGAAGAGATTTCATTTCCCAGCACAGGCCTCAAAGCGCTCCAAATATCCACTTGCAGATTCTACAAGAAGAGTGTTTCCAAACTGCTCTTTCAAAAGGAAGCTTCAAGTCTGTGAGTTGAATGCACTCATCACAAAGAAGTTTCTGAGAATGCTTCCGTCTAGTTTCTATATGAAGATATTTCCTTTTCCAACATAGGCCCCAAAGTGCTCCAAATAAACCCTTGCAGATTCTACAAAAGGAGTGTTTCAAAACTGCTCTTTCTATAGGTAAGTTCAAGTCTGTGAGTTGAATGCACTCAACACAAAGAAGTTTCTGAGAATGCTTCTGTTCAGTTTTTATGTGAAGATATTTCCTTTTCCAGCATAGGCCTCAAACGGCTCCAAATATCCACTTGCAGATTCTACAAAAAGAGTGTTTCCAAACTTCTCTATCAATTGGTAGGTTCAACTCTGTGAGTTGAATGAAGTCATCACAAAGAAGTTTCTGAGAATCCTTCTCTCTAGTTTTTACGTGAAGATATTTCCTTTTCCAGCGTAGGCCTCAAAGCGCTCCAAATAAACACATGTAGATTCTACAAAAGGAGTGTTTCAAAACAGTTCTATAAAAGGGAACGTTCAAGTCTGTGAGTTGAATGTACTCATCACACAGATGTTTCTCAGAATGCTTCTGTCTAGTTTTTAGGTGAAGAGATTTCATTTCCCAGCATAGGCCTCAAAGCGCTCCAAATATCCACTTGCAGATTCTATAAGAAGAGAGTTTCCAAACTGCTCTTTCAAAAGGAAGCTTCAAGTCTGTGAGTTGAATGCACTCATCACAAAGAAGTTTCTGAGAATGCTTCTGTCTAGTTTCTATAGGAAGATATTTCCTTTTCCAACATAGGCCCCAAAGTGCTCCAAATAAACCCTTGCAGATTCTACAAAAGGAGTGTTTCAAAACTGCTCTTTCTATAGGTAAGTTCAAGTCTGTGAGATGAATGCACTCAACACAAAGAAGTTTCTGAGAATGCTTCTGTTCAGTTTTTATGTGAAGATATTTCCTTTTCCAGCATAGGCCTCAAACGGCTCCAAATATCCACTTGCAGATTCTACAAAAAGAGTGTTTCCAAACTTCTCTATCAATTGGTAGGTTCAACTCTGTGAGTTGAATGAACTCATCACAAAGAAGTTTCTGAGAATCCTTCTCTCTAGTTTTTATGTGAAGATATTTCCTTTTCCAACATAGGCCTCAAAGCGCTCCAAATAAACACATGCAGATTCTACAAAAGGAGTGTTTCAAAACTGTTCTATCAAAGGGAACGTTCAAGTCTGTGAGTTGAATGTACTCATCACACAGATGTTTCTCAGAATGCTTCTGTCTAGTTTTTAGTTGAAGAGATTTCATTTCCCAGCATAGGCCTCAAAGCGCTCCAAATATCCACTTGCAGAATCTACGAAAAGAGTGTTTCAAAGCTGCTCTTTCAAAAGCAAGGTTCAAGTCTGTGTGTTGAATGCACTCATCCGAAAGAAGTTTCTGAGAATGCTTCTGTCTAGTTCTTACGTGAAGATATTTCCTTTTCCAGCTTAGGCCTCAAAGCGCTCCAAATAAACACTTGCAAATTCTACAAAAGGAGTGTTTCAAAAGAGTTCTATCAAAAGGCACGTTCAAGTCTGTGAGTTGAATGCACTTATCATACCGAAGTTTCCTGGAATGCTTGTGTCTAATTTTTATGTGAAGACATTTCCTTTTCCAGCAGAGGCCTCAAAACACTCCAAATATCCACTTGCAGATTCTACAAAAAGAGTGTTTCAAAACTGCTCTATCAAAAGCAAGCTTCAACACTGTGAGTAGAATGCACTCATCACAAAGAAGTTTCTGAGAATGCTTCTGTCTAGTTTTTATGTGAAGATATTTCCTTTTCCAACATAGGCCTCAAAGCGCTCCAAATAAACACTTGCAGATTCTACAAAAGGAGTGTTTCGAAACTGCTCTTTCAAGAGGAACGTTCAAGTCTGTGAGTTGAATGCACTCATCACACAGAAGTTTCTGAGAATGCTTCTGTCTAGTTTTTATGTGAAGATGTTTCCTTTTCCAGCATAGGCCTCCAAACGCTCCAAATATCCTCTTGCAGATTCTACAAAAAGAGTGTTTCAAAACTGTTCTATCAAAAGGAAGGTTCAACTCTGTGAGTTGAATGAATGCATCATGAAGAACTTTCTGAGAATGCTTCTCTGTAGTTTTTAGGTGAAGATATTCCAAAACCCAGCACAGGCCTCGAAGTGCTCCAAATAACCACTTGCAGATTTTACCAAAAGAGTGTTTCAAAACTGCTCTTTCTATAGGGAAGTTCAAGTCTGTGAGTTGAATGCACTCAACACAAAGAAGTTTCTGAGAATGCTTCTGTTCAGTTTTTATGTGAAGATATTTCCTTTTCCAGCATAGGCCTCAAACGGCTCCAAATATCCACTTGCAGATTCTACAAAAAGAGTGTTTCCAAACTTCTCTATCAATTGGTAGGTTCAACTCTGTGAGTTGAATGAAGTCATCACAAAGAAGTTTCTGAGAATCCTTCTCTCTAGTTTTTATGTGAAGATATTTCCTTTTCCAGCGTAGGCCTCAAAGCGCTCCGAATAAACACTTGCAGATTCTACAAACTTAATGTTTCAAAACTGTTCTATCAAAGGGAACGTTCAAGTCTGTGAGTTGAATGTACTCATCACACAGATGTTTCTCAGAATGCTTCTGTCTAGTTTTTAGGTGAAGAGATTTCATTTCCCAGCATAGGCCTCAAAGCGCTCCAAATATCCACTTGCAGAATCTACGAAAAGAGTGTTTCAAAGCTGCTCTTTCAAAAGCAAAGTTCAAGTCTGTGTGTTGAATGCACTCATCCGAAAGAAGTTTCTGAGAATGCTTCTGTCTAGTTCTTACGTGAAGATATTTATTTTTCCAGCTTAGGCCTCAAAGCGCTCCAAATAAACACTTGCAAATTCTACAAAAGGAGTGTTTCAAAAGAGTTCTATCAAAAGGAACGTTCAAGTCTGTGAGTTGAATGCACTTATCATACCGAAGTTTCCTGGAATGCTTGTGTCTAGTTTTTATGTGAAGACATTTCCTTTTCCAGCAGAGGCCTCAAAGCACTCCAAATATCCACTTGCAGATTCTACAAAAAGAGTGTTTCAAAACTGCTCTATCAAAAGCAAGCTTCAACACTGTGAGTAGAATGCACTCATCACAAAGAAGTTTCTGAGAATGCTTCTGTCTAGTTTTTATGTGAAGATATTTCCTTTTCCAACATAGGCCTCAAGGTGCTCCGAATAAACACTTGCAGATTCTACAAACTTAATGTTTCAAAACTCTTCTATCAAAAGGAACGTTGAAGTCTGTGAGTTGAATGCACTCATCACAAAGAAGTTTCTCAGAATGCTTCCGTCTAGTTTTTAGGTGAAGAGATTTCATTTCCCAGCACAGGCCTCAAAGCGCTCCAAATATCCACTTGCAGATTCTACAAGAAGAGTGTTTCCAAACTGCTCTTTCAAAAGGAAGCTTCAAGCCTGTGAGTTGAATGCACTCATCACAAAGAAGTTTCTGAGAATGCTTCCGTCTAGTTTCTATATGAAGATATTTCCTTTTCCAACATAGGCCCCAAAGTGCTCCAAATAAACCCTTGCAGATTCTACAAAAGGAGTGTTTCAAAACTGCTCTTTCTATAGGTAAGTTCAAGTCTGTGAGTTGAATGCACTCAACACAAAGAAGTTTCTGAGAATGCTTCTGTTCAGTTTTTATGTGAAGATATTTCCTTTTCCAGCATAGGCCTCAAACGGCTCCAAATATCCACTTGCAGATTCTACAAAAAGAGTGTTTCCAAACTTCTCTATCAATTGGTAGGTTCAACTCTGTGAGTTGAATGAAGTCATCACAAAGAAGTTTCTGAGAATCCTTCTCTCTAGTTTTTATGTGAAGATATTTCCTTTTCCAGCGTAGGCCTCAAAGCGCTCCGAATAAACACTTGCAGATTCTACAAACTTAATGTTTCAAAACTGTTCTATCAAAGGGAACGTTCAAGTCTGTGAGTTGAATGTACTCATCACACAGATGTTTCTCAGAA
This sequence comes from Pongo abelii, assembly GCF_028885655.2. NCBI lineage: Eukaryota > Metazoa > Chordata > Mammalia > Primates > Hominidae > Pongo > Pongo abelii. The sequence goes on along the minus strand of NC_071997.2, from coordinate 21,366,359 downwards.
TGCTTCTGTCTAGTTTTTAGGTGAAGAGATTTCATTTCCCAGCATAGGCCTCAAAGCGCTCCAAATATCCACTTGCAGAATCTACGAAAAGAGTGTTTCAAAGCTGCTCTTTCAAAAGCAAGGTTCAAGTCTGTGTGTTGAATGCACTCATCCGAAAGAAGTTTCTGAGAATGCTTCTGTCTAGTTCTTACGTGAAGATATTTCCTTTTCCAGCTTAGGCCTCAAAGCGCTCCAAATAAACACTTGCAAATTCTACAAAAGGGGTGTTTCAAAAGAGTTCTATCAAAAGGCACGTTCAAGTCTGTGAGTTGAATGCACTTATCATACCGAAGTTTCCTGGAATGCTTGTGTCTAGTTTTTATGTGAAGACATTTCCTTTTCCAGCAGAGGCCTCAAAACACTCCAAATATCCACTTGCAGATTCTACAAAAAGAGTGTTTCAAAACTGCTCTATCAAAAGCAAGCTTCAACACTGTGAGTAGAATGCACTCATCACAAAGAAGTTTCTGAGAATGCTTCTGTCTAGTTTTTATGTGAAGATATTTCCTTTTCCAACATAGGCCTCAAAGCGCTCCAAATAAACACTTGCAGATTCTACAAAAGGAGTGTTTCGAAACTGCTCTTTCAAGAGGAACGTTCAAGTCTGTGAGTTGAATGCACTCATCACACAGAAGTTTCTGAGAATGCTTCTGTCTACTTTTTATGTGAAGATGTTTCCTTTTCCAGAATAGGCCTCCAAACGCTCCAAATATCCTCTTGCAGATTCTACAAAAAGAGTGTTTCAAAACTGTTCTATCAAAAGGAAGGTTCAACTCTGTGAGTTGAATGAATGCATCATGAAGAACTTTCTGAGAATGCTTCTCTGTAGTTTTTAGGTGAAGATATTCCAAAACCCAGCACAGGCCTCGAAGTGCTCCAAATAACCACTTGCAGATTTTACCAAAAGAGTGTTTCAAAACTGCTCTTTCTATAGGGAAGTTCAAGTCTGTGAGTTGAATGCACTCAACACAAAGAAGTTTCTGAGAATGCTTCTGTTCAGTTTTTATGTGAAGATATTTCCTTTTCCAGCATAGGCCTCAAACGGCTCCAAATATCCACTTGCAGATTCTACAAAAAGAGTGTTTCCAAACTTCTCTATCAATTGGTAGGTTCAACTCTGTGAGTTGAATGAAGTCATCACAAAGAAGTTTCTGAGAATCCTTCTCTCTAGTTTTTATGTGAAGATATTTCCTTTTCCAACATAGGCCTCAAGGTGCTCCGAATAAACACTTGCAGATTCTACAAACTTAATGTTTCAAAACTGTTCTATCAAAAGGAACGTTGAAGTCTGTGAGTTGAATGCACTCATCACAAAGAAGTTTCTCAGAATGCTTCCGTCTAGTTTTTAGGTGAAGAGATTTCATTTCCCAGCACAGGCCTCAAAGCGCTCCAAATATCCACTTGCAGATTCTACAAGAAGAGTGTTTCCAAACTGCTCTTTCAAAAGGAAGCTTCAAGTCTGTGAGTTGAATGCACTCATCACAAAGAAGTTTCTGAGAATGCTTCCGTCTAGTTTCTATATGAAGATATTTCCTTTTCCAACATAGGCCCCAAAGTGCTCCAAATAAACCCTTGCAGATTCTACAAAAGGAGTGTTTCAAAACTGCTCTTTCTATAGGTAAGTTCAAGTCTGTGAGTTGAATGCACTCAACACAAAGAAGTTTCTGAGAATGCTTCTGTTCAGTTTTTATGTGAAGATATTTCCTTTTCCAGCATAGGCCTCAAACGGCTCCAAATATCCACTTGCAGATTCTACAAAAAGAGTGTTTCCAAACTTCTCTATCAATTGGTAGGTTCAACTCTGTGAGTTGAATGAAGTCATCACAAAGAAGTTTCTGAGAATCCTTCTCTCTAGTTTTTACGTGAAGATATTTCCTTTTCCAGCGTAGGCCTCAAAGCGCTCCAAATAAACACATGTAGATTCTACAAAAGGAGTGTTTCAAAACAGTTCTATCAAAGGGAACGTTCAAGTCTGTGAGTTGAATGTACTCATCACACAGATGTTTCTCAGAATGCTTCTGTCTAGTTTTTAGGTGAAGAGATTTCATTTCCCAGCATAGGCCTCAAAGCGCTCCAAATATCCACTTGCAGATTCTATAAGAAGAGAGTTTCCAAACTGCTCTTTCAAAAGGAAGCTTCAAGTCTGTGAGTTGAATGCACTCATCACAAAGAAGTTTCTGAGAATGCTTCTGTCTAGTTTCTATAGGAAGATATTTCCTTTTCCAACATAGGCCCCAAAGTGCTCCAAATAAACCCTTGCAGATTCTACAAAAGGAGTGTTTCAAAACTGCTCTTTCTATAGGTAAGTTCAAGTCTGTGAGATGAATGCACTCAACACAAAGAAGTTTCTGAGAATGCTTCTGTTCAGTTTTTATGTGAAGATATTTCCTTTTCCAGCATAGGCCTCAAACGGCTCCAAATATCCACTTGCAGATTCTACAAAAAGAGTGTTTCCAAACTTCTCTATCAATTGGTAGGTTCAACTCTGTGAGTTGAATGAACTCATCACAAAGAAGTTTCTGAGAATCCTTCTCTCTAGTTTTTATGTGAAGATATTTCCTTTTCCAACATAGGCCTCAAAGCGCTCCAAATAAACACATGCAGATTCTACAAAAGGAGTGTTTCAAAACTGTTCTATCAAAGGGAACGTTCAAGTCTGTGAGTTGAATGTACTCATCACACAGATGTTTCTCAGAATGCTTCTGTCTAGTTTTTAGTTGAAGAGATTTCATTTCCCAGCATAGGCCTCAAAGCGCTCCAAATATCCACTTGCAGAATCTACGAAAAGAGTGTTTCAAAGCTGCTCTTTCAAAAGCAAGGTTCAAGTCTGTGTGTTGAATGCACTCATCCGAAAGAAGTTTCTGAGAATGCTTCTGTCTAGTTCTTACGTGAAGATATTTCCTTTTCCAGCTTAGGCCTCAAAGCGCTCCAAATAAACACTTGCAAATTCTACAAAAGGAGTGTTTCAAAAGAGTTCTATCAAAAGGCACGTTCAAGTCTGTGAGTTGAATGCACTTATCATACCGAAGTTTCCTGGAATGCTTGTGTCTAATTTTTATGTGAAGACATTTCCTTTTCCAGCAGAGGCCTCAAAACACTCCAAATATCCACTTGCAGATTCTACAAAAAGAGTGTTTCAAAACTGCTCTATCAAAAGCAAGCTTCAACACTGTGAGTAGAATGCACTCATCACAAAGAAGTTTCTGAGAATGCTTCTGTCTAGTTTTTATGTGAAGATATTTCCTTTTCCAACATAGGCCTCAAAGCGCTCCAAATAAACACTTGCAGATTCTACAAAAGGAGTGTTTCGAAACTGCTCTTTCAAGAGGAACGTTCAAGTCTGTGAGTTGAATGCACTCATCACACAGAAGTTTCTGAGAATGCTTCTGTCTAGTTTTTATGTGAAGATGTTTCCTTTTCCAGCATAGGCCTCCAAACGCTCCAAATATCCTCTTGCAGATTCTACAAAAAGAGTGTTTCAAAACTGTTCTATCAAAAGGAAGGTTCAACTCTGTGAGTTGAATGAATGCATCATGAAGAACTTTCTGAGAATGCTTCTCTGTAGTTTTTAGGTGAAGATATTCCAAAACCCAGCACAGGCCTCGAAGTGCTCCAAATAACCACTTGCAGATTTTACCAAAAGAGTGTTTCAAAACTGCTCTTTCTATAGGGAAGTTCAAGTCTGTGAGTTGAATGCACTCAACACAAAGAAGTTTCTGAGAATGCTTCTGTTCAGTTTTTATGTGAAGATATTTCCTTTTCCAGCATAGGCCTCAAACGGCTCCAAATATCCACTTGCAGATTCTACAAAAAGAGTGTTTCCAAACTTCTCTATCAATTGGTAGGTTCAACTCTGTGAGTTGAATGAAGTCATCACAAAGAAGTTTCTGAGAATCCTTCTCTCTAGTTTTTATGTGAAGATATTTCCTTTTCCAGCGTAGGCCTCAAAGCGCTCCGAATAAACACTTGCAGATTCTACAAACTTAATGTTTCAAAACTGTTCTATCAAAGGGAACGTTCAAGTCTGTGAGTTGAATGTACTCATCACACAGATGTTTCTCAGAATGCTTCTGTCTAGTTTTTAGGTGAAGAGATTTCATTTCCCAGCATAGGCCTCAAAGCGCTCCAAATATCCACTTGCAGAATCTACGAAAAGAGTGTTTCAAAGCTGCTCTTTCAAAAGCAAAGTTCAAGTCTGTGTGTTGAATGCACTCATCCGAAAGAAGTTTCTGAGAATGCTTCTGTCTAGTTCTTACGTGAAGATATTTATTTTTCCAGCTTAGGCCTCAAAGCGCTCCAAATAAACACTTGCAAATTCTACAAAAGGAGTGTTTCAAAAGAGTTCTATCAAAAGGAACGTTCAAGTCTGTGAGTTGAATGCACTTATCATACCGAAGTTTCCTGGAATGCTTGTGTCTAGTTTTTATGTGAAGACATTTCCTTTTCCAGCAGAGGCCTCAAAGCACTCCAAATATCCACTTGCAGATTCTACAAAAAGAGTGTTTCAAAACTGCTCTATCAAAAGCAAGCTTCAACACTGTGAGTAGAATGCACTCATCACAAAGAAGTTTCTGAGAATGCTTCTGTCTAGTTTTTATGTGAAGATATTTCCTTTTCCAACATAGGCCTCAAAGCGCTCCAAATAAACACTTGCAGATTCTACAAAAGGAGTGATTCGAAACTGCTCTTTCAAGAGGAACGTTCAAGTCTGTGAGTTGAATGCACTCATCACACAGAAGTTTCTGAGAATGCTTCTGTCTACTTTTTATGTGAAGATGTTTCCTTTTCCAGCATAGGCCTCCAAACGCTCCAAATATCCTCTTGCAGATTCTACAAAAAGAGTGTTTCAAAACTGTTCTATCAAAAGGAAGGTTCAACTCTGTGAGTTGAATGAATGCATCATGAAGAACTTTCTGAGAATGCTTCTCTGTAGTTTTTAGGTGAAGATATTCCAAAACCCAGCACAGGCCTCGAAGTGCTCCAAATATCCACTTGCAGATTTTACCAAAAGAGTGTTTCAAAACTGCTCTTTCTATAGGTAAGTTCAAGTCTGTGAGTTGAATGCACTCAACACAAAGAAGTTTCTGAGAATGCTTCTGTTCAGTTTTTATGTGAAGATATTTCCTTTTCCAGCATAGGCCTCAAACGGCTCCAAATATCCACTTGCAGATTCTACAAAAAGAGTGTTTCCAAACTTCTCTATCAATTGGTAGGTTCAACTCTGTGAGTTGAATGAAGTCATCACAAAGAAGTTTCTGAGAATCCTTCTCTCTAGTTTTTATGTGAAGATATTTCCTTTTCCAACATAGGCCTCAAGGTGCTCCGAATAAACACTTGCAGATTCTACAAACTTAATGTTTCAAAACTGTTCTATCAAAAGGAACGTTGAAGTCTGTGAGTTGAATGCACTCATCACAAAGAAGTTTCTCAGAATGCTTCCGTCTAGTTTTTAGGTGAAGAGATTTCATTTCCCAGCACAGGCCTCAAAGCGCTCCAAATATCCACTTGCAGATTCTACAAGAAGAGTGTTTCCAAACTGCTCTTTCAAAAGGAAGCTTCAAGTCTGTGAGTTGAATGCACTCATCACAAAGAAGTTTCTGAGAATGCTTCCGTCTAGTTTCTATATGAAGATATTTCCTTTTCCAACATAGGCCCCAAAGTGCTCCAAATAAACCCTTGCAGATTCTACAAAAGGAGTGTTTCAAAACTGCTCTTTCTATAGGTAAGTTCAAGTCTGTGAGTTGAATGCACTCAACACAAAGAAGTTTCTGAGAATGCTTCTGTTCAGTTTTTATGTGAAGATATTTCCTTTTCCAGCATAGGCCTCAAACGGCTCCAAATATCCACTTGCAGATTCTACAAAAAGAGTGTTTCCAAACTTCTCTATCAATTGGTAGGTTCAACTCTGTGAGTTGAATGAACTCATCACAAAGAAGTTTCTGAGAATCCTTCTCTCTAGTTTTTACGTGAAGATATTTCCTTTTCCAGCGTAGGCCTCAAAGCGCTCCAAATAAACACATGCAGATTCTACAAAAGGAGTGTTTCAAAACAGTTCTATCAAAGGGAACGTTCAAGTCTGTGAGTTGAATGTACTCATCACACAGATGTTTCTCAGAATGCTTCTGTCTAGTTTTCAGGTGAAGAGATTTCATTTCCAGCATAGGCCTCAAAGCACTCCAAATATCCACTTGCAGATTCTATAAGAAGAGAGTTTCCAAACTGCTCTTTCAAAAGGAAGCTTCAAGTCTGTGAGTTGAATGCACTCATCACAAAGAAGTTTCTGAGAATGCTTCCGTCTAGTTTCTATATGAAGATATTTCCTTTTCCAACATAGGCCCCAAAGTGCTCCAAATAAACCCTTGCAGATTCTACAAAAGGAGTGTTTCAAAACTGCTCTTTCTATAGGTAAGTTCAAGTCTGTGAGTTGAATGCACTCAACACAAAGAAGTTTCTGAGAATGCTTCTGTTCAGTTTTTATGTGAAGATATTTCCTTTTCCAGCATAGGCCTCAAACGGCTCCAAATATCCACTTGCAGATTCTACAAAAAGAGTGTTTCCAAACTTCTCTATCAATTGGTAGGTTCAACTCTGTGAGTTGAATGAAGTCATCACAAAGAAGTTTCTGAGAATCCTTCTCTCTAGTTTTTATGTGAAGATATTTCCTTTTCCAGCGTAGGCCTCAAAGCGCTCCGAATAAACACTTGCAGATTCTACAAACTTAATGTTTCAAAACTGTTCTATCAAAGGGAACGTTCAAGTCTGTGAGTTGAATGTACTCATCACACAGATGTTTCTCAGAATGCTTCTGTCTAGTTTTTAGGTGAAGAGATTTCATTTCCCAGCATAGGCCTCAAAGCGCTCCAAATATCCACTTGCAGAATCTACGAAAAGAGTGTTTCAAAGCTGCTCTTTCAAAAGCAAAGTTCAAGTCTGTGTGTTGAATGCACTCATCCGAAAGAAGTTTCTGAGAATGCTTCTGTCTAGTTCTTACGTGAAGATATTTATTTTTCCAGCTTAGGCCTCAAAGCGCTCCAAATAAACACTTGCAAATTCTACAAAAGGAGTGTTTCAAAAGAGTTCTATCAAAAGGAACGTTCAAGTCTGTGAGTTGAATGCACTTATCATACCGAAGTTTCCTGGAATGCTTGTGTCTAGTTTTTATGTGAAGACATTTCCTTTTCCAGCAGAGGCCTCAAAGCACTCCAAATATCCACTTGCAGATTCTACAAAAAGAGTGTTTCAAAACTGCTCTATCAAAAGCAAGCTTCAACACTGTGAGTAGAATGCACTCATCACAAAGAAGTTTCTGAGAATGCTTCTGTCTAGTTTTTATGTGAAGATATTTCCTTTTCCAACATAGGCCTCAAGGTGCTCCGAATAAACACTTGCAGATTCTACAAACTTAATGTTTCAAAACTGTTCTATCAAAAGGAACGTTGAAGTCTGTGAGTTGAATGCACTCATCACAAAGAAGTTTCTCAGAATGCTTCCGTCTAGTTTTTAGGTGAAGAGATTTCATTTCCCAGCACAGGCCTCAAAGCGCTCCAAATATCCACTTGCAGATTCTACAAGAAGAGTGTTTCCAAACTGCTCTTTCAAAAGGAAGCTTCAAGCCTGTGAGTTGAATGCACTCATCACAAAGAAGTTTCTGAGAATGCTTCCGTCTAGTTTCTATATGAAGATATTTCCTTTTCCAACATAGGCCCCAAAGTGCTCCAAATAAACCCTTGCAGATTCTACAAAAGGAGTGTTTCAAAACTGCTCTTTCTATAGGTAAGTTCAAGTCTGTGAGTTGAATGCACTCAACACAAAGAAGTTTCTGAGAATGCTTCTGTTCAGTTTTTATGTGAAGATATTTCCTTTTCCAGCATAGGCCTCAAACGGCTCCAAATATCCACTTGCAGATTCTACAAAAAGAGTGTTTCCAAACTTCTCTATCAATTGGTAGGTTCAACTCTGTGAGTTGAATGAAGTCATCACAAAGAAGTTTCTGAGAATCCTTCTCTCTAGTTTTTATGTGAAGATATTTCCTTTTCCAGCGTAGGCCTCAAAGCGCTCCGAATAAACACTTGCAGATTCTACAAACTTAATGTTTCAAAACTGTTCTATCAAAGGGAACGTTCAAGTCTGTGAGTTGAATGTACTCATCACACAGATGTTTCTCAGAATGCTTCTGTCTAGTTTTTAGGTGAAGAGATTTCATTTCCCAGCATAGGCCTCAAAGCGCTCCAAATATCCACTTGCAGAATCTACGAAAAGAGTGTTTCAAAGCTGCTCTTTCAAAAGCAAGGTTCAAGTCTGTGTGTTGAATGCACTCATCCGAAAGAAGTTTCTGAGAATGCTTCTGTCTAGTTCTTACGTGAAGATATTTCCTTTTCCAGCTTAGGCCTCAAAGCGCTCCAAATAAACACTTGCAAATTCTACAAAAGGAGTGTTTCAAAAGAGTTCTATCAAAAGGCACGTTCAAGTCTGTGAGTTGAATGCACTTATCATACCGAAGTTTCCTGGAATGCTTGTGTCTAGTTTTTATGTGAAGACATTTCCTTTTCCAGCAGAGGCCTCAAAACACTCCAAATATCCACTTGCAGATTCTACAAAAAGAGTGTTTCAAAACTGCTCTATCAAAAGCAAGCTTCAACACTGTGAGTAGAATGCACTCATCACAAAGAAGTTTCTGAGAATGCTTCTGTCTAGTTTTTATGTGAAGATATTTCCTTTTCCAACATAGGCCTCAAAGCGCTCCAAATAAACACTTGCAGATTCTACAAAAGGAGTGTTTCGAAACTGCTCTTTCAAGAGGAACGTTCAAGTCTGTGAGTTGAATGCACTCATCACACAGAAGTTTCTGAGAATGCTTCTGTCTACTTTTTATGTGAAGATGTTTCCTTTTCCAGAATAGGCCTCCAAACGCTCCAAATATCCTCTTGCAGATTCTACAAAAAGAGTGTTTCAAAACTGTTCTATCAAAAGGAAGGTTCAACTCTGTGAGTTGAATGAATGCATCATGAAGAACTTTCTGAGAATGCTTCTCTGTAGTTTTTAGGTGAAGATATTCCAAAACCCAGCACAGGCCTCGAAGTGCTCCAAATAACCACTTGCAGATTTTACCAAAAGAGTGTTTCAAAACTGCTCTTTCTATAGGGAAGTTCAAGTCTGTGAGTTGAATGCACTCAACACAAAGAAGTTTCTGAGAATGCTTCTGTTCAGTTTTTATGTGAAGATATTTCCTTTTCCAGCATAGGCCTCAAACGGCTCCAAATATCCACTTGCAGATTCTACAAAAAGAGTGTTTCCAAACTTCTCTATCAATTGGTAGGTTCAACTCTGTGAGTTGAATGAAGTCATCACAAAGAAGTTTCTGAGAATCCTTCTCTCTAGTTTTTATGTGAAGATATTTCCTTTTCCAACATAGGCCTCAAGGTGCTCCGAATAAACACTTGCAGATTCTACAAACTTAATGTTTCAAAACTGTTCTATCAAAAGGAACGTTGAAGTCTGTGAGTTGAATGCACTCATCACAAAGAAGTTTCTCAGAATGCTTCCGTCTAGTTTTTAGGTGAAGAGATTTCATTTCCCAGCACAGGCCTCAAAGCGCTCCAAATATCCACTTGCAGATTCTACAAGAAGAGTGTTTCCAAACTGCTCTTTCAAAAGGAAGCTTCAAGTCTGTGAGTTGAATGCACTCATCACAAAGAAGTTTCTGAGAATGCTTCCGTCTAGTTTCTATATGAAGATATTTCCTTTTCCAACATAGGCCCCAAAGTGCTCCAAATAAACCCTTGCAGATTCTACAAAAGGAGTGTTTCAAAACTGCTCTTTCTATAGGTAAGTTCAAGTCTGTGAGTTGAATGCACTCAACACAAAGAAGTTTCTGAGAATGCTTCTGTTCAGTTTTTATGTGAAGATATTTCCTTTTCCAGCATAGGCCTCAAACGGCTCCAAATATCCACTTGCAGATTCTACAAAAAGAGTGTTTCCAAACTTCTCTATCAATTGGTAGGTTCAACTCTGTGAGTTGAATGAAGTCATCACAAAGAAGTTTCTGAGAATCCTTCTCTCTAGTTTTTACGTGAAGATATTTCCTTTTCCAGCGTAGGCCTCAAAGCGCTCCAAATAAACACATGTAGATTCTACAAAAGGAGTGTTTCAAAACAGTTCTATCAAAGGGAACGTTCAAGTCTGTGAGTTGAATGTACTCATCACACAGATGTTTCTCAGAATGCTTCTGTCTAGTTTTTAGGTGAAGAGATTTCATTTCCCAGCATAGGCCTCAAAGCGCTCCAAATATCCGCTTGCAGATTCTATAAGAAGAGAGTTTCCAAACTGCTCTTTCAAAAGGAAGCTTCAAGTCTGTGAGTTGAATGCACTCATCACAAAGAAGTTTCTGAGAATGCTTCTGTCTAGTTTCTATAGGAAGATATTTCCTTTTCCAACATAGGCCCCAAAGTGCTCCAAATAAACCCTTGCAGATTCTACAAAAGGAGTGTTTCAAAACTGCTCTTTCTATAGGTAAGTTCAAGTCTGTGAGATGAATGCACTCAACACAAAGAAGTTTCTGAGAATGCTTCTGTTCAGTTTTTATGTGAAGATATTTCCTTTTCCAGCATAGGCCTCAAACGGCTCCAAATATCCACTTGCAGATTCTACAAAAAGAGTGTTTCCAAACTTCTCTATCAATTGGTAGGTTCAACTCTGTGAGTTGAATGAACTCATCACAAAGAAGTTTCTGAGAATCCTTCTCTCTAGTTTTTATGTGAAGATATTTCCTTTTCCAACATAGGCCTCAAAGCGCTCCAAATAAACACATGCAGATTCTACAAAAGGAGTGTTTCAAAACTGTTCTATCAAAGGGAACGTTCAAGTCTGTGAGTTGAATGTACTCATCACACAGATGTTTCTCAGAATGCTTCTGTCTAGTTTTTAGTTGAAGAGATTTCATTTCCCAGCATAGGCCTCAAAGCGCTCCAAATATCCACTTGCAGAATCTACGAAAAGAGTGTTTCAAAGCTGCTCTTTCAAAAGCAAGGTTCAAGTCTGTGTGTTGAATGCACTCATCCGAAAGAAGTTTCTGAGAATGCTTCTGTCTAGTTCTTACGTGAAGATATTTCCTTTTCCAGCTTAGGCCTCAAAGCGCTCCAAATAAACACTTGCAAATTCTACAAAAGGAGTGTTTCAAAAGAGTTCTATCAAAAGGCACGTTCAAGTCTGTGAGTTGAATGCACTTATCATACCGAAGTTTCCTGGAATGCTTGTGTCTAATTTTTATGTGAAGACATTTCCTTTTCCAGCAGAGGCCTCAAAACACTCCAAATATCCACTTGCAGATTCTACAAAAAGAGTGTTTCAAAACTGCTCTATCAAAAGCAAGCTTCAACACTGTGAGTAGAATGCACTCATCACAAAGAAGTTTCTGAGAATGCTTCTGTCTAGTTTTTATGTGAAGATATTTCCTTTTCCAACATAGGCCTCAAAGCGCTCCAAATAAACACTTGCAGATTCTACAAAAGGAGTGTTTCGAAACTGCTCTTTCAAGAGGAACGTTCAAGTCTGTGAGTTGAATGCACTCATCACACAGAAGTTTCTGAGAATGCTTCTGTCTAGTTTTTATGTGAAGATGTTTCCTTTTCCAGCATAGGCCTCCAAACGCTCCAAATATCCTCTTGCAGATTCTACAAAAAGAGTGTTTCAAAACTGTTCTATCAAAAGGAAGGTTCAACTCTGTGAGTTGAATGAATGCATCATGAAGAACTTTCTGAGAATGCTTCTCTGTAGTTTTTAGGTGAAGATATTCCAAAACCCAGCACAGGCCTCGAAGTGCTCCAAATAACCACTTGCAGATTTTACCAAAAGAGTGTTTCAAAACTGCTCTTTCTATAGGGAAGTTCAAGTCTGTTAGTTGAATGCACTCAACACAAAGAAGTTTCTGAGAATGCTTCTGTTCAGTTTTTATGTGAAGATATTTCCTTTTCCAGCATAGGCCTCAAACGGCTCCAAATATCCACTTGCAGATTCTACAAAAAGAGTGTTTCCAAACTTCTCTATCAATTGGTAGGTTCAACTCTGTGAGTTGAATGAAGTCATCACAAAGAAGTTTCTGAGAATCCTTCTCTCTAGTTTTTATGTGAAGATATTTCCTTTTCCAGCGTAGGCCTCAAAGCGCTCCGAATAAACACTTGCAGATTCTACAAACTTAATGTTTCAAAACTGTTCTATCAAAGGGAACGTTCAAGTCTGTGAGTTGAATGTACTCATCACACAGATGTTTCTCAGAATGCTTCTGTCTAGTTTTTAGGTGAAGAGATTTCATTTCCCAGCATAGGCCTCAAAGCGCTCCAAATATCCACTTGCAGAATCTACGAAAAGAGTGTTTCAAAGCTGCTCTTTCAAAAGCAAAGTTCAAGTCTGTGTGTTGAATGCACTCATCCGAAAGAAGTTTCTGAGAATGCTTCTGTCTAGTTCTTACGTGAAGATATTTATTTTTCCAGCTTAGGCCTCAAAGCGCTCCAAATAAACACTTGCAAATTCTACAAAAGGAGTGTTTCAAAAGAGTTCTATCAAAAGGAACGTTCAAGTCTGTGAGTTGAATGCACTTATCATACCGAAGTTTCCTGGAATGCTTGTGTCTAGTTTTTATGTGAAGACATTTCCTTTTCCAGCAGAGGCCTCAAAGCACTCCAAATATCCACTTGCAGATTCTACAAAAAGAGTGTTTCAAAACTGCTCTATCAAAAGCAAGCTTCAACACTGTGAGTAGAATGCACTCATCACAAAGAAGTTTCTGAGAATGCTTCTGTCTAGTTTTTATGTGAAGATATTTCCTTTTCCAACATAGGCCTCAAAGCGCTCCAAATAAACACTTGCAGATTCTACAAAAGGAGTGTTTCGAAACTGCTCTTTCAAGAGGAACGTTCAAGTCTGTGAGTTGAATGCACTCATCACACAGAAGTTTCTGAGAATGCTTCTGTCTAGTTTTTATGTGAAGATGTTTCCTTTTCCAGCATAGGCCTCCAAACGCTCCAAATATCCTCTTGCAGATTCTACAAAAAGAGTGTTTCAAAACTGTTCTATCAAAAGGAAGGTTCAACTCTGTGAGTTGAATGAATGCATCATGAAGAACTTTCTGAGAATGCTTCTCTGTAGTTTTTAGGTGAAGATATTCCAAAACCCAGCACAGGCCTCGAAGTGCTCCAAATAACCACTTGCAGATTTTACCAAAAGAGTGTTTCAAAACTGCTCTTTCTATAGGGAAGTTCAAGTCTGTGAGTTGAATGCACTCAACACAAAGAAGTTTCTGAGAATGCTTCTGTTCAGTTTTTATGTGAAGATATTTCCTTTTCCAGCATAGGCCTCAAACGGCTCCAAATATCCACTTGCAGATTCTACAAAAAGAGTGTTTCCAAACTTCTCTATCAATTGGTAGGTTCAACTCTGTGAGTTGAATGAAGTCATCACAAAGAAGTTTCTGAGAATCCTTCTCTCTAGTTTTTATGTGAAGATATTTCCTTTTCCAGCGTAGGCCTCAAAGCGCTCCGAATAAACACTTGCAGATTCTACAAACTTAATGTTTCAAAACTGTTCTATCAAAGGGAACGTTCAAGTCTGTGAGTTGAATGTACTCATCACACAGATGTTTCTCAGAATGCTTCTGTCTAGTTTTTAGGTGAAGAGATTTCATTTCCCAGCATAGGCCTCAAAGCGCTCCAAATATCCACTTGCAGAATCTACGAAAAGAGTGTTTCAAAGCTGCTCTTTCAAAAGCAAAGTTCAAGTCTGTGTGTTGAATGCACTCATCCGAAAGAAGTTTCTGAGAATGCTTCTGTCTAGTTCTTACGTGAAGATATTTATTTTTCCAGCTTAGGCCTCAAAGCGCTCCAAATAAACACTTGCAAATTCTACAAAAGGAGTGTTTCAAAAGAGTTCTATCAAAAGGAACGTTCAAGTCTGTGAGTTGAATGCACTTATCATACCGAAGTTTCCTGGAATGCTTGTGTCTAGTTTTTATGTGAAGACATTTCCTTTTCCAGCAGAGGCCTCAAAGCACTCCAAATATCCACTTGCAGATTCTACAAAAAGAGTGTTTCAAAACTGCTCTATCAAAAGCAAGCTTCAACACTGTGAGTAGAATGCACTCATCACAAAGAAGTTTCTGAGAATGCTTCTGTCTAGTTTTTATGTGAAGATATTTCCTTTTCCAACATAGGCCTCAAAGCGCTCCAAATAAACACTTGCAGATTCTACAAAAGGAGTGTTTCGAAACTGCTCTTTCAAGAGGAACGTTCAAGTCTGTGAGTTGAATGCACTCATCACACAGAAGTTTCTGAGAATGCTTCTGTCTAGTTTTTATGTGAAGATGTTTCCTTTTCCAGCATAGGCCTCCAAACGCTCCAAATATCCTCTTGCAGATTCTACAAAAAGAGTGTTTCAAAACTGTTCTATCAAAAGGAAGGTTCAACTCTGTGAGTTGAATGAATGCATCATGAAGAACTTTCTGAGAATGCTTCTCTGTAGTTTTTAGGTGAAGATATTCCAAAACCCAGCACAGGCCTCGAAGTGCTCCAAATAACCACTTGCAGATTTTACCAAAAGAGTGTTTCAAAACTGCTCTTTCTATAGGGAAGTTCAAGTCTGTGAGTTGAATGCACTCAACACAAAGAAGTTTCTGAGAATGCTTCTGTTCAGTTTTTATGTGAAGATATTTCCTTTTCCAGCATAGGCCTCAAACGGCTCCAAATATCCACTTGCAGATTCTACAAAAAGAGTGTTTCCAAACTTCTCTATCAATTGGTAGGTTCAACTCTGTGAGTTGAATGAAGTCATCACAAAGAAGTTTCTGAGAATCCTTCTCTCTAGTTTTTATGTGAAGATATTTCCTTTTCCAGCGTAGGCCTCAAAGCGCTCCGAATAAACACTTGCAGATTCTACAAACTTAATGTTTCAAAACTGTTCTATCAAAGGGAACGTTCAAGTCTGTGAGTTGAATGTACTCATCACACAGATGTTTCTCAGAATGCTTCTGTCTAGTTTTTAGGTGAAGAGATTTCATTTCCCAGCATAGGCCTCAAAGCGCTCCAAATATCCACTTGCAGAATCTACGAAAAGAGTGTTTCAAAGCTGCTCTTTCAAAAGCAAAGTTCAAGTCTGTGTGTTGAATGCACTCATCCGAAAGAAGTTTCTGAGAATGCTTCTGTCTAGTTCTTACGTGAAGATATTTATTTTTCCAGCTTAGGCCTCAAAGCGCTCCAAATAAACACTTGCAAATTCTACAAAAGGAGTGTTTCAAAAGAGTTCTATCAAAAGGAACGTTCAAGTCTGTGAGTTGAATGCACTTATCATACCGAAGTTTCCTGGAATGCTTGTGTCTAGTTTTTATGTGAAGACATTTCCTTTTCCAGCAGAGGCCTCAAAGCACTCCAAATATCCACTTGCAGATTCTACAAAAAGAGTGTTTCAAAACTGCTCTATCAAAAGCAAGCTTCAACACTGTGAGTAGAATGCACTCATCACAAAGAAGTTTCTGAGAATGCTTCTGTCTAGTTTTTATGTGAAGATATTTCCTTTTCCAACATAGGCCTCAAAGCGCTCCAAATAAACACTTGCAGATTCTACAAAAGGAGTGTTTCGAAACTGCTCTTTCAAGAGGAACGTTCAAGTCTGTGAGTTGAATGCACTCATCACACAGAAGTTTCTGAGAATGCTTCTGTCTAGTTTTTATGTGAAGATGTTTCCTTTTCCAGCATAGGCCTCCAAACGCTCCAAATATCCTCTTGCAGATTCTACAAAAAGAGTGTTTCAAAACTGTTCTATCAAAAGGAAGGTTCAACTCTGTGAGTTGAATGAATGCATCATGAAGAACTTTCTGAGAATGCTTCTCTGTAGTTTTTAGGTGAAGATATTCCAAAACCCAGCACAGGCCTCGAAGTGCTCCAAATAACCACTTGCAGATTTTACCAAAAGAGTGTTTCAAAACTGCTCTTTCTATAGGGAAGTTCAAGTCTGTGAGTTGAATGCACTCAACACAAAGAAGTTTCTGAGAATGCTTCTGTTCAGTTTTTATGTGAAGATATTTCCTTTTCCAGCATAGGCCTCAAACGGCTCCAAATATCCACTTGCAGATTCTACAAAAAGAGTGTTTCCAAACTTCTCTATCAATTGGTAGGTTCAACTCTGTGAGTTGAATGAAGTCATCACAAAGAAGTTTCTGAGAATCCTTCTCTCTAGTTTTTATGTGAAGATATTTCCTTTTCCAGCGTAGGCCTCAAAGCGCTCCGAATAAACACTTGCAGATTCTACAAACTTAATGTTTCAAAACTGTTCTATCAAAGGGAACGTTCAAGTCTGTGAGTTGAATGTACTCATCACACAGATGTTTCTCAGAATGCTTCTGTCTAGTTTTTAGGTGAAGAGATTTCATTTCCCAGCATAGGCCTCAAAGCGCTCCAAATATCCACTTGCAGAATCTACGAAAAGAGTGTTTCAAAGCTGCTCTTTCAAAAGCAAAGTTCAAGTCTGTGTGTTGAATGCACTCATCCGAAAGAAGTTTCTGAGAATGCTTCTGTCTAGTTCTTACGTGAAGATATTTATTTTTCCAGCTTAGGCCTCAAAGCGCTCCAAATAAACACTTGCAAATTCTACAAAAGGAGTGTTTCAAAAGAGTTCTATCAAAAGGAACGTTCAAGTCTGTGAGTTGAATGCACTTATCATACCGAAGTTTCCTGGAATGCTTGTGTCTAGTTTTTATGTGAAGACATTTCCTTTTCCAGCAGAGGCCTCAAAGCACTCCAAATATCCACTTGCAGATTCTACAAAAAGAGTGTTTCAAAACTGCTCTATCAAAAGCAAGCTTCAACACTGTGAGTAGAATGCACTCATCACAAAGAAGTTTCTGAGAATGCTTCTGTCTAGTTTTTATGTGAAGATATTTCCTTTTCCAACATAGGCCTCAAGGTGCTCCGAATAAACACTTGCAGATTCTACAAACTTAATGTTTCAAAACTGTTCTATCAAAAGGAACGTTGAAGTCTGTGAGTTGAATGCACTCATGACAAAGAAGTTTCTCAGAATGCTTCCGTCTAGTTTTTAGGTGAAGAGATTTCATTTCCCAGCATAGGCCTCAAAGCGCTCCAAATATCCACTTGCAGATTCTACAAGAAGAGTGTTTCCAAACTGCTCTTTCAAAAGGAAGCTTCAAGTCTGTGAGTTGAATGCACTCATCACAAAGAAGTTTCTGAGAATGCTTCCGTCTAGTTTCTATATGAAGATATTTCCTTTTCCAACATAGGCCCCAAAGTGCTCCAAATAAACCCTTGCAGATTCTACAAAAGGAGTGTTTCAAAACTGCTCTTTCTATAGGTAAGTTCAAGTCTGTGAGTTGAATGCACTCAACACAAAGAAGTTTCTGAGAATGCTTCTGTTCAGTTTTTATGTGAAGATATTTCCGTTTCCAGCATAGGCCTCAAACGGCTCCAAATATCCACTTGCAGATTCTACAAAAAGAGTGTTTCCAAACTTCTCTATCAATTGGTAGGTTCAACTCTGTGAGTTGAATGAAGTCATCACAAAGAAGTTTCTGAGAATCCTTCTCTCTAGTTTTTACGTGAAGATATTTCCTTTTCCAGCGTAGGCCTCAAAGCGCTCCAAATAAACACATGCAGATTCTACAAAAGGAGTGTTTCAAAACAGTTCTATCAAAGGGAACGTTCAAGTCTGTGAGTTGAATGTACTCATCACACAGATGTTTCTCAGAATGCTTCTGTCTAGTTTTTAGGTGAAGAGATTTCATTTCCCAGCATAGGCCTCAAAGCGCTCCAAATATCCACTTGCAGATTCTATAAGAAGAGAGTTTCCAAACTGCTCTTTCAAAAGCAAGCTTCAACACTGTGAGTTGAATGCACTCATCACAAAGAAGTTTCTGAGAATGCTTCTGTCTAGTTTTTATGTGAAGATATTTCCTTTTCCAACATAGGCCCCAAAGTGCTCCAAATAAACACTTGCAGATTCTACAAAAGGAGTGTTTCGAAACTGCTCTTTCAAGAGGAACGTTCAAGTCTGTGAGTTGAATGCACTCATCACACAGAAGTTTCTGAGAATGCTTCTGTCTAGTTTTTATGTGAAGATGTTTCCTTTTCCAGCATAGGCCTCCAAACGCTCCAAATATCCTCTTGCAGATTCTACAAAAAGAGTGTTTCAAAACTGTTCTATCAAAAGGAAGGTTCAACTCTGTGAGTTGAATGAATGCATCATGAAGAACTTTCTGAGAATGCTTCTCTGTAGTTTTTAGGTGAAGATATTCCAAAACCCAGCACAGGCCTCGAAGTGCTCCAAATAACCACTTGCAGATTTTACCAAAAGAGTGTTTCAAAACTGCTCTTTCTATAGGGAAGTTCAAGTCTGTGAGTTGAATGCACTCAACACAAAGAAGTTTCTGAGAATGCTTCTGTTCAGTTTTTATGTGAAGATATTTCCTTTTCCAGCATAGGCCTCAAACGGCTCCAAATATCCACTTGCAGATTCTACAAAAAGAGTGTTTCCAAACTTCTCTATCAATTGGTAGGTTCAACTCTGTGAGTTGAATGAACTCATCACAAAGAAGTTTCTGAGAATCCTTCTCTCTAGTTTTTATGTGAAGATATTTCCTTTTCCAGCGTAGGCCTCAAAGCGCTCCGAATAAACACTTGCAGATTCTACAAACTTAATGTTTCAAAACTGTTCTATCAAAGGGAACGTTCAAGTCTGTGAGTTGAATGTACTCATCACACAGATGTTTCTCAGAATGCTTCTGTCTAGTTTTTAGGTGAAGAGATTTCATTTCCCAGCATAGGCCTCAAAGCGCTCCAAATATCCACTTGCAGAATCTACGAAAAGAGTGTTTCAAAGCTGCTCTTTCAAAAGCAAAGTTCAAGTCTGTGTGTTGAATGCACTCATCCGAAAGAAGTTTCTGAGAATGCTTCTGTCTAGTTCTTACGTGAAGATATTTATTTTTCCAGCTTAGGCCTCAAAGCGCTCCAAATAAACACTTGCAAATTCTACAAAAGGAGTGTTTCAAAAGAGTTCTATCAAAAGGAACGTTCAAGTCTGTGAGTTGAATGCACTTATCATACCGAAGTTTCCTGGAATGCTTGTGTCTAGTTTTTATGTGAAGACATTTCCTTTTCCAGCAGAGGCCTCAAAGCACTCCAAATATCCACTTGCAGATTCTACAAAAAGAGTGTTTCAAAACTGCTCTATCAAAAGCAAGCTTCAACACTGTGAGTAGAATGCACTCATCACAAAGAAGTTTCTGAGAATGCTTCTGTCTAGTTTTTATGTGAAGATATTTCCTTTTCCAACATAGGCCTCAAGGTGCTCCGAATAAACACTTGCAGATTCTACAAACTTAATGTTTCAAAACTGTTCTATCAAAAGGAACGTTGAAGTCTGTGAGTTGAATGCACTCATGACAAAGAAGTTTCTCAGAATGCTTCCGTCTAGTTTTTAGGTGAAGAGATTTCATTTCCCAGCACAGGCCTCAAAGCGCTCCAAATATCCACTTGCAGATTCTACAGGAAGAGTGTTTCCAAACTGCTCTTTCAAAAGGAAGCTTCAAGTCTGTGAGTTGAATGCACTCATCACAAAGAAGTTTCTGAGAATGCTTCCGTCTAGTTTCTATATGAAGATATTTCCTTTTCCAACATAGGCCCCAAAGTGCTCCAAATAAACCCTTGCAGATTCTACAAAAGGAGTGTTTCAAAACTGCTCTTTCTATAGGTAAGTTCAAGTCTGTGAGATGAATGCACTCAACACAAAGAAGTTTCTGAGAATGCTTCTGTTCAGTTTTTATGTGAAGATATTTCCGTTTCCAGCATAGGCCTCAAACGGCTCCAAATATCCACTTGCAGATTCTACAAAAAGAGTGTTTCCAAACTTCTCTATCAATTGGTAGGTTCAACTCTGTGAGTTGAATGAAGTCATCACAAAGAAGTTTCTGAGAATCCTTCTCTCTAGTTTTTACGTGAAGATATTTCCTTTTCCAGCGTAGGCCTCAAAGCGCTCCAAATAAACACATGCAGATTCTACAAAAGGAGTGTTTCAAAACAGTTCTATCAAAGGGAACGTTCAAGTCTGTGAGTTGAATGTACTCATCACACAGATGTTTCTCAGAATGCTTCTGTCTAGTTTTTAGGTGAAGAGATTTCATTTCCCAGCATAGGCCTCAAAGCGCTCCAAATATCCACTTGCAGATTCTATAAGAAGAGAGTTTCCAAACTGCTCTTTCAAAAGCAAGCTTCAACACTGTGAGTTGAATGCACTCATCACAAAGAAGTTTCTGAGAATGCTTCTGTCTAGTTTTTATGTGAAGATATTTCCTTTTCCAACATAGGCCCCAAAGTGCTCCAAATAAACACTTGCAGATTCTACAAAAGGAGTGTTTCGAAACTGCTCTTTCAAGAGGAACGTTCAAGTCTGTGAGTTGAATGCACTCATCACACAGAAGTTTCTGAGAATGCTTCTGTCTAGTTTTTATGTGAAGATGTTTCCTTTTCCAGCATAGGCCTCCAAACGCTCCAAATATCCTCTTGCAGATTCTACAAAAAGAGTGTTTCAATACTGTTCTATCAAAAGGAAGGTTCAACTCTGTGAGTTGAATGAATGCATCATGAAGAACTTTCTGAGAATGCTTCTCTGTAGTTTTTAGGTGAAGATATTCCAAAACCCAGCACAGGCCTCGAAGTGCTCCAAATAACCACTTGCAGATTTTACCAAAAGAGTGTTTCAAAACTGCTCTTTCTATAGGGAAGTTCAAGTCTGTGAGTTGAATGCACTCAACACAAAGAAGTTTCTGAGAATGCTTCTGTTCAGTTTTTATGTGAAGATATTTCCTTTTCCAGCATAGGCCTCAAACGGCTCCAAATATCCACTTGCAGATTCTACAAAAAGAGTGTTTCCAAACTTCTCTATCAATTGGTAGGTTCAACTCTGTGAGTTGAATGAAGTCATCACAAAGAAGTTTCTGAGAATCCTTCTCTCTAGTTTTTATGTGAAGATATTTCCTTTTCCAGCGTAGGCCTCAAAGCGCTCCGAATAAACACTTGCAGATTCTACAAACTTAATGTTTCAAAACTGTTCTATCAAAGGGAACGTTCAAGTCTGTGAGTTGAATGTACTCATCACACAGATGTTTCTCAGAATGCTTCTGTCTAGTTTTTAGGTGAAGAGATTTCATTTCCCAGCATAGGCCTCAAAGCGCTCCAAATATCCACTTGCAGAATCTACGAAAAGAGTGTTTCAAAGCTGCTCTTTCAAAAGCAAAGTTCAAGTCTGTGTGTTGAATGCACTCATCCGAAAGAAGTTTCTGAGAATGCTTCTGTCTAGTTCTTACGTGAAGATATTTATTTTTCCAGCTTAGGCCTCAAAGCGCTCCAAATAAACACTTGCAAATTCTACAAAAGGAGTGTTTCAAAAGAGTTCTATCAAAAGGAACGTTCAAGTCTGTGAGTTGAATGCACTTATCATACCGAAGTTTCCTGGAATGCTTGTGTCTAGTTTTTATGTGAAGACATTTCCTTTTCCAGCAGAGGCCTCAAAGCACTCCAAATATCCACTTGCAGATTCTACAAAAAGAGTGTTTCAAAACTGCTCTATCAAAAGCAAGCTTCAACACTGTGAGTAGAATGCACTCATCACAAAGAAGTTTCTGAGAATGCTTCTGTCTAGTTTTTATGTGAAGATATTTCCTTTTCCAACATAGGCCTCAAAGCGCTCCAAATAATCACTTGCAGATTCTACAAAAGGAGTGTTTCGAAACTGCTCTTTCAAGAGGAACGTTCAAGTCTGTGAGTTGAATGCACTCATCACACAGAAGTTTCTGAGAATGCTTCTGTCTAGTTTTTATGTGAAGATGTTTCCTTTTCCAGCATAGGCCTCCAAACGCTCCAAATATCCTCTTGCAGATTCTACAAAAAGAGTGTTTCAAAACTGTTCTATCAAAAGGAAGGTTCAACTCTGTGAGTTGAATGAATGCATCATGAAGAACTTTCTGAGAATGCTTCTCTGTAGTTTTTAGGTGAAGATATTCCAAAACCCAGCACAGGCCTCGAAGTGCTCCAAATAACCACTTGCAGATTTTACCAAAAGAGTGTTTCAAAACTGCTCTTTCTATAGGGAAGTTCAAGTCTGTGAGTTGAATGCACTCAACACAAAGAAGTTTCTGAGAATGCTTCTGTTCAGTTTTTATGTGAAGATATTTCCTTTTCCAGCATAGGCCTCAAACGGCTCCAAATATCCACTTGCAGATTCTACAAAAAGAGTGTTTCCAAACTTCTCTATCAATTGGTAGGTTCAACTCTGTGAGTTGAATGAAGTCATCACAAAGAAGTTTCTGAGAATCCTTCTCTCTAGTTTTTATGTGAAGATATTTCCTTTTCCAGCGTAGGCCTCAAAGCGCTCCGAATAAACACTTGCAGATTCTACAAACTTAATGTTTCAAAACTGTTCTATCAAAGGGAACGTTCAAGTCTGTGAGTTGAATGTACTCATCACACAGATGTTTCTCAGAATGCTTCTGTCTAGTTTTTAGGTGAAGAGATTTCATTTCCCAGCATAGGCCTCAAAGCGCTCCAAATATCCACTTGCAGAATCTACGAAAAGAGTGTTTCAAAGCTGCTCTTTCAAAAGCAAAGTTCAAGTCTGTGTGTTGAATGCACTCATCCGAAAGAAGTTTCTGAGAATGCTTCTGTCTAGTTCTTACGTGAAGATATTTATTTTTCCAGCTTAGGCCTCAAAGCGCTCCAAATAAACACTTGCAAATTCTACAAAAGGAGTGTTTCAAAAGAGTTCTATCAAAAGGAACGTTCAAGTCTGTGAGTTGAATGCACTTATCATACCGAAGTTTCCTGGAATGCTTGTGTCTAGTTTTTATGTGAAGACATTTCCTTTTCCAGCAGAGGCCTCAAAGCACTCCAAATATCCACTTGCAGATTCTACAAAAAGAGTGTTTCAAAACTGCTCTATCAAAAGCAAGCTTCAACACTGTGAGTAGAATGCACTCATCACAAAGAAGTTTCTGAGAATGCTTCTGTCTAGTTTTTATGTGAAGATATTTCCTTTTCCAACATAGGCCTCAAAGCGCTCCAAATAAACACTTGTAGATTCTACAAAAGGAGTGTTTCGAAACTGCTCTTTCAAGAGGAACGTTCAAGTCTGTGAGTTGAATGCACTCATCACACAGAAGTTTCTGAGAATGCTTCTGTCTAGTTTTTATGTGAAGATGTTTCCTTTTCCAGCATAGGCCTCCAAACGCTCCAAATATCCTCTTGCAGATTCTACAAAAAGAGTGTTTCAAAACTGTTCTATCAAAAGGAAGGTTCAACTCTGTGAGTTGAATGAATGCATCATGAAGAACTTTCTGAGAATGCTTCTCTGTAGTTTTTAGGTGAAGATATTCCAAAACCCAGCACAGGCCTCGAAGTGCTCCAAATAACCACTTGCAGATTTTACCAAAAGAGTGTTTCAAAACTGCTCTTTCTATAGGGAAGTTCAAGTCTGTGAGTTGAATGCACTCAACACAAAGAAGTTTCTGAGAATGCTTCTGTTCAGTTTTTATGTGAAGATATTTCCTTTTCCAGCATAGGCCTCAAACGGCTCCAAATATCCACTTGCAGATTCTACAAAAAGAGTGTTTCCAAACTTCTCTATCAATTGGTAGGTTCAACTCTGTGAGTTGAATGAAGTCATCACAAAGAAGTTTCTGAGAATCCTTCTCTCTAGTTTTTATGTGAAGATATTTCCTTTTCCAGCGTAGGCCTCAAAGCGCTCCGAATAAACACTTGCAGATTCTACAAACTTAATGTTTCAAAACTGTTCTATCAAAGGGAACGTTCAAGTCTGTGAGTTGAATGTACTCATCACACAGATGTTTCTCAGAATGCTTCTGTCTAGTTTTTAGGTGAAGAGATTTCATTTCCCAGCATAGGCCTCAAAGCGCTCCAAATATCCACTTGCAGAATCTACGAAAAGAGTGTTTCAAAGCTGCTCTTTCAAAAGCAAAGTTCAAGTCTGTGTGTTGAATGCACTCATCCGAAAGAAGTTTCTGAGAATGCTTCTGTCTAGTTCTTACGTGAAGATATTTATTTTTCCAGCTTAGGCCTCAAAGCGCTCCAAATAAACACTTGCAAATTCTACAAAAGGAGTGTTTCAAAAGAGTTCTATCAAAAGGAACGTTCAAGTCTGTGAGTTGAATGCACTTATCATACCGAAGTTTCCTGGAATGCTTGTGTCTAGTTTTTATGTGAAGACATTTCCTTTTCCAGCAGAGGCCTCAAAGCACTCCAAATATCCACTTGCAGATTCTACAAAAAGAGTGTTTCAAAACTGCTCTATCAAAAGCAAGCTTCAACACTGTGAGTAGAATGCACTCATCACAAAGAAGTTTCTGAGAATGCTTCTGTCTAGTTTTTATGTGAAGATATTTCCTTTTCCAACATAGGCCTCAAAGCGCTCCAAATAAACACTTGCAGATTCTACAAAAGGAGTGTTTCGAAACTGCTCTTTCAAGAGGAACGTTCAAGTCTGTGAGTTGAATGCACTCATCACACAGAAGTTTCTGAGAATGCTTCTGTCTAGTTTTTATGTGAAGATGTTTCCTTTTCCAGCATAGGCCTCCAAACGCTCCAAATATCCTCTTGCAGATTCTACAAAAAGAGTGTTTCAAAACTGTTCTATCAAAAGGAAGGTTCAACTCTGTGAGTTGAATGAATGCATCATGAAGAACTTTCTGAGAATGCTTCTCTGTAGTTTTTAGGTGAAGATATTCCAAAACCCAGCACAGGCCTCGAAGTGCTCCAAATAACCACTTGCAGATTTTACCAAAAGAGTGTTTCAAAACTGCTCTTTCTATAGGGAAGTTCAAGTCTGTGAGTTGAATGCACTCAACACAAAGAAGTTTCTGAGAATGCTTCTGTTCAGTTTTTATGTGAAGATATTTCCTTTTCCAGCATAGGCCTCAAACGGCTCCAAATATCCACTTGCAGATTCTACAAAAAGAGTGTTTCCAAACTTCTCTATCAATTGGTAGGTTCAACTCTGTGAGTTGAATGAAGTCATCACAAAGAAGTTTCTGAGAATCCTTCTCTCTAGTTTTTATGTGAAGATATTTCCTTTTCCAGCGTAGGCCTCAAAGCGCTCCGAATAAACACTTGCAGATTCTACAAACTTAATGTTTCAAAACTGTTCTATCAAAGGGAACGTTCAAGTCTGTGAGTTGAATGTACTCATCACACAGATGTTTCTCAGAATGCTTCTGTCTAGTTTTTAGGTGAAGAGATTTCATTTCCCAGCATAGGCCTCAAAGCGCTCCAAATATCCACTTGCAGAATCTACGAAAAGAGTGTTTCAAAGCTGCTCTTTCAAAAGCAAAGTTCAAGTCTGTGTGTTGAATGCACTCATCCGAAAGAAGTTTCTGAGAATGCTTCTGTCTAGTTCTTACGTGAAGATATTTATTTTTCCAGCTTAGGCCTCAAAGCGCTCCAAATAAACACTTGCAAATTCTACAAAAGGAGTGTTTCAAAAGAGTTCTATCAAAAGGAACGTTCAAGTCTGTGAGTTGAATGCACTTATCATACCGAAGTTTCCTGGAATGCTTGTGTCTAGTTTTTATGTGAAGACATTTCCTTTTCCAGCAGAGGCCTCAAAGCACTCCAAATATCCACTTGCAGATTCTACAAAAAGAGTGTTTCAAAACTGCTCTATCAAAAGCAAGCTTCAACACTGTGAGTAGAATGCACTCATCACAAAGAAGTTTCTGAGAATGCTTCTGTCTAGTTCTTATGTGAAGATATTTCCTTTTCCAACATAGGCCTCAAGGTGCTCCGAATAAACACTTGCAGATTCTACAAACTTAATGTTTCAAAACTGTTCTATCAAAAGGAACGTTGAAGTCTGTGAGTTGAATGCACTCATGACAAAGAAGTTTCTCAGAATGCTTCCGTCTAGTTTTTAGGTGAAGAGATTTCATTTCCCAGCACAGGCCTCAAAGCGCTCCAAATATCCACTTGCAGATTCTACAAGAAGAGTGTTTCCAAACTGCTCTTTCAAAAGGAAGCTTCAAGTCTGTGAGTTGAATGCACTCATCACAAAGAAGTTTCTGAGAATGCTTCCGTCTAGTTTCTATATGAAGATATTTCCTTTTCCAACATAGGCCCCAAAGTGCTCCAAATAAACCCTTGCAGATTCTACAAAAGGAGTGTTTCAAAACTGCTCTTTCTATAGGTAAGTTCAAGTCTGT
Source organism: Pongo abelii (assembly GCF_028885655.2). NCBI lineage: Eukaryota > Metazoa > Chordata > Mammalia > Primates > Hominidae > Pongo > Pongo abelii. The sequence continues at coordinate 21,340,063 of NC_071997.2, read as the reverse complement.
GAGTTGAATGCACTCAACACAAAGAAGTTTCTGAGAATGCTTCTGTTCAGTTTTTATGTGAAGATATTTCCGTTTCCAGCATAGGCCTCAAACGGCTCCAAATATCCACTTGCAGATTCTACAAAAAGAGTGTTTCCAAACTTCTCTATCAATTGGTAGGTTCAACTCTGTGAGTTGAATGAAGTCATCACAAAGAAGTTTCTGAGAATCCTTCTCTCTAGTTTTTACGTGAAGATATTTCCTTTTCCAGCGTAGGCCTCAAAGCGCTCCAAATAAACACATGCAGATTCTACAAAAGGAGTGTTTCAAAACAGTTCTATAAAAGGGAACGTTCAAGTCTGTGAGTTGAATGTACTCATCACACAGATGTTTCTCAGAATGCTTCTGTCTAGTTTTTAGGTGAAGAGATTTCATTTCCCAGCATAGGCCTCAAAGCGCTCCAAATATCCACTTGCAGATTCTATAAGAAGAGAGTTTCCAAACTGCTCTTTCAAAAGCAAGCTTCAACACTGTGAGTTGAATGCACTCATCACAAAGAAGTTTCTGAGAATGCTTCTGTCTAGTTTTTATGTGAAGATATTTCCTTTTCCAACATAGGCCCCAAAGTGCTCCAAATAAACACTTGCAGATTCTTCAAAAGGAGTGTTTCGAAACTGCTCTTTCAAGAGGAACGTTCAAGTCTGTGAGTTGAATGCACTCATCACACAGAAGTTTCTGAGAATGCTTCTGTCTAGTTTTTATGTGAAGATGTTTCCTTTTCCAGCATAGGCCTCCAAACGCTCCAAATATCCTCTTGCAGATTCTACAAAAAGAGTGTTTCAATACTGTTCTATCAAAAGGAAGGTTCAACTCTGTGAGTTGAATGAATGCATCATGAAGAACTTTCTGAGAATGCTTCTCTGTAGTTTTTAGGTGAAGATATTCCAAAACCCAGCACAGGCCTCGAAGTGCTCCAAATAACCACTTGCAGATTTTACCAAAAGAGTGTTTCAAAACTGCTCTTTCTATAGGGAAGTTCAAGTCTGTGAGTTGAATGCACTCAACACAAAGAAGTTTCTGAGAATGCTTCTGTTCAGTTTTTATGTGAAGATATTTCCTTTTCCAGCATAGGCCTCAAACGGCTCCAAATATCCACTTGCAGATTCTACAAAAAGAGTGTTTCCAAACTTCTCTATCAATTGGTAGGTTCAACTCTGTGAGTTGAATGAACTCATCACAAAGAAGTTTCTGAGAATCCTTCTCTCTAGTTTTTATGTGAAGATATTTCCTTTTCCAGCGTAGGCCTCAAAGCGCTCCGAATAAACACTTGCAGATTCTACAAACTTAATATTTCAAAACTGTTCTATCAAAGGGAACGTTCAAGTCTGTGAGTTGAATGTACTCATCACACAGATGTTTCTCAGAATGCTTCTGTCTAGTTTTTAGGTGAAGAGATTTCATTTCCCAGCATAGGCCTCAAAGCGCTCCAAATATCCACTTGCAGAATCTACGAAAAGAGTGTTTCAAAGCTGCTCTTTCAAAAGCAAAGTTCAAGTCTGTGTGTTGAATGCACTCATCCGAAAGAAGTTTCTGAGAATGCTTCTGTCTAGTTCTTACGTGAAGATATTTATTTTTCCAGCTTAGGCCTCAAAGCGCTCCAAATAAACACTTGCAAATTCTACAAAAGGAGTGTTTCAAAAGAGTTCTATCAAAAGGAACGTTCAAGTCTGTGAGTTGAATGCACTTATCATACCGAAGTTTCCTGGAATGCTTGTGTCTAGTTTTTATGTGAAGACATTTCCTTTTCCAGCAGAGGCCTCAAAGCACTCCAAATATCCACTTGCAGATTCTACAAAAAGAGTGTTTCAAAACTGCTCTATCAAAAGCAAGCTTCAACACTGTGAGTAGAATGCACTCATCACAAAGAAGTTTCTGAGAATGCTTCTGTCTAGTTTTTATGTGAAGATATTTCCTTTTCCAACATAGGCCTCAAAGCGCTCCAAATAAACACTTGCAGATTCTACAAAAGGAGTGTTTCGAAACTGCTCTTTCAAGAGGAACGTTCAAGTCTGTGAGTTGAATGCACTCATCACACAGAAGTTTCTGAGAATGCTTCTGTCTAGTTTTTATGTGAAGATGTTTCCTTTTCCAGCATAGGCCTCCAAACGCTCCAAATATGCTCTTGCAGATTCTACAAAAAGAGTGTTTCAAAACTGTTCTATCAAAAGGAAGGTTCAACTCTGTGAGTTGAATGAATGCATCATGAAGAACTTTCTGAGAATGCTTCTCTGTAGTTTTTAGGTGAAGATATTCCAAAACCCAGCACAGGCCTCGAAGTGCTCCAAATAACCACTTGCAGATTTTACCAAAAGAGTGTTTCAAAACTGCTCTTTCTATAGGGAAGTTCAAGTCTGTGAGTTGAATGCACTCAACACAAAGAAGTTTCTGAGAATGCTTCTGTTCAGTTTTTATGTGAAGATATTTCCTTTTCCAGCATAGGCCTCAAACGGCTCCAAATATCCACTTGCAGATTCTACAAAAAGAGTGTTTCCAAACTTCTCTATCAATTGGTAGGTTCAACTCTGTGAGTTGAATGAAGTCATCACAAAGAAGTTTCTGAGAATCCTTCTCTCTAGTTTTTATGTGAAGATATTTCCTTTTCCAGCGTAGGCCTCAAAGCGCTCCGAATAAACACTTGCAGATTCTACAAACTTAATGTTTCAAAACTGTTCTATCAAAGGGAACGTTCAAGTCTGTGAGTTGAATGTACTCATCACACAGATGTTTCTCAGAATGCTTCTGTCTAGTTTTTAGGTGAAGAGATTTCATTTCCCAGCATAGGCCTCAAAGCGCTCCAAATATCCACTTGCAGAATCTACGAAAAGAGTGTTTCAAAGCTGCTCTTTCAAAAGCAAAGTTCAAGTCTGTGTGTTGAATGCACTCATCCGAAAGAAGTTTCTGAGAATGCTTCTGTCTAGTTCTTACGTGAAGATATTTATTTTTCCAGCTTAGGCCTCAAAGCGCTCCAAATAAACACTTGCAAATTCTACAAAAGGAGTGTTTCAAAAGAGTTCTATCAAAAGGAACGTTCAAGTCTGTGAGTTGAATGCACTTATCATACCGAAGTTTCCTGGAATGCTTGTGTCTAGTTTTTATGTGAAGACATTTCCTTTTCCAGCAGAGGCCTCAAAGCACTCCAAATATCCACTTGCAGATTCTACAAAAAGAGTGTTTCAAAACTGCTCTATCAAAAGCAAGCTTCAACACTGTGAGTAGAATGCACTCATCACAAAGAAGTTTCTGAGAATGCTTCTGTCTAGTTTTTATGTGAAGATATTTCCTTTTCCAACATAGGCCTCAAAGCGCTCCAAATAAACACTTGCAGATTCTACAAAAGGAGTGTTTCGAAACTGCTCTTTCAAGAGGAACGTTCAAGTCTGTGAGTTGAATGCACTCATCACACAGAAGTTTCTGAGAATGCTTCTGTCTAGTTTTTATGTGAAGATGTTTCCTTTTCCAGCATAGGCCTCCAAACGCTCCAAATATCCTCTTGCAGATTCTACAAAAAGAGTGTTTCAAAACTGTTCTATCAAAAGGAAGGTTCAACTCTGTGAGTTGAATGAATGCATCATGAAGAACTTTCTGAGAATGCTTCTCTGTAGTTTTTAGGTGAAGATATTCCAAAACCCAGCACAGGCCTCGAAGTGCTCCAAATAACCACTTGCAGATTTTACCAAAAGAGTGTTTCAAAACTGCTCTTTCTATAGGGAAGTTCAAGTCTGTGAGTTGAATGCACTCAACACAAAGAAGTTTCTGAGAATGCTTCTGTTCAGTTTTTATGTGAAGATATTTCCTTTTCCAGCATAGGCCTCAAACGGCTCCAAATATCCACTTGCAGATTCTACAAAAAGAGTGTTTCCAAACTTCTCTATCAATTGGTAGGTTCAACTCTGTGAGTTGAATGAAGTCATCACAAAGAAGTTTCTGAGAATCCTTCTCTCTAGTTTTTATGTGAAGATATTTCCTTTTCCAGCGTAGGCCTCAAAGCGCTCCGAATAAACACTTGCAGATTCTACAAACTTAATGTTTCAAAACTGTTCTATCAAAGGGAACGTTCAAGTCTGTGAGTTGAATGTACTCATCACACAGATGTTTCTCAGAATGCTTCTGTCTAGTTTTTAGGTGAAGAGATTTCATTTCCCAGCATAGGCCTCAAAGCGCTCCAAATATCCACTTGCAGAATCTACGAAAAGAGTGTTTCAAAGCTGCTCTTTCAAAAGCAAAGTTCAAGTCTGTGTGTTGAATGCACTCATCCGAAAGAAGTTTCTGAGAATGCTTCTGTCTAGTTCTTACGTGAAGATATTTATTTTTCCAGCTTAGGCCTCAAAGCGCTCCAAATAAACACTTGCAAATTCTACAAAAGGAGTGTTTCAAAAGAGTTCTATCAAAAGGAACGTTCAAGTCTGTGAGTTGAATGCACTTATCATACCGAAGTTTCCTGGAATGCTTGTGTCTAGTTTTTATGTGAAGACATTTCCTTTTCCAGCAGAGGCCTCAAAGCACTCCAAATATCCACTTGCAGATTCTACAAAAAGAGTGTTTCAAAACTGCTCTATCAAAAGCAAGCTTCAACACTGTGAGTAGAATGCACTCATCACAAAGAAGTTTCTGAGAATGCTTCTGTCTAGTTTTTATGTGAAGATATTTCCTTTTCCAACATAGGCCTCAAAGCGCTCCAAATAAACACTTGCAGATTCTACAAAAGGAGTGTTTCGAAACTGCTCTTTCAAGAGGAACGTTCAAGTCTGTGAGTTGAATGCACTCATCACACAGAAGTTTCTGAGAATGCTTCTGTCTAGTTTTTATGTGAAGATGTTTCCTTTTCCAGCATAGGCCTCCAAACGCTCCAAATATCCTCTTGCAGATTCTACAAAAAGAGTGTTTCAAAACTGTTCTATCAAAAGGAAGGTTCAACTCTGTGAGTTGAATGAATGCATCATGAAGAACTTTCTGAGAATGCTTCTCTGTAGTTTTTAGGTGAAGATATTCCAAAACCCAGCACAGGCCTCGAAGTGCTCCAAATAACCACTTGCAGATTTTACCAAAAGAGTGTTTCAAAACTGCTCTTTCTATAGGGAAGTTCAAGTCTGTGAGTTGAATGCACTCAACACAAAGAAGTTTCTGAGAATGCTTCTGTTCAGTTTTTATGTGAAGATATTTCCTTTTCCAGCATAGGCCTCAAACGGCTCCAAATATCCACTTGCAGATTCTACAAAAAGAGTGTTTCCAAACTTCTCTATCAATTGGTAGGTTCAACTCTGTGAGTTGAATGAAGTCATCACAAAGAAGTTTCTGAGAATCCTTCTCTCTAGTTTTTATGTGAAGATATTTCCTTTTCCAGCGTAGGCCTCAAAGCGCTCCGAATAAACACTTGCAGATTCTACAAACTTAATGTTTCAAAACTGTTCTATCAAAGGGAACGTTCAAGTCTGTGAGTTGAATGTACTCATCACACAGATGTTTCTCAGAATGCTTCTGTCTAGTTTTTAGGTGAAGAGATTTCATTTCCCAGCATAGGCCTCAAAGCGCTCCAAATATCCACTTGCAGAATCTACGAAAAGAGTGTTTCAAAGCTGCTCTTTCAAAAGCAAAGTTCAAGTCTGTGTGTTGAATGCACTCATCCGAAAGAAGTTTCTGAGAATGCTTCTGTCTAGTTCTTACGTGAAGATATTTATTTTTCCAGCTTAGGCCTCAAAGCGCTCCAAATAAACACTTGCAAATTCTACAAAAGGAGTGTTTCAAAAGAGTTCTATCAAAAGGAACGTTCAAGTCTGTGAGTTGAATGCACTTATCATACCGAAGTTTCCTGGAATGCTTGTGTCTAGTTTTTATGTGAAGACATTTCCTTTTCCAGCAGAGGCCTCAAAGCACTCCAAATATCCACTTGCAGATTCTACAAAAAGAGTGTTTCAAAACTGCTCTATCAAAAGCAAGCTTCAACACTGTGAGTAGAATGCACTCATCACAAAGAAGTTTCTGAGAATGCTTCTGTCTAGTTTTTATGTGAAGATATTTCCTTTTCCAACATAGGCCTCAAAGCGCTCCAAATAAACACTTGCAGATTCTACAAAAGGAGTGTTTCGAAACTGCTCTTTCAAGAGGAACGTTCAAGTCTGTGAGTTGAATGCACTCATGACAAAGAAGTTTCTCAGAATGCTTCCGTCTAGTTTTTAGGTGAAGAGATTTCATTTCCCAGCATAGGCCTCAAAGCGCTCCAAATATCCACTTGCAGATTCTACAAGAAGAGTGTTTCCAAACTGCTCTTTCAAAAGGAAGCTTCAAGTCTGTGAGTTGAATGCACTCATCACAAAGAAGTTTCTGAGAATGCTTCCGTCTAGTTTCTATATGAAGATATTTCCTTTTCCAACATAGGCCCCAAAGTGCTCCAAATAAACCCTTGCAGATTCTACAAAAGGAGTGTTTCAAAACTGCTCTTTCTATAGGTAAGTTCAAGTCTGTGAGTTGAATGCACTCAACACAAAGAAGTTTCTGAGAATGCTTCTGTTCAGTTTTTATGTGAAGATATTTCCGTTTCCAGCATAGGCCTCAAACGGCTCCAAATATCCACTTGCAGATTCTACAAAAAGAGTGTTTCCAAACTTCTCTATCAATTGGTAGGTTCAACTCTGTGAGTTGAATGAAGTCATCACAAAGAAGTTTCTGAGAATCCTTCTCTCTAGTTTTTACGTGAAGATATTTCCTTTTCCAGCGTAGGCCTCAAAGCGCTCCAAATAAACACATGCAGATTCTACAAAAGGAGTGTTTCAAAACAGTTCTATCAAAGGGAACGTTCAAGTCTGTGAGTTGAATGTACTCATCACACAGATGTTTCTCAGAATGCTTCTGTCTAGTTTTTAGGTGAAGAGATTTCATTTCCCAGCATAGGCCTCAAAGCGCTCCAAATATCCACTTGCAGATTCTATAAGAAGAGAGTTTCCAAACTGCTCTTTCAAAAGCAAGCTTCAACACTGTGAGTTGAATGCACTCATCACAAAGAAGTTTCTGAGAATGCTTCTGTCTAGTTTTTATGTGAAGATATTTCCTTTTCCAACATAGGCCCCAAAGTGCTCCAAATAAACACTTGCAGATTCTACAAAAGGAGTGTTTCGAAACTGCTCTTTCAAGAGGAACGTTCAAGTCTGTGAGTTGAATGCACTCATCACACAGAAGTTTCTGAGAATGCTTCTGTCTAGTTTTTATGTGAAGATGTTTCCTTTTCCAGCATAGGCCTCCAAACGCTCCAAATATCCTCTTGCAGATTCTACAAAAAGAGTGTTTCAAAACTGTTCTATCAAAAGGAAGGTTCAACTCTGTGAGTTGAATGAATGCATCATGAAGAACTTTCTGAGAATGCTTCTCTGTAGTTTTTAGGTGAAGATATTCCAAAACCCAGCACAGGCCTCGAAGTGCTCCAAATAACCACTTGCAGATTTTACCAAAAGAGTGTTTCAAAACTGCTCTTTCTATAGGGAAGTTCAAGTCTGTGAGTTGAATGCACTCAACACAAAGAAGTTTCTGAGAATGCTTCTGTTCAGTTTTTATGTGAAGATATTTCCTTTTCCAGCATAGGCCTCAAACGGCTCCAAATATCCACTTGCAGATTCTACAAAAAGAGTGTTTCCAAACTTCTCTATCAATTGGTAGGTTCAACTCTGTGAGTTGAATGAACTCATCACAAAGAAGTTTCTGAGAATCCTTCTCTCTAGTTTTTATGTGAAGATATTTCCTTTTCCAGCGTAGGCCTCAAAGCGCTCCGAATAAACACTTGCAGATTCTACAAACTTAATGTTTCAAAACTGTTCTATCAAAGGGAACGTTCAAGTCTGTGAGTTGAATGTACTCATCACACAGATGTTTCTCAGAATGCTTCTGTCTAGTTTTTAGGTGAAGAGATTTCATTTCCCAGCATAGGCCTCAAAGCGCTCCAAATATCCACTTGCAGAATCTACGAAAAGAGTGTTTCAAAGCTGCTCTTTCAAAAGCAAAGTTCAAGTCTGTGTGTTGAATGCACTCATCCGAAAGAAGTTTCTGAGAATGCTTCTGTCTAGTTCTTACGTGAAGATATTTATTTTTCCAGCTTAGGCCTCAAAGCGCTCCAAATAAACACTTGCAAATTCTACAAAAGGAGTGTTTCAAAAGAGTTCTATCAAAAGGAACGTTCAAGTCTGTGAGTTGAATGCACTTATCATACCGAAGTTTCCTGGAATGCTTGTGTCTAGTTTTTATGTGAAGACATTTCCTTTTCCAGCAGAGGCCTCAAAGCACTCCAAATATCCACTTGCAGATTCTACAAAAAGAGTGTTTCAAAACTGCTCTATCAAAAGCAAGCTTCAACACTGTGAGTAGAATGCACTCATCACAAAGAAGTTTCTGAGAATGCTTCTGTCTAGTTTTTATGTGAAGATATTTCCTTTTCCAACATAGGCCTCAAAGCGCTCCAAATAAACACTTGCAGATTCTACAAAAGGAGTGTTTCGAAACTGCTCCTTCAAGAGGAACGTTCAAGTCTGTGAGTTGAATGCACTCATCACACAGAAGTTTCTGAGAATGCTTCTGTCTAGTTTTTATGTGAAGATGTTTCCTTTTCCAGCATAGGCCTCCAAACGCTCCAAATATCCTCTTGCAGATTCTACAAAAAGAGTGTTTCGAAACTGTTCTATCAAAAGGAAGGTTCAACTCTGTGAGTTGAATGAATGCATCATGAAGAACTTTCTGAGAATGCTTCTCTGTAGTTTTTAGGTGAAGATATTCCAAAACCCAGCACAGGCCTCGAAGTGCTCCAAATAACCACTTGCAGATTTTACCAAAAGAGTGTTTCAAAACTGCTCTTTCTATAGGGAAGTTCAAGTCTGTGAGTTGAATGCACTCAACACAAAGAAGTTTCTGAGAATGCTTCTGTTCAGTTTTTATGTGAAGATATTTCCTTTTCCAGCATAGGCCTCAAACGGCTCCAAATATCCACTTGCAGATTCTACAAAAAGAGTGTTTCCAAACTTCTCTATCAATTGGTAGGTTCAACTCTGTGAGTTGAATGAACTCATCACAAAGAAGTTTCTGAGAATCCTTCTCTCTAGTTTTTATGTGAAGATATTTCCTTTTCCAGCGTAGGCCTCAAAGCGCTCCGAATAAACACTTGCAGATTCTACAAACTTAATGTTTCAAAACTGTTCTATCAAAGGGAATGTTGAGGTCTGTGAGTTGAATGTACTCATCACACAGATGTTTCTCAGAATGCTTCTGTCTAGTTTTTAGGTGAAGAGATTTCATTTCCCAGCATAGGCCTCAAAGCGCTCCAAATATCCACTTGCAGAATCTACGAAAAGAGTGTTTCAAAGCTGCTCTTTCAAAAGCAAGGTTCAAGTCTGTGTGTTGAATGCACTCATCCGAAAGAAGTTTCTGAGAATGCTTCTGTCTAGTTCTTACGTGAAGATATTTCCTTTTCCAGCTTAGGCCTCAAAGCGCTCCAAATAAACACTTGCAAATTCTACAAAAGGAGTGTTTCAAAAGAGTTCTATCAAAAGGCACGTTCAAGTCTGTGAGTTGAATGCACTTATCATACCGAAGTTTCCTGGAATGCTTGTGTCTAGTTTTTATGTGAAGACATTTCCTTTTCCAGCAGAGGCCTCAAAACACTCCAAATATCCACTTGCAGATTCTACAAAAAGAGTGTTTCAAAACTGCTCTATCAAAAGCAAGCTTCAACACTGTGAGTAGAATGCACTCATCACAAAGAAGTTTCTGAGAATGCTTCTGTCTAGTTTTTATGTGAAGATATTTCCTTTTCCAACATAGGCCTCAAAGCGCTCCAAATAAACACTTGCAGATTCTACAAAAGGAGTGTTTCGAAACTGCTCTTTCAAGAGGAACGTTCAAGTCTGTGAGTTGAATGCACTCATCACACAGAAGTTTCTGAGAATGCTTCTGTCTACTTTTTATGTGAAGATGTTTCCTTTTCCAGAATAGGCCTCAAAACGCTCCAAATATCCTCTTGCAGATTCTACAAAAAGAGTGTTTCAAAACTGTTCTATCAAAAGGAAGGTTCAACTCTGTGAGTTGAATGAATGCATCATGAAGAACTTTCTGAGAATGCTTCTCTGTAGTTTTTAGGTGAAGATATTCCAAAACCCAGCACAGGCCTCGAAGTGCTCCAAATAACCACTTGCAGATTTTACCAAAAGAGTGTTTCAAAACTGCTCTTTCTATAGGTAAGTTCAAGTCTGTGAGTTGAATGCACTCAACACAAAGAAGTTTCTGAGAATGCTTCTGTTCAGTTTTTATGTGAAGATATTTCCTTTTCCAGCATAGGCCTCAAACGGCTCCAAATATCCACTTGCAGATTCTACAAAAAGAGTGTTTCCAAACTTCTCTATCAATTGGTAGGTTCAACTCTGTGAGTTGAATGAAGTCATCACAAAGAAGTTTCTGAGAATCCTTCTCTCTAGTTTTTATGTGAAGATACTTCCTTTTCCAACATAGGCCTCAAGGTGCTCCGAATAAACACTTGCAGATTCTACAAAATTAATGTTTCAAAACTGTTCTATCAAAAGGAACGTTGAAGTCTGTGAGTTGAATGCACTCATCACAAAGAAGTTTCTCAGAATGCTTCCGTCTAGTTTTTAGGTGAAGAGATTTCATTTCCCAGCACAGGCCTCAAAGCGCTCCAAATATCCACTTGCAGATTCTACAAGAAGAGTGTTTCCAAACTGCTCTTTCAAAAGGAAGCTTCAAGTCTGTGAGTTGAATGCACTCATCACAAAGAAGTTTCTGAGAATGCTTCCGTCTAGTTTCTATAGGAAGATATTTCCTTTTCCAACATAGGCCCCAAAGTGCTCCAAATAAACCCTTGCAGATTCTACAAAAGGAGTGTTTCAAAACTGCTCTTTCTATAGGTAAGTTCAAGTCTGTGAGTTGAATGCACTCAACACAAAGAAGTTTCTGAGAATGCTTCTGTTCAGTTTTTATGTGAAGATATTTCCTTTTCCAGCATAGGCCTCAAACGGCTCCAAATATCCACTTGCAGATTCTACAAAAAGAGTGTTTCCAAACTTCTCTATCAATTGGTAGGTTCAACTCTGTGAGTTGAATGAAGTCATCACAAAGAAGTTTCTGAGAATCCTTCTCTCTAGTTTTTACGTGAAGATATTTCCTTTTCCAGCGTAGGCCTCAAAGCGCTCCAAATAAACACATGCAGATTCTACAAAAGGAGTGTTTCAAAACAGTTCTATCAAAGGGAACGTTCAAGTCTGTGAGTTGAATGTACTCATCACACAGATGTTTCTCAGAATGCTTCTGTCTAGTTTTTAGGTGAAGAAATTTCATTTCCCAGCATAGGCCTCAAAGCACTCCAAATATCCACTTGCAGATTCTATAAGAAGAGAGTTTCCAAACTGCTCTTTCAAAAGGAAGCTTCAAGTCTGTGAGTTGAATGCACTCATCACAAAGAAGTTTCTGAGAATGCTTCCGTCTAGTTTCTATGTGAAGATATTTCCTTTTCCAACATAGGCCCCAAAGTGCTCCAAATAAACCCTTGCAGATTCTACAAAAGGAGTGTTTCAAAACTGCTCTTTCTATAGGTAAGTTCAAGTCTGTGAGTTGAATGCACTCAACACAAAGAAGTTTCTGAGAATGCTTCTGTTCAGTTTTTATGTGAAGATATTTCCTTTTCCAGCATAGGCCTCAAACGGCTCCAAATATCCACTTGCAGATTCTACAAAAAGAGTGTTTCCAAACTTCTCTATCAATTGGTAGGTTCAACTCTGTGAGTTGAATGAACTCATCACAAAGAAGTTTCTGAGAATCCTTCTCTCTAGTTTTTACGTGAAGATATTTCCTTTTCCAGCGTAGGCCTCAAAGCGCTCCAAATAAACACATGCAGATTCTACAAAAGGAGTGTTTCAAAACAGTTCTATCAAAGGGAACGTTCAAGTCTGTGAGTTGAATGTACTCATCACACAGATGTTTCTCAGAATGCTTCTGTCTAGTTTTTAGGTGAAGAGATTTCATTTCCCAGCATAGGCCTCAAAGCACTCCAAATATCCACTTGCAGATTCTATAAGAAGAGAGTTTCCAAACTGCTCTTTCAAAAGGAAGCTTCAAGTCTGTGAGTTGAATGCACTCATCCGAAAGAAGTTTCTGAGAATGCTTCTGTCTAGTTCTTACGTGAAGATATTTATTTTTCCAGCTTAGGCCTCAAAGCGCTCCAAATAAACACTTGCAAATTCTACAAAAGGAGTGTTTCAAAAGAGTTCTATCAAAAGGAACGTTCAAGTCTGTGAGTTGAATGCACTTATCATACCGAAGTTTCCTGGAATGCTTGTGTCTAGTTTTTATGTGAAGACATTTCCTTTTCCAGCAGAGGCCTCAAAGCACTCCAAATATCCACTTGCAGATTCTACAAAAAGAGTGTTTCAAAACTGCTCTATCAAAAGCAAGCTTCAACACTGTGAGTAGAATGCACTCATCACAAAGAAGTTTCTGAGAATGCTTCTGTCTAGTTTTTATGTGAAGATGTTTCCTTTTCCAGCATAGGCCTCCAAACGCTCCAAATATCCTCTTGCAGATTCTACAAAAAGAGTGTTTCAAAACTGTTCTATCAAAAGGAAGGTTCAACTCTGTGAGTTGAATGAATGCATCATGAAGAACTTTCTGAGAATGCTTCTCTGTAGTTTTTAGGTGAAGATATTCCAAAACCCAGCACAGGCCTCGAAGTGCTCCAAATAACCACTTGCAGATTTTACCAAAAGAGTGTTTCAAAACTGCTCTTTCTATAGGGAAGTTCAAGTCTGTGAGTTGAATGCACTCAACACAAAGAAGTTTCTGAGAATGCTTCTGTTCAGTTTTTATGTGAAGATATTTCCTTTTCCAGCATAGGCCTCAAACGGCTCCAAATATCCACTTGCAGATTCTACAAAAAGAGTGTTTCCAAACTTCTCTATCAATTGGTAGGTTCAACTCTGTGAGTTGAATGAAGTCATCACAAAGAAGTTTCTGAGAATCCTTCTCTCTAGTTTTTATGTGAAGATATTTCCTTTTCCAGCGTAGGCCTCAAAGCGCTCCGAATAAACACTTGCAGATTCTACAAACTTAATGTTTCAAAACTGTTCTATCAAAGGGAACGTTCAAGTCTGTGAGTTGAATGTACTCATCACACAGATGTTTCTCAGAATGCTTCTGTCTAGTTTTTAGGTGAAGAGATTTCATTTCCCAGCATAGGCCTCAAAGCGCTCCAAATATCCACTTGCAGATTCTATAAGAAGAGAGTTTCCAAACTGCTCTTTCAAAAGGAAGCTTCAAGACTGTGAGTTGAATGCACTCATCACAAAGAAGTTTCTGAGAATGCTTCCGTCTAGTTTCTATGTGAAGATATTTCCTTTTCCAACATAGGCCCCAAAGTGCTCCAAATAAACCCTTGCAGATTCTACAAAAGGAGTGTTTCAAAACTGCTCTTTCTATAGGTAAGTTCAAGTCTGTGAGTTGAATGCACTCAACACAAAGAAGTTTCTGAGAATGCTTCTGTTCAGTTTTTATGTGAAGATATTTCCTTTTCCAGCATAGGCCTCAAACGGCTCCAAATATCCACTTGCAGATTCTACAAAAAGAGTGTTTCCAAACTTCTCTATCAATTGGTAGGTTCAACTCTGTGAGTTGAATGAACTCATCACAAAGAAGTTTCTGAGAATCCTTCTCTCTAGTTTTTATGTGAAGATATTTCCTTTTCCAACGTAGGCCTCAAAGCGCTCCAAATAAACACATGCAGATTCTACAAAAGGAGTGTTTCAAAACTGTTCTATCAAAGGGAACGTTCAAGTCTGTGAGTTGAATGTACTCATCACAGAGATGTTTCTCAGAATGCTTCTGTCTAGCTTTTAGGTGAAGAGATTTCATTTCCCAGCATAGGCCTCAAAGCGCTCCAAATATCCACTTGCAGAATCTACGAAAAGAGTGTTTCAAAGCTGCTCTTTCAAAAGCAAGGTTCAAGTCTCTGTGTTGAATGCACTCATCCGAAAGAAGTTTCTGAGAATGCTTCTGTCTAGTTCTTACGTGAAGATATTTCCTTTTCCAGCTTAGGCCTCAAAGCGCTCCAAATAAACACTTGCAAATTCTACAAAAGGAGTGTTTCAAAAGAGTTCTATCAAAAGGCACGTTCAAGTCTGTGAGTTGAATGCACTTATCATACCGAAGTTTCCTGGAATGCTTGTGTCTAGTTTTTATGTGAAGACATTTCCTTTTCCAGCAGAGGCCTCAAAACACTCCAAATATCCACTTGCAGATTCTACAAAAAGAGTGTTTCAAAACTGCTCTATCAAAAGCAAGCTTCAACACTGTGAGTAGAATGCACTCATCACAAAGAAGTTTCTGAGAATGCTTCTGTCTAGTTTTTATGTGAAGATATTTCCTTTTCCAACATAGGCCTCAAAGCGCTCCAAATAAACACTTGCAGATTCTACAAAAGGAGTGATTCGAAACTGCTCTTTCAAGAGGAACGTTCAAGTCTGTGAGTTGAATGCACTCATCACACAGAAGTTTCTGAGAATGCTTCTGTCTACTTTTTATGTGAAGATGTTTCCTTTTCCAGAATAGGCCTCAAAACGCTCCAAATATCCTCTTGCAGATTCTACAAAAAGAGTGTTTCAAAACTGTTCTATCAAAAGGAAGGTTCAACTCTGTGAGTTGAATGAATGCATCATGAAGAACTTTCTGAGAATGCTTCTCTGTAGTTTTTAGGTGAAGATATTCCAAAACCCAGCACAGGCCTCGAAGTGCTCCAAATATCCACTTGCAGATTTTACCAAAAGAGTGTTTCAAAACTGCTCTTTCTATAGGTAAGTTCAAGTCTGTGAGTTGAATGCACTCAACACAAAGAAGTTTCTGAGAATGCTTCTGTTCAGTTTTTATGTGAAGATATTTCCTTTTCCAGCATAGGCCTCAAACGGCTCCAAATATCCACTTGCAGATTCTACAAAAAGAGTGTTTCCAAACTTCTCTATCAATTGGTAGGTTCAACTCTGTGAGTTGAATGAAGTCATCACAAAGAAGTTTCTGAGAATCCTTCTCTCTAGTTTTTATGTGAAGATATTTCCTTTTCCAACATAGGCCTCAAGGTGCTCCGAATAAACACTTGCAGATTCTACAAACTTAATGTTTCAAAACTGTTCTATCAAAAGGAACGTTGAAGTCTGTGAGTTGAATGCACTCATCACAAAGAAGTTTCTCAGAATGCTTCCGTCTAGTTTTTAGGTGAAGAGATTTCATTTCCCAGCACAGGCCTCAAAGCGCTCCAAATATCCACTTGCAGATTCTACAAGAAGAGTGTTTCCAAACTGCTCTTTCAAAAGGAAGCTTCAAGTCTGTGAGTTGAATGCACTCATCACAAAGAAGTTTCTGAGAATGCTTCCGTCTAGTTTCTATATGAAGATATTTCCTTTTCCAACATAGGCCCCAAAGTGCTCCAAATAAACCCTTGCAGATTCTACAAAAGGAGTGTTTCAAAACTGCTCTTTCTATAGGTAAGTTCAAGTCTGTGAGTTGAATGCACTCAACACAAAGAAGTTTCTGAGAATGCTTCTGTTCAGTTTTTATGTGAAGATATTTCCTTTTCCAGCATAGGCCTCAAACGGCTCCAAATATCCACTTGCAGATTCTACAAAAAGAGTGTTTCCAAACTTCTCTATTAATTGGTAGGTTCAACTCTGTGAGTTGAATGAAGTCATCACAAAGAAGTTTCTGAGAATCCTTCTCTCTAGTTTTTACGTGAAGATATTTCCTTTTCCAGCGTAGGCCTCAAAGCGCTCCAAATAAACACATGCAGATTCTACAAAAGGAGTGTTTCAAAACAGTTCTATCAAAGGGAACGTTCAAGTCTGTGAGTTGAATGTACTCATCACACAGATGTTTCTCAGAATGCTTCTGTCTAGTTTTCAGGTGAAGAGATTTCATTTCCAGCATAGGCCTCAAAGCACTCCAAATATCCACTTGCAGATTCTATAAGAAGAGAGTTTCCAAACTGCTCTTTCAAAAGGAAGCTTCAAGTCTGTGAGTTGAATGCACTCATCACAAAGAAGTTTCTGAGAATGCTTCCGTCTAGTTTCTATATGAAGATATTTCCTTTTCCAACATAGGCCCCAAAGTGCTCCAAATAAACACTTGCAGATTCTACAAAAGGAGTGTTTCGAAACTGCTCTTTCAAGAGGAACGTTCAAGTCTGTGAGTTGAATGCACTCATCACACAGAAGTTTCTGAGAATGCTTCTGTCTAGTTTTTATGTGAAGATGTTTCCTTTTCCAGCATAGGCCTCCAAACGCTCCAAATATCCTCTTGCAGATTCTACAAAAAGAGTGTTTCAAAACTGTTCTATCAAAAGGAAGGTTCAACTCTGTGAGTTGAATGAATGCATCATGAAGAACTTTCTGAGAATGCTTCTCTGTAGTTTTTAGGTGAAGATATTCCAAAACCCAGCACAGGCCTCGAAGTGCTCCAAATAACCACTTGCAGATTTTACCAAAAGAGTGTTTCAAAACTGCTCTTTCTATAGGGAAGTTCAAGTCTGTGAGTTGAATGCACTCAACACAAAGAAGTTTCTGAGAATGCTTCTGTTCAGTTTTTATGTGAAGATATTTCCTTTTCCAGCATAGGCCTCAAACGGCTCCAAATATCCACTTGCAGATTCTACAAAAAGAGTGTTTCCAAACTTCTCTATCAATTGGTAGGTTCAACTCTGTGAGTTGAATGAACTCATCACAAAGAAGTTTCTGAGAATCCTTCTCTCTAGTTTTTATGTGAAGATATTTCCTTTTCCAGCGTAGGCCTCAAAGCGCTCCGAATAAACACTTGCAGATTCTACAAACTTAATGTTTCAAAACTGTTCTATCAAAGGGAATGTTGAGGTCTGTGAGTTGAATGTACTCATCACACAGATGTTTCTCAGAATGCTTCTGTCTAGTTTTTAGGTGAAGAGATTTCATTTCCCAGCATAGGCCTCAAAGCGCTCCAAATATCCACTTGCAGAATCTACGAAAAGAGTGTTTCAAAGCTGCTCTTTCAAAAGCAAGGTTCAAGTCTGTGTGTTGAATGCACTCATCCGAAAGAAGTTTCTGAGAATGCTTCTGTCTAGTTCTTACGTGAAGATATTTCCTTTTCCAGCTTAGGCCTCAAAGCGCTCCAAATAAACACTTGCAAATTCTACAAAAGGAGTGTTTCAAAAGAGTTCTATCAAAAGGCACGTTCAAGTCTGTGAGTTGAATGCACTTATCATACCGAAGTTTCCTGGAATGCTTGTGTCTAGTTTTTATGTGAAGACATTTCCTTTTCCAGCAGAGGCCTCAAAACACTCCAAATATCCACTTGCAGATTCTACAAAAAGAGTGTTTCAAAACTGCTCTATCAAAAGCAAGCTTCAACACTGTGAGTAGAATGCACTCATCACAAAGAAGTTTCTGAGAATGCTTCTGTCTAGTTTTTATGTGAAGATATTTCCTTTTCCAACATAGGCCTCAAAGCGCTCCAAATAAACACTTGCAGATTCTACAAAAGGAGTGTTTCGAAACTGCTCTTTCAAGAGGAACGTTCAAGTCTGTGAGTTGAATGCACTCATCACACAGAAGTTTCTGAGAATGCTTCTGTCTACTTTTTATGTGAAGATGTTTCCTTTTCCAGAATAGGCCTCAAAACGCTCCAAATATCCTCTTGCAGATTCTACAAAAAGAGTGTTTCAAAACTGTTCTATCAAAAGGAAGGTTCAACTCTGTGAGTTGAATGAATGCATCATGAAGAACTTTCTGAGAATGCTTCTCTGTAGTTTTTAGGTGAAGATATTCCAAAACCCAGCACAGGCCTCGAAGTGCTCCAAATAACCACTTGCAGATTTTACCAAAAGAGTGTTTCAAAACTGCTCTTTCTATAGGTAAGTTCAAGTCTGTGAGTTGAATGCACTCAACACAAAGAAGTTTCTGAGAATGCTTCTGTTCAGTTTTTATGTGAAGATATTTCCTTTTCCAGCATAGGCCTCAAACGGCTCCAAATATCCACTTGCAGATTCTACAAAAAGAGTGTTTCCAAACTTCTCTATCAATTGGTAGGTTCAACTCTGTGAGTTGAATGAAGTCATCACAAAGAAGTTTCTGAGAATCCTTCTCTCTAGTTTTTATGTGAAGATACTTCCTTTTCCAACATAGGCCTCAAGGTGCTCCGAATAAACACTTGCAGATTCTACAAAATTAATGTTTCAAAACTGTTCTATCAAAAGGAACGTTGAAGTCTGTGAGTTGAATGCACTCATCACAAAGAAGTTTCTCAGAATGCTTCCGTCTAGTTTTTAGGTGAAGAGATTTCATTTCCCAGCACAGGCCTCAAAGCGCTCCAAATATCCACTTGCAGATTCTACAAGAAGAGTGTTTCCAAACTGCTCTTTCAAAAGGAAGCTTCAAGTCTGTGAGTTGAATGCACTCATCACAAAGAAGTTTCTGAGAATGCTTCCGTCTAGTTTCTATATGAAGATATTTCCTTTTCCAACATAGGCCCCAAAGTGCTCCAAATAAACCCTTGCAGATTCTACAAAAGGAGTGTTTCAAAACTGCTCTTTCTATAGGTAAGTTCAAGTCTGTGAGTTGAATGCACTCAACACAAAGAAGTTTCTGAGAATGCTTCTGTTCAGTTTTTATGTGAAGATATTTCCTTTTCCAGCATAGGCCTCAAACGGCTCCAAATATCCACTTGCAGATTCTACAAAAAGAGTCTTTCCAAACTTCTCTATCAATTGGTAGGTTCAACTCTGTGAGTTGAATGAAGTCATCACAAAGAAGTTTCTGAGAATCCTTCTCTCTAGTTTTTACGTGAAGATATTTCCTTTTCCAGCGTAGGCATCAAAGCGCTCCAAATAAACACATGCAGATTCTACAAAAGGAGTGTTTCAAAACAGTTCTATCAAAGGGAACGTTCAAGTCTGTGAGTTGAATGTACTCATCACACAGATGTTTCTCAGAATGCTTCTGTCTAGTTTTTAGGTGAAGAAATTTCATTTCCCAGCATAGGCCTCAAAGCACTCCAAATATCCACTTGCAGATTCTATAAGAAGAGAGTTTCCAAACTGCTCTTTCAAAAGGAAGCTTCAAGTCTGTGAGTTGAATGCACTCATCACAAAGAAGTTTCTGAGAATGCTTCCGTCTAGTTTCTATGTGAAGATATTTCCTTTTCCAACATAGGCCCCAAAGTGCTCCAAATAAACCCTTGCAGATTCTACAAAAGGAGTGTTTCAAAACTGCTCTTTCTATAGGTAAGTTCAAGTCTGTGAGTTGAATGCACTCAACACAAAGAAGTTTCTGAGAATGCTTCTGTTCAGTTTTTATGTGAAGATATTTCCTTTTCCAGCATAGGCCTCAAACGGCTCCAAATATCCACTTGCAGATTCTACAAAAAGAGTGTTTCCAAACTTCTCTATCAATTGGTAGGTTCAACTCTGTGAGTTGAATGAACTCATCACAAAGAAGTTTCTGAGAATCCTTCTCTCTAGTTTTTACGTGAAGATATTTCCTTTTCCAGCGTAGGCCTCAAAGCGCTCCAAATAAACACATGCAGATTCTACAAAAGGAGTGTTTCAAAACAGTTCTATCAAAGGGAACGTTCAAGTCTGTGAGTTGAATGTACTCATCACACAGATGTTTCTCAGAATGCTTCTGTCTAGTTTTTAGGTGAAGAGATTTCATTTCCCAGCATAGGCCTCAAAGCACTCCAAATATCCACTTGCAGATTCTATAAGAAGAGAGTTTCCAAACTGCTCTTTCAAAAGGAAGCTTCAAGTCTGTGAGTTGAATGCACTCATCCGAAAGAAGTTTCTGAGAATGCTTCTGTCTAGTTCTTACGTGAAGATATTTATTTTTCCAGCTTAGGCCTCAAAGCGCTCCAAATAAACACTTGCAAATTCTACAAAAGGAGTGTTTCAAAAGAGTTCTATCAAAAGGAACGTTCAAGTCTGTGAGTTGAATGCACTTATCATACCGAAGTTTCCTGGAATGCTTGTGTCTAGTTTTTATGTGAAGACATTTCCTTTTCCAGCAGAGGCCTCAAAGCACTCCAAATATCCACTTGCAGATTCTACAAAAAGAGTGTTTCAAAACTGCTCTATCAAAAGCAAGCTTCAACACTGTGAGTAGAATGCACTCATCACAAAGAAGTTTCTGAGAATGCTTCTGTCTAGTTTTTATGTGAAGATGTTTCCTTTTCCAGCATAGGCCTCCAAACGCTCCAAATATCCTCTTGCAGATTCTACAAAAAGAGTGTTTCAAAACTGTTCTATCAAAAGGAAGGTTCAACTCTGTGAGTTGAATGAATGCATCATGAAGAACTTTCTGAGAATGCTTCTCTGTAGTTTTTAGGTGAAGATATTCCAAAACCCAGCACAGGCCTCGAAGTGCTCCAAATAACCACTTGCAGATTTTACCAAAAGAGTGTTTCAAAACTGCTCTTTCTATAGGGAAGTTCAAGTCTGTGAGTTGAATGCACTCAACACAAAGAAGTTTCTGAGAATGCTTCTGTTCAGTTTTTATGTGAAGATATTTCCTTTTCCAGCATAGGCCTCAAACGGCTCCAAATATCCACTTGCAGATTCTACAAAAAGAGTGTTTCCAAACTTCTCTATCAATTGGTAGGTTCAACTCTGTGAGTTGAATGAAGTCATCACAAAGAAGTTTCTGAGAATCCTTCTCTCTAGTTTTTATGTGAAGATATTTCCTTTTCCAGCGTAGGCCTCAAAGCGCTCCGAATAAACACTTGCAGATTCTACAAACTTAATGTTTCAAAACTGTTCTATCAAAGGGAACGTTCAAGTCTGTGAGTTGAATGTACTCATCACACAGATGTTTCTCAGAATGCTTCTGTCTAGTTTTTAGGTGAAGAGATTTCATTTCCCAGCATAGGCCTCAAAGCGCTCCAAATATCCACTTGCAGATTCTATAAGAAGAGAGTTTCCAAACTGCTCTTTCAAAAGGAAGCTTCAAGACTGTGAGTTGAATGCACTCATCACAAAGAAGTTTCTGAGAATGCTTCCGTCTAGTTTCTATGTGAAGATATTTCCTTTTCCAACATAGGCCCCAAAGTGCTCCAAATAAACCCTTGCAGATTCTACAAAAGGAGTGTTTCAAAACTGCTCTTTCTATAGGTAAGTTCAAGTCTGTGAGTTGAATGCACTCAACACAAAGAAGTTTCTGAGAATGCTTCTGTTCAGTTTTTATGTGAAGATATTTCCTTTTCCAGCATAGGCCTCAAACGGCTCCAAATATCCACTTGCAGATTCTACAAAAAGAGTGTTTCCAAACTTCTCTATCAATTGGTAGGTTCAACTCTGTGAGTTGAATGAACTCATCACAAAGAAGTTTCTGAGAATCCTTCTCTCTAGTTTTTATGTGAAGATATTTCCTTTTCCAACGTAGGCCTCAAAGCGCTCCAAATAAACACATGCAGATTCTACAAAAGGAGTGTTTCAAAACTGTTCTATCAAAGGGAACGTTCAAGTCTGTGAGTTGAATGTACTCATCACAGAGATGTTTCTCAGAATGCTTCTGTCTAGCTTTTAGGTGAAGAGATTTCATTTCCCAGCATAGGCCTCAAAGCGCTCCAAATATCCACTTGCAGAATCTACGAAAAGAGTGTTTCAAAGCTGCTCTTTCAAAAGCAAGGTTCAAGTCTCTGTGTTGAATGCACTCATCCGAAAGAAGTTTCTGAGAATGCTTCTGTCTAGTTCTTACGTGAAGATATTTCCTTTTCCAGCTTAGGCCTCAAAGCGCTCCAAATAAACACTTGCAAATTCTACAAAAGGAGTGTTTCAAAAGAGTTCTATCAAAAGGCACGTTCAAGTCTGTGAGTTGAATGCACTTATCATACCGAAGTTTCCTGGAATGCTTGTGTCTAGTTTTTATGTGAAGACATTTCCTTTTCCAGCAGAGGCCTCAAAACACTCCAAATATCCACTTGCAGATCCTACAAAAAGAGTGTTTCAAAACTGCTCTATCAAAAGCAAGCTTCAACACTGTGAGTAGAATGCACTCATCACAAAGAAGTTTCTGAGAATGCTTCTGTCTAGTTTTTATGTGAAGATATTTCCTTTTCCAACATAGGCCTCAAAGCGCTCCAAATAAACACTTGCAGATTCTACAAAAGGAGTGATTCGAAACTGCTCTTTCAAGAGGAACGTTCAAGTCTGTGAGTTGAATGCACTCATCACACAGAAGTTTCTGAGAATGCTTCTGTCTACTTTTTATGTGAAGATGTTTCCTTTTCCAGAATAGGCCTCAAAACGCTCCAAATATCCTCTTGCAGATTCTACAAAAAGAGTGTTTCAAAACTGTTCTATCAAAAGGAAGGTTCAACTCTGTGAGTTGAATGAATGCATCATGAAGAACTTTCTGAGAATGCTTCTCTGTAGTTTTTAGGTGAAGATATTCCAAAACCCAGCACAGGCCTCGAAGTGCTCCAAATATCCACTTGCAGATTTTACCAAAAGAGTGTTTCAAAACTGCTCTTTCTATAGGTAAGTTCAAGTCTGTGAGTTGAATGCACTCAACACAAAGAAGTTTCTGAGAATGCTTCTGTTCAGTTTTTATGTGAAGATATTTCCTTTTCCAGCATAGGCCTCAAACGGCTCCAAATATCCACTTGCAGATTCTACAAAAAGAGTGTTTCCAAACTTCTCTATCAATTGGTAGGTTCAACTCTGTGAGTTGAATGAAGTCATCACAAAGAAGTTTCTGAGAATCCTTCTCTCTAGTTTTTATGTGAAGATATTTCCTTTTCCAACATAGGCCTCAAGGTGCTCCGAATAAACACTTGCAGATTCTACAAACTTAATGTTTCAAAACTGTTCTATCAAAAGGAACGTTGAAGTCTGTGAGTTGAATGCACTCATCACAAAGAAGTTTCTCAGAATGCTTCCGTCTAGTTTTTAGGTGAAGAGATTTCATTTCCCAGCACAGGCCTCAAAGCGCTCCAAATATCCACTTGCAGATTCTACAAGAAGAGTGTTTCCAAACTGCTCTTTCAAAAGGAAGCTTCAAGTCTGTGAGTTGAATGCACTCATCACAAAGAAGTTTCTGAGAATGCTTCCGTCTAGTTTCTATATGAAGATATTTCCTTTTCCAACATAGGCCCCAAAGTGCTCCAAATAAACCCTTGCAGATTCTACAAAAGGAGTGTTTCAAAACTGCTCTTTCTATAGGTAAGTTCAAGTCTGTGAGTTGAATGCACTCAACACAAAGAAGTTTCTGAGAATGCTTCTGTTCAGTTTTTATGTGAAGATATTTCCTTTTCCAGCATAGGCCTCAAACGGCTCCAAATATCCACTTGCAGATTCTACAAAAAGAGTGTTTCCAAACTTCTCTATCAATTGGTAGGTTCAACTCTGTGAGTTGAATGAAGTCATCACAAAGAAGTTTCTGAGAATCCTTCTCTCTAGTTTTTACGTGAAGATATTTCCTTTTCCAGCGTAGGCCTCAAAGCGCTCCAAATAAACACATGCAGATTCTACAAAAGGAGTGTTTCAAAACAGTTCTATCAAAGGGAACGTTCAAGTCTGTGAGTTGAATGTACTCATCACACAGATGTTTCTCAGAATGCTTCTGTCTAGTTTTCAGGTGAAGAGATTTCATTTCCAGCATAGGCCTCAAAGCACTCCAAATATCCACTTGCAGATTCTATAAGAAGAGAGTTTCCAAACTGCTCTTTCAAAAGGAAGCTTCAAGTCTGTGAGTTGAATGCACTCATCACAAAGAAGTTTCTGAGAATGCTTCCGTCTAGTTTCTATATGAAGATATTTCCTTTTCCAACATAGGCCCCAAAGTGCTCCAAATAAACACTTGCAGATTCTACAAAAGGAGTGTTTCGAAACTGCTCTTTCAAGAGGAACGTTCAAGTCTGTGAGTTGAATGCACTCATCACACAGAAGTTTCTGAGAATGCTTCTGTCTAGTTTTTATGTGAAGATGTTTCCTTTTCCAGCATAGGCCTCCAAACGCTCCAAATATCCTCTTGCAGATTCTACAAAAAGAGTGTTTCAAAACTGTTCTATCAAAAGGAAGGTTCAACTCTGTGAGTTGAATGAATGCATCATGAAGAACTTTCTGAGAATGCTTCTCTGTAGTTTTTAGGTGAAGATATTCCAAAACCCAGCACAGGCCTCGAAGTGCTCCAAATAACCACTTGCAGATTTTACCAAAAGAGTGTTTCAAAACTGCTCTTTCTATAGGGAAGTTCAAGTCTGTGAGTTGAATGCACTCAACACAAAGAAGTTTCTGAGAATGCTTCTGTTCAGTTTTTATGTGAAGATATTTCCTTTTCCAGCATAGGCCTCAAACGGCTCCAAATATCCACTTGCAGATTCTACAAAAAGAGTGTTTCCAAACTTCTCTATCAATTGGTAGGTTCAACTCTGTGAGTTGAATGAAGTCATCACAAAGAAGTTTCTGAGAATCCTTCTCTCTAGTTTTTATGTGAAGATATTTCCTTTTCCAGCGTAGGCCTCAAAGCGCTCCGAATAAACACTTGCAGATTCTACAAACTTAATGTTTCAAAACTGTTCTATCAAAGGGAACGTTCAAGTCTGTGAGTTGAATGTACTCATCACACAGATGTTTCTCAGAATGCTTCTGTCTAGTTTTTAGGTGAAGAGATTTCATTTCCCAGCATAGGCCTCAAAGCGCTCCAAATATCCACTTGCAGAATCTACGAAAAGAGTGTTTCAAAGCTGCTCTTTCAAAAGCAAAGTTCAAGTCTGTGTGTTGAATGCACTCATCCGAAAGAAGTTTCTGAGAATGCTTCTGTCTAGTTCTTACGTGAAGATATTTATTTTTCCAGCTTAGGCCTCAAAGCGCTCCAAATAAACACTTGCAAATTCTACAAAAGGAGTGTTTCAAAAGAGTTCTATCAAAAGGAACGTTCAAGTCTGTGAGTTGAATGCACTTATCATACCGAAGTTTCCTGGAATGCTTGTGTCTAGTTTTTATGTGAAGACATTTCCTTTTCCAGCAGAGGCCTCAAAGCACTCCAAATATCCACTTGCAGATTCTACAAAAAGAGTGTTTCAAAACTGCTCTATCAAAAGCAAGCTTCAACACTGTGAGTAGAATGCACTCATCACAAAGAAGTTTCTGAGAATGCTTCTGTCTAGTTTTTATGTGAAGATATTTCCTTTTCCAACATAGGCCTCAAAGCGCTCCAAATAAACACTTGCAGATTCTACAAAAGGAGTGTTTCGAAACTGCTCTTTCAAGAGGAACGTTCAAGTCTGTGAGTTGAATGCACTCATCACACAGAAGTTTCTGAGAATGCTTCTGTCTAGTTTTTATGTGAAGATGTTTCCTTTTCCAGCATAGGCCTCCAAACGCTCCAAATATCCTCTTGCAGATTCTACAAAAAGAGTGTTTCAAAACTGTTCTATCAAAAGGAAGGTTCAACTCTGTGAGTTGAATGAATGCATCATGAAGAACTTTCTGAGAATGCTTCTCTGTAGTTTTTAGGTGAAGATATTCCAAAACCCAGCACAGGCCTCGAAGTGCTCCAAATAACCACTTGCAGATTTTACCAAAAGAGTGTTTCAAAACTGCTCTTTCTATAGGGAAGTTCAAGTCTGTGAGTTGAATGCACTCAACACAAAGAAGTTTCTGAGAATGCTTCTGTTCAGTTTTTATGTGAAGATATTTCCTTTTCCAGCATAGGCCTCAAACGGCTCCAAATATCCACTTGCAGATTCTACAAAAAGAGTGTTTCCAAACTTCTCTATCAATTGGTAGGTTCAACTCTGTGAGTTGAATGAAGTCATCACAAAGAAGTTTCTGAGAATCCTTCTCTCTAGTTTTTATGTGAAGATATTTCCTTTTCCAGCGTAGGCCTCAAAGCGCTCCGAATAAACACTTGCAGATTCTACAAACTTAATGTTTCAAAACTGTTCTATCAAAGGGAACGTTCAAGTCTGTGAGTTGAATGTACTCATCACACAGATGTTTCTCAGAATGCTTCTGTCTAGTTTTTAGGTGAAGAGATTTCATTTCCCAGCATAGGCCTCAAAGCGCTCCAAATATCCACTTGCAGAATCTACGAAAAGAGTGTTTCAAAGCTGCTCTTTCAAAAGCAAAGTTCAAGTCTGTGAGTTGAATGCACTCATCCGAAAGAAGTTTCTGAGAATGCTTCTGTCTAGTTCTTACGTGAAGATATTTATTTTTCCAGCTTAGGCCTCAAAGCGCTCCAAATAAACACTTGCAAATTCTACAAAAGGAGTGTTTCAAAAGAGTTCTATCAAAAGGAACGTTCAAGTCTGTGAGTTGAATGCACTTATCATACCGAAGTTTCCTGGAATGCTTGTGTCTAGTTTTTATGTGAAGACATTTCCTTTTCCAGCAGAGGCCTCAAAGCACTCCAAATATCCACTTGCAGATTCTACAAAAAGAGTGTTTCAAAACTGCTCTATCAAAAGCAAGCTTCAACACTGTGAGTAGAATGCACTCATCACAAAGAAGTTTCTGAGAATGCTTCTGTCTAGTTTTTATGTGAAGATATTTCCTTTTCCAACATAGGCCTCAAAGCGCTCCAAATAAACACTTGCAGATTCTACAAAAGGAGTGTTTCGAAACTGCTCTTTCAAGAGGAACGTTCAAGTCTGTGAGTTGAATGCACTCATCACACAGAAGTTTCTGAGAATGCTTCTGTCTAGTTTTTATGT
Source organism: Pongo abelii (assembly GCF_028885655.2). Taxonomy (NCBI): domain Eukaryota; kingdom Metazoa; phylum Chordata; class Mammalia; order Primates; family Hominidae; genus Pongo; species Pongo abelii. The sequence continues at coordinate 21,313,330 of NC_071997.2, read as the reverse complement.
GAAGATGTTTCCTTTTCCAGCATAGGCCTCCAAACGCTCCAAATATCCTCTTGCAGATTCTACAAAAAGAGTGTTTCAAAACTGTTCTATCAAAAGGAAGGTTCAACTCTGTGAGTTGAATGAATGCATCATGAAGAACTTTCTGAGAATGCTTCTCTGTAGTTTTTAGGTGAAGATATTCCAAAACCCAGCACAGGCCTCGAAGTGCTCCAAATAACCACTTGCAGATTTTACCAAAAGAGTGTTTCAAAACTGCTCTTTCTATAGGGAAGTTCAAGTCTGTGAGTTGAATGCACTCAACACAAAGAAGTTTCTGAGAATGCTTCTGTTCAGTTTTTATGTGAAGATATTTCCTTTTCCAGCATAGGCCTCAAACGGCTCCAAATATCCACTTGCAGATTCTACAAAAAGAGTGTTTCCAAACTTCTCTATCAATTGGTAGGTTCAACTCTGTGAGTTGAATGAACTCATCACAAAGAAGTTTCTGAGAATCCTTCTCTCTAGTTTTTATGTGAAGATATTTCCTTTTCCAGCGTAGGCCTCAAAGCGCTCCGAATAAACACTTGCAGATTCTACAAACTTAATGTTTCAAAACTGTTCTATCAAAGGGAATGTTGAGGTCTGTGAGTTGAATGTACTCATCACACAGATGTTTCTCAGAATGCTTCTGTCTAGTTTTTAGGTGAAGAGATTTCATTTCCCAGCATAGGCCTCAAAGCGCTCCAAATATCCACTTGCAGAATCTACGAAAAGAGTGTTTCAAAGCTGCTCTTTCAAAAGCAAGGTTCAAGTCTGTGTGTTGAATGCACTCATCCGAAAGAAGTTTCTGAGAATGCTTCTGTCTAGTTCTTACGTGAAGATATTTCCTTTTCCAGCTTAGGCCTCAAAGCGCTCCAAATAAACACTTGCAAATTCTACAAAAGGAGTGTTTCAAAAGAGTTCTATCAAAAGGCACGTTCAAGTCTGTGAGTTGAATGCACTTATCATACCGAAGTTTCCTGGAATGCTTGTGTCTAGTTTTTATGTGAAGACATTTCCTTTTCCAGCAGAGGCCTCAAAACACTCCAAATATCCACTTGCAGATTCTACAAAAAGAGTGTTTCAAAACTGCTCTATCAAAAGCAAGCTTCAACACTGTGAGTAGAATGCACTCATCACAAAGAAGTTTCTGAGAATGCTTCTGTCTAGTTTTTATGTGAAGATATTTCCTTTTCCAACATAGGCCTCAAAGCGCTCCAAATAAACACTTGCAGATTCTACAAAAGGAGTGTTTCGAAACTGCTCTTTCAAGAGGAACGTTCAAGTCTGTGAGTTGAATGCACTCATCACACAGAAGTTTCTGAGAATGCTTCTGTCTATTTTTTATGTGAAGATGTTTCCTTTTCCAGAATAGGCCTCAAAACGCTCCAAATATCCTCTTGCAGATTCTACAAAAAGAGTGTTTCAAAACTGTTCTATCAAAAGGAAGGTTCAACTCTGTGAGTTGAATGAATGCATCATGAAGAACTTTCTGAGAATGCTTCTCTGTAGTTTTTAGGTGAAGATATTCCAAAACCCAGCACAGGCCTCGAAGTGCTCCAAATAACCACTTGCAGATTTTACCAAAAGAGTGTTTCAAAACTGCTCTTTCTATAGGTAAGTTCAAGTCTGTGAGTTGAATGCACTCAACACAAAGAAGTTTCTGAGAATGCTTCTGTTCAGTTTTTATGTGAAGATATTTCCTTTTCCAGCATAGGCCTCAAACGGCTCCAAATATCCACTTGCAGATTCTACAAAAAGAGTGTTTCCAAACTTCTCTATCAATTGGTAGGTTCAACTCTGTGAGTTGAATGAAGTCATCACAAAGAAGTTTCTGAGAATCCTTCTCTCTAGTTTTTATGTGAAGATACTTCCTTTTCCAACATAGGCCTCAAGGTGCTCCGAATAAACACTTGCAGATTCTACAAAATTAATGTTTCAAAACTGTTCTATCAAAAGGAACGTTGAAGTCTGTGAGTTGAATGCACTCATCACAAAGAAGTTTCTCAGAATGCTTCCGTCTAGTTTTTAGGTGAAGAGATTTCATTTCCCAGCACAGGCCTCAAAGCGCTCCAAATATCCACTTGCAGATTCTACAAGAAGAGTGTTTCCAAACTGCTCTTTCAAAAGGAAGCTTCAAGTCTGTGAGTTGAATGCACTCATCACAAAGAAGTTTCTGAGAATGCTTCCGTCTAGTTTCTATATGAAGATATTTCCTTTTCCAACATAGGCCCCAAAGTGCTCCAAATAAACCCTTGCAGATTCTACAAAAGGAGTGTTTCAAAACTGCTCTTTCTATAGGTAAGTTCAAGTCTGTGAGTTGAATGCACTCAACACAAAGAAGTTTCTGAGAATGCTTCTGTTCAGTTTTTATGTGAAGATATTTCCTTTTCCAGCATAGGCCTCAAACGGCTCCAAATATCCACTTGCAGATTCTACAAAAAGAGTGTTTCCAAACTTCTCTATCAATTGGTAGGTTCAACTCTGTGAGTTGAATGAAGTCATCACAAAGAAGTTTCTGAGAATCCTTCTCTCTAGTTTTTACGTGAAGATATTTCCTTTTCCAGCGTAGGCCTCAAAGCGCTCCAAATAAACACATGCAGATTCTACAAAAGGAGTGTTTCAAAACAGTTCTATCAAAGGGAACGTTCAAGTCTGTGAGTTGAATGTACTCATCACACAGATGTTTCTCAGAATGCTTCTGTCTAGTTTTTAGGTGAAGAAATTTCATTTCCCAGCATAGGCCTCAAAGCACTCCAAATATCCACTTGCAGATTCTATAAGAAGAGAGTTTCCAAACTGCTCTTTCAAAAGGAAGCTTCAAGTCTGTGAGTTGAATGCACTCATCACAAAGAAGTTTCTGAGAATGCTTCCGTCTAGTTTCTATGTGAAGATATTTCCTTTTCCAACATAGGCCCCAAAGTGCTCCAAATAAACCCTTGCAGATTCTACAAAAGGAGTGTTTCAAAACTGCTCTTTCTATAGGTAAGTTCAAGTCTGTGAGTTGAATGCACTCAACACAAAGAAGTTTCTGAGAATGCTTCTGTTCAGTTTTTATGTGAAGATATTTCCTTTTCCAGCATAGGCCTCAAACGGCTCCAAATATCCACTTGCAGATTCTACAAAAAGAGTGTTTCCAAACTTCTCTATCAATTGGTAGGTTCAACTCTGTGAGTTGAATGAACTCATCACAAAGAAGTTTCTGAGAATCCTTCTCTCTAGTTTTTACGTGAAGATATTTCCTTTTCCAGCGTAGGCCTCAAAGCGCTCCAAATAAACACATGCAGATTCTACAAAAGGAGTGTTTCAAAACAGTTCTATCAAAGGGAACGTTCAAGTCTGTGAGTTGAATGTACTCATCACACAGATGTTTCTCAGAATGCTTCTGTCTAGTTTTTAGGTGAAGAGATTTCATTTCCCAGCATAGGCCTCAAAGCACTCCAAATATCCACTTGCAGATTCTATAAGAAGAGAGTTTCCAAACTGCTCTTTCAAAAGGAAGCTTCAAGTCTGTGAGTTGAATGCACTCATCCGAAAGAAGTTTCTGAGAATGCTTCTGTCTAGTTCTTACGTGAAGATATTTATTTTTCCAGCTTAGGCCTCAAAGCGCTCCAAATAAACACTTGCAAATTCTACAAAAGGAGTGTTTCAAAAGAGTTCTATCAAAAGGAACGTTCAAGTCTGTGAGTTCAATGCACTTATCATACCGAAGTTTCCTGGAATGCTTGTGTCTAGTTTTTATGTGAAGACATTTCCTTTTCCAGCAGAGGCCTCAAAGCACTCCAAATATCCACTTGCAGATTCTACAAAAAGAGTGTTTCAAAACTGCTCTATCAAAAGCAAGCTTCAACACTGTGAGTAGAATGCACTCATCACAAAGAAGTTTCTGAGAATGCTTCTGTCTAGTTTTTATGTGAAGATGTTTCCTTTTCCAGCATAGGCCTCCAAACGCTCCAAATATCCTCTTGCAGATTCTACAAAAAGAGTGTTTCAAAACTGTTCTATAAAAGGAAGGTTCAACTCTGTGAGTTGAATGAATGCATCATGAAGAACTTTCTGAGAATGCTTCTCTGTAGTTTTTAGGTGAAGATATTCCAAAACCCAGCACAGGCCTCTAAGTGCTCCAAATAACCACTTGCAGATTTTACCAAAAGAGTGTTTCAAAACTGCTCTTTCTATAGGGAAGTTCAAGTCTGTGAGTTGAATGCACTCAACACAAAGAAGTTTCTGAGAATGCTTCTGTTCAGTCTTTATGTGAAGATATTTCCTTTTCCAGCATAGGCCTCAAACGGCTCCAAATATCCACTTGCAGATTCTACAAAAAGAGTGTTTCCAAACTTCTCTATCAATTGGTAGGTTCAACTCTGTGAGTTGAATGAAGTCATCACAAAGAAGTTTCTGAGAATCCTTCTCTCTAGTTTTTATGTGAAGATATTTCCTTTTCCAGCGTAGGCCTCAAAGCGCTCCGAATAAACACTTGCAGATTCTACAAACTTAATGTTTCAAAACTGTTCTATCAAAGGGAACGTTCAAGTCTGTGAGTTGAATGTACTCATCACACAGATGTTTCTCAGAATGCTTCTGTCTAGTTTTTAGGTGAAGAGATTTCATTTCCCAGCATAGGCCTCAAAGCGCTCCAAATATCCACTTGCAGATTCTATAAGAAGAGAGTTTCCAAACTGCTCTTTCAAAAGGAAGCTTCAAGACTGTGAGTTGAATGCACTCATCACAAAGAAGTTTCTGAGAATGCTTCCGTCTAGTTTCTATGTGAAGATATTTCCTTTTCCAACATAGGCCCCAAAGTGCTCCAAATAAACCCTTGCAGATTCTACAAAAGGAGTGTTTCAAAACTGCTCTTTCTATAGGTAAGTTCAAGTCTGTGAGTTGAATGCACTCAACACAAAGAAGTTTCTGAGAATGCTTCTGTTCAGTTTTTATGTGAAGATATTTCCTTTTCCAGCATAGGCCTCAAACGGCTCCAAATATCCACTTGCAGATTCTACAAAAAGAGTGTTTCCAAACTTCTCTATCAATTGGTAGGTTCAACTCTGTGAGTTGAATGAACTCATCACAAAGAAGTTTCTGAGAATCCTTCTCTCTAGTTTTTATGTGAAGATATTTCCTTTTCCAACGTAGGCCTCAAAGCGCTCCAAATAAACACATGCAGATTCTACAAAAGGAGTGTTTCAAAACTGTTCTATCAAAGGGAACGTTCAAGTCTGTGAGTTGAATGTACTCATCACAGAGATGTTTCTCAGAATGCTTCTGTCTAGCTTTTAGGTGAAGAGATTTCATTTCCCAGCATAGGCCTCAAAGCGCTCCAAATATCCACTTGCAGAATCTACGAAAAGAGTGTTTCAAAGCTGCTCTTTCAAAAGCAAGGTTCAAGTCTCTGTGTTGAATGCACTCATCCGAAAGAAGTTTCTGAGAATGCTTCTGTCTAGTTCTTACGTGAAGATATTTCCTTTTCCAGCTTAGGCCTCAAAGCGCTCCAAATAAACACTTGCAAATTCTACAAAAGGAGTGTTTCAAAAGAGTTCTATCAAAAGGCACGTTCAAGTCTGTGAGTTGAATGCACTTATCATACCGAAGTTTCCTGGAATGCTTGTGTCTAGTTTTTATGTGAAGACATTTCCTTTTCCAGCAGAGGCCTCAAAACACTCCAAATATCCACTTGCAGATTCTACAAAAAGAGTGTTTCAAAACTGCTCTATCAAAAGCAAGCTTCAACACTGTGAGTAGAATGCACTCATCACAAAGAAGTTTCTGAGAATGCTTCTGTCTAGTTTTTATGTGAAGATATTTCCTTTTCCAACATAGGCCTCAAAGCGCTCCAAATAAACACTTGCAGATTCTACAAAAGGAGTGATTCGAAACTGCTCTTTCACGAGGAACGTTCAAGTCTGTGAGTTGAATGCACTCATCACACAGAAGTTTCTGAGAATGCTTCTGTCTACTTTTTATGTGAAGATGTTTCCTTTTCCAGAATAGGCCTCAAAACGCTCCAAATATCCTCTTGCAGATTCTACAAAAAGAGTGTTTCAAAACTGTTCTATCAAAAGGAAGGTTCAACTCTGTGAGTTGAATGAATGCATCATGAAGAACTTTCTGAGAATGCTTCTCTGTAGTTTTTAGGTGAAGATATTCCAAAACCCAGCACAGGCCTCGAAGTGCTCCAAATATCCACTTGCAGATTTTACCAAAAGAGTGTTTCAAAACTGCTCTTTCTATAGGTAAGTTCAAGTCTGTGAGTTGAATGCACTCAACACAAAGAAGTTTCTGAGAATGCTTCTGTTCAGTTTTTATGTGAAGATATTTCCTTTTCCAGCATAGGCCTCAAACGGCTCCAAATATCCACTTGCAGATTCTACAAAAAGAGTGTTTCCAAACTTCTCTATCAATTGGTAGGTTCAACTCTGTGAGTTGAATGAAGTCATCACAAAGAAGTTTCTGAGAATCCTTCTCTCTAGTTTTTATGTGAAGATATTTCCTTTTCCAACATAGGCCTCAAGGTGCTCCGAATAAACACTTGCAGATTCTACAAACTTAATGTTTCAAAACTGTTCTATCAAAAGGAACGTTGAAGTCTGTGAGTTGAATGCACTCATCACAAAGAAGTTTCTCAGAATGCTTCCGTCTAGTTTTTAGGTGAAGAGATTTCATTTCCCAGCACAGGCCTCAAAGCGCTCCAAATATCCACTTGCAGATTCTACAAGAAGAGTGTTTCCAAACTGCTCTTTCAAAAGGAAGCTTCAAGTCTGTGAGTTGAATGCACTCATCACAAAGAAGTTTCTGAGAATGCTTCCGTCTAGTTTCTATATGAAGATATTTCCTTTTCCAACATAGGCCCCAAAGTGCTCCAAATAAACCCTTGCAGATTCTACAAAAGGAGTGTTTCAAAACTGCTCTTTCTATAGGTAAGTTCAAGTCTGTGAGTTGAATGCACTCAACACAAAGAAGTTTCTGAGAATGCTTCTGTTCAGTTTTTATGTGAAGATATTTCCTTTTCCAGCATAGGCCTCAAACGGCTCCAAATATCCACTTGCAGATTCTACAAAAAGAGTGTTTCCAAACTTCTCTATCAATTGGTAGGTTCAACTCTGTGAGTTGAATGAAGTCTTCACAAAGAAGTTTCTGAGAATCCTTCTCTCTAGTTTTTACGTGAAGATATTTCCTTTTCCAGCGTAGGCCTCAAAGCGCTCCAAATAAACACATGCAGATTCTACAAAAGGAGTGTTTCAAAACAGTTCTATCAAAGGGAACGTTCAAGTCTGTGAGTTGAATGTACTCATCACACAGATGTTTCTCAGAATGCTTCTGTCTAGTTTTCAGGTGAAGAGATTTCATTTCCAGCATAGGCCTCAAAGCACTCCAAATATCCACTTGCAGATTCTATAAGAAGAGAGTTTCCAAACGGCTCTTTCAAAAGGAAGCTTCAAGTCTGTGAGTTGAATGCACTCATCACAAAGAAGTTTCTGAGAATGCTTCCGTCTAGTTTCTATATGAAGATATTTCCTTTTCCAACATAGGCCCCAAAGTGCTCCAAATAAACACTTGCAGATTCTACAAAAGGAGTGTTTCGAAACTGCTCTTTCAAGAGGAACGTTCAAGTCTGTGAGTTGAATGCACTCATCACACAGAAGTTTCTGAGAATGCTTCTGTCTAGTTTTTATGTGAAGATGTTTCCTTTTCCAGCATAGGCCTCCAAACGCTCCAAATATCCTCTTGCAGATTCTACAAAAAGAGTGTTTCAAAACTGTTCTATCAAAAGGAAGGTTCAACTCTGTGAGTTGAATGAATGCATCATGAAGAACTTTCTGAGAATGCTTCTCTGTAGTTTTTAGGTGAAGATATTCCAAAACCCAGCACAGGCCTCGAAGTGCTCCAAATAACCACTTGCAGATTTTACCAAAAGAGTGTTTCAAAACTGCTCTTTCTATAGGGAAGTTCAAGTCTGTGAGTTGAATGCACTCAACACAAAGAAGTTTCTGAGAATGCTTCTGTTCAGTTTTTATGTGAAGATATTTCCTTTTCCAGCATAGGCCTCAAACGGCTCCAAATATCCACTTGCAGATTCTACAAAAAGAGTGTTTCCAAACTTCTCTATCAATTGGTAGGTTCAACTCTGTGGGTTGAATGAAGTCATCACAAAGAAGTTTCTGAGAATCCTTCTCTCTAGTTTTTATGTGAAGATATTTCCTTTTCCAGCGTAGGCCTCAAAGCGCTCCGAATAAACACTTGCAGATTCTACAAACTTAATGTTTCAAAACTGTTCTATCAAAGGGAACGTTCAAGTCTGTGAGTTGAATGTACTCATCACACAGATGTTTCTCAGAATGCTTCTGTCTAGTTTTTAGGTGAAGAGATTTCATTTCCCAGCATAGGCCTCAAAGCGCTCCAAATATCCACTTGCAGAATCTACGAAAAGAGTGTTTCAAAGCTGCTCTTTCAAAAGCAAAGTTCAAGTCTGTGTGTTGAATGCACTCATCCGAAAGAAGTTTCTGAGAATGCTTCTGTCTAGTTCTTACGTGAAGATATTTATTTTTCCAGCTTAGGCCTCAAAGCGCTCCAAATAAACACTTGCAAATTCTACAAAAGGAGTGTTTCAAAAGAGTTCTATCAAAAGGAACGTTCAAGTCTGTGAGTTGAATGCACTTATCATACCGAAGTTTCCTGGAATGCTTGTGTCTAGTTTTTATGTGAAGACATTTCCTTTTCCAGCAGAGGCCTCAAAGCACTCCAAATATCCACTTGCAGATTCTACAAAAAGAGTGTTTCAAAACTGCTCTATCAAAAGCAAGCTTCAACACTGTGAGTAGAATGCACTCATCACAAAGAAGTTTCTGAGAATGCTTCTGTCTAGTTTTTATGTGAAGATATTTCCTTTTCCAACATAGGCCTCAAAGCGCTCCAAATAAACACTTGCAGATTCTACAAAAGGAGTGTTTCGAAACTGCTCTTTCAAGAGGAACGTTCAAGTCTGTGAGTTGAATGCACTCATCACACAGAAGTTTCTGAGAATGCTTCTGTCTAGTTTTTATGTGAAGATGTTTCCTTTTCCAGCATAGGCCTCCAAACGCTCCAAATATCCTCTTGCAGATTCTACAAAAAGAGTGTTTCAAAACTGTTCTATCAAAAGGAAGGTTCAACTCTGTGAGTTGAATGAATGCATCATGAAGAACTTTCTGAGAATGCTTCTCTGTAGTTTTTAGGTGAAGATATTCCAAAACCCAGCACAGGCCTCGAAGTGCTCCAAATAACCACTTGCAGATTTTACCAAAAGAGTGTTTCAAAACTGCTCTTTCTATAGGGAAGTTCAAGTCTGTGAGTTGAATGCACTCAACACAAAGAAGTTTCTGAGAATGCTTCTGTTCAGTTTTTATGTGAAGATATTTCCTTTTCCAGCATAGGCCTCAAACGGCTCCAAATATCCACTTGCAGATTCTACAAAAAGAGTGTTTCCAAACTTCTCTATCAATTGGTAGGTTCAACTCTGTGAGTTGAATGAAGTCATCACAAAGAAGTTTCTGAGAATCCTTCTCTCTAGTTTTTATGTGAAGATATTTCCTTTTCCAGCGTAGGCCTCAAAGCGCTCCGAATAAACACTTGCAGATTCTACAAACTTAATGTTTCAAAACTGTTCTATCAAAGGGAACGTTCAAGTCTGTGAGTTGAATGTACTCATCACACAGATGTTTCTCAGAATGCTTCTGTCTAGTTTTTAGGTGAAGAGATTTCATTTCCCAGCATAGGCCTCAAAGCGCTCCAAATATCCACTTGCAGAATCTACGAAAAGAGTGTTTCAAAGCTGCTCTTTCAAAAGCAAAGTTCAAGTCTGTGTGTTGAATGCACTCATCCGAAAGAAGTTTCTGAGAATGCTTCTGTCTAGTTCTTACGTGAAGATATTTATTTTTCCAGCTTAGGCCTCAAAGCGCTCCAAATAAACACTTGCAAATTCTACAAAAGGAGTGTTTCAAAAGAGTTCTATCAAAAGGAACGTTCAAGTCTGTGAGTTGAATGCACTTATCATACCGAAGTTTCCTGGAATGCTTGTGTCTAGTTTTTATGTGAAGACATTTCCTTTTCCAGCAGAGGCCTCAAAGCACTCCAAATATCCACTTGCAGATTCTACAAAAAGAGTGTTTCAAAACTGCTCTATCAAAAGCAAGCTTCAACACTGTGAGTAGAATGCACTCATCACAAAGAAGTTTCTGAGAATGCTTCTGTCTAGTTTTTATGTGAAGATATTTCCTTTTCCAACATAGGCCTCAAAGCGCTCCAAATAAACACTTGCAGATTCTACAAAAGGAGTGTTTCGAAACTGCTCTTTCAAGAGGAACGTTCAAATCTGTGAGTTGAATGCACTCATCACACAGAAGTTTCTGAGAATGCTTCTGTCTAGTTTTTATGTGAAGATGTTTCCTTTTCCAGCATAGGCCTCCAAACGCTCCAAATATCCTCTTGCAGATTCTACAAAAAGAGTGTTTCAAAACTGTTCTATCAAAAGGAAGGTTCAACTCTGTGAGTTGAATGAATGCATGATGAAGAACTTTCTGAGAATGCTTCTCTGTAGTTTTTAGGTGAAGATATTCCAAAACCCAGCACAGGCCTCGAAGTGCTCCAAATAACCACTTGCAGATTTTACCAAAAGAGTGTTTCAAAACTGCTCTTTCTATAGGTAAGTTCAAGTCTGTGAGTTGAATGCACTCAACACAAAGAAGTTTCTGAGAATGCTTCTGTTCAGTTTTTATGTGAAGATATTTCCTTTTCCAGCATAGGCCTCAAACGGCTCCAAATATCCACTTGCAGATTCTACAAAAAGAGTGTTTCCAAACTTCTCTATCAATTGGTTGGTTCAACTCTGTGAGTTGAATGAAGTCATCACAAAGAAGTTTCTGAGAATCCTTCTCTCTAGTTTTTATGTGAAGATATTTCCTTTTCCAACATAGGCCTCAAGGTGCTCCGAATAAACACTTGCAGATTCTACAAACTTAATGTTTCAAAACTGTTCTATCAAAAGGAATGTTGAGGTCTGTGAGTTGAATGTACTCATCACACAGATGTTTCTCAGAATGCTTCTGTCTAGTTTTTAGGTGAAGAGATTTCATTTCCCAGCATAGGCCTCAAAGCGCTCCAAATATCCACTTGCAGAATCTACGAAAAGAGTGTTTCAAAGCTGCTCTTTCAAAAGCAAGGTTCAAGTCTGTGTGTTGAATGCACTCATACGAAAGAAGTTTCTGAGAATGCTTCTGTCTAGTTCTTACGTGAAGATATTTCCTTTTCCAGCTTAGGCCTCAAAGCGCTCCAAATAAACACTTGCAAATTCTACAAAAGGAGTGTTTCAAAAGAGTTCTATCAAAAGGCACGTTCAAGTCTGTGAGTTGAATGCACTTATCATACCGAAGTTTCCTGGAATGCTTGTGTCTAGTTTTTATGTGAAGACATTTCCTTTTCCAGCAGAGGCCTCAAAACACTCCAAATATCCACTTGCAGATTCTACAAAAAGAGTGTTTCAAAACTGCTCTATCAAAAGCAAGCTTCAACACTGTGAGTAGAATGCACTCATCACAAAGAAGTTTCTGAGAATGCTTCTGTCTAGTTTTTATGTGAAGATATTTCCTTTTCCAACATAGGCCTCAAAGCGCTCCAAATAAACACTTGCAGATTCTACAAAAGGAGTGTTTCGAAACTGCTCTTTCAAGAGGAACGTTCAAGTCTGTGAGTTGAATGCACTCATCACACAGAAGTTTCTGAGAATGCTTCTGTCTAGTTTTTATGTGAAGATGTTTCCTTTTCCAGCATAGGCCTCCAAACGCTCCAAATATCCTCTTGCAGATTCTACAAAAAGAGTGTTTCAAAACTGTTCTATCAAAAGGAAGGTTCAACTCTGTGAGTTGAATGAATGCATCATGAAGAACTTTCTGAGAATGCTTCTCTGTAGTTTTTAGGTGAAGATATTCCAAAACCCAGCACAGGCCTCGAAGTGCTCCAAATAACCACTTGCAGATTTTACCAAAAGAGTGTTTCAAAACTGCTCTTTCTATAGGGAAGTTCAAGTCTGTGAGTTGAATGCACTCAACACAAAGAAGTTTCTGAGAATGCTTCTGTTCAGTTTTTATGTGAAGATATTTCCTTTTCCAGCATAGGCCTCAAACGGCTCCAAATATCCACTTGCAGATTCTACAAAAAGAGTGTTTCCAAACTTCTCTATCAATTGGTAGGTTCAACTCTGTGAGTTGAATGAAGTCATCACAAAGAAGTTTCTGAGAATCCTTCTCTCTAGTTTTTATGTGAAGATATTTCCTTTTCCAGCGTAGGCCTCAAAGCGCTCCGAATAAACACTTGCAGATTCTACAAACTTAATGTTTCAAAACTGTTCTATCAAAGGGAACGTTCAAGTCTGTGAGTTGAATGTACTCATCACACAGATGTTTCTCAGAATGCTTCTGTCTAGTTTTTAGGTGAAGAGATTTCATTTCCCAGCATAGGCCTCAAAGCGCTCCAAATATCCACTTGCAGAATCTACGAAAAGAGTGTTTCAAAGCTGCTCTTTCAAAAGCAAAGTTCAAGTCTGTGTGTTGAATGCACTCATCCGAAAGAAGTTTCTGAGAATGCTTCTGTCTAGTTCTTACGTGAAGATATTTATTTTTCCAGCTTAGGCCTCAAAGCGCTCCAAATAAACACTTGCAAATTCTACAAAAGGAGTGTTTCAAAAGAGTTCTATCAAAAGGAACGTTCAAGTCTGTGAGTTGAATGCACTTATCATACCGAAGTTTCCTGGAATGCTTGTGTCTAGTTTTTATGTGAAGACATTTCCTTTTCCAGCAGAGGCCTCAAAGCACTCCAAATATCCACTTGCAGATTCTACAAAAAGAGTGTTTCAAAACTGCTCTATCAAAAGCAAGCTTCAACACTGTGAGTAGAATGCACTCATCACAAAGAAGTTTCTGAGAATGCTTCTGTCTAGTTTTTATGTGAAGATATTTCCTTTTCCAACATAGGCCTCAAAGCGCTCCAAATAAACACTTGCAGATTCTACAAAAGGAGTGTTTCGAAACTGCTCTTTCAAGAGGAACGTTCAAGTCTGTGAGTTGAATGCACTCATCACACAGAAGTTTCTGAGAATGCTTCTGTCTAGTTTTTATGTGAAGATGTTTCCTTTTCCAGCATAGGCCTCCAAACGCTCCAAATATCCTCTTGCAGATTCTACAAAAAGAGTGTTTCAAAACTGTTCTATCAAAAGGAAGGTTCAACTCTGTGAGTTGAATGAATGCATCATGAAGAACTTTCTGAGAATGCTTCTCTGTAGTTTTTAGGTGAAGATATTCCAAAACCCAGCACAGGCCTCGAAGTCCTCCAAATAACCACTTGCAGATTTTACCAAAAGAGTGTTTCAAAACTGCTCTTTCTATAGGTAAGTTCAAGTCTGTGAGTTGAATGCACTCAACACAAAGAAGTTTCTGAGAATGCTTCTGTTCAGTTTTTATGTGAAGATATTTCCTTTTCCAGCATAGGCCTCAAACGGCTCCAAATATCCACTTGCAGATTCTACAAAAAGAGTGTTTCCAAACTTCTCTATCAATTGGTAGGTTCAACTCTGTGAGTTGAATGAAGTCATCACAAAGAAGTTTCTGAGAATCCTTCTCTCTAGTTTTTATGTGAAGATATTTCCTTTTCCAGCGTAGGCCTCAAAGCGCTCCGAATAAACACTTGCAGATTCTACAAACTTAATGTTTCAAAACTGTTCTATCAAAGGGAACGTTCAAGTCTGTGAGTTGAATGTACTCATCACACAGATGTTTCTCAGAATGCTTCTGTCTAGTTTTTAGGTGAAGAGATTTCATTTCCCAGCATAGGCCTCAAAGCGCTCCAAATATCCACTTGCAGAATCTACGAAAAGAGTGTTTCAAAGCTGCTCTTTCAAAAGCAAGGTTCAAGTCTGTGTGTTGAATGCACTCATCCGAAAGAAGTTTCTGAGAATGCTTCTGTCTAGTTCTTACGTGAAGATATTTCCTTTTCCAGCTTAGGCCTCAAAGCGCTCCAAATAAACACTTGCAAATTCTACAAAAGGAGTGTTTCAAAAGAGTTCTATCAAAAGGCACGTTCAAGTCTGTGAGTTGAATGCACTTATCATACCGAAGTTTCCTGGAATGCTTGTGTCTAGTTTTTATGTGAAGACATTTCCTTTTCCAGCAGAGGCCTCAAAACACTCCAAATATCCACTTGCAGATTCTACAAAAAGAGTGTTTCAAAACTGCTCTATCAAAAGCAAGCTTCAACACTGTGAGTAGAATGCACTCATCACAAAGAAGTTTCTGAGAATGCTTCTGTCTAGTTTTTATGTGAAGATATTTCCTTTTCCAACATAGGCCTCAAAGCGCTCCAAATAAACACTTGCAGATTCTACAAAAGGAGTGTTTCGAAACTGCTCTTTCAAGAGGAACGTTCAAGTCTGTGAGTTGAATGCACTCATCACACAGAAGTTTCTGAGAATGCTTCTGTCTAGTTTTTATGTGAAGATGTTTCCTTTTCCAGCATAGGCCTCCAAACGCTCCAAATATCCTCTTGCAGATTCTACAAAAAGAGTGTTTCAAAACTGTTCTATCAAAAGGAAGGTTCAACTCTGTGAGTTGAATGAATGCATCATGAAGAACTTTCTGAGAATGCTTCTCTGTAGTTTTTAGGTGAAGATATTCCAAAACCCAGCACAGGCCTCGAAGTGCTCCAAATAACCACTTGCAGATTTTACCAAAAGAGTGTTTCAAAACTGCTCTTTCTATAGGGAAGTTCAAGTCTGTGAGTTGAATGCACTCAACACAAAGAAGTTTCTGAGAATGCTTCTGTTCAGTTTTTATGTGAAGATATTTCCTTTTCCAGCATAGGCCTCAAACGGCTCCAAATATCCACTTGCAGATTCTACAAAAAGAGTGTTTCCAAACTTCTCTATCAATTGGTAGGTTCAACTCTGTGAGTTGAATGAAGTCATCACAAAGAAGTTTCTGAGAATCCTTCTCTCTAGTTTTTATGTGAAGATATTTCCTTTTCCAGCGTAGGCCTCAAAGCGCTCCGAATAAACACTTGCAGATTCTACAAACTTAATGTTTCAAAACTGTTCTATCAAAGGGAACGTTCAAGTCTGTGAGTTGAATGTACTCATCACACAGATGTTTCTCAGAATGCTTCTGTCTAGTTTTTAGGTGAAGAGATTTCATTTCCCAGCATAGGCCTCAAAGCGCTCCAAATATCCACTTGCAGAATCTACGAAAAGAGTGTTTCAAAGCTGCTCTTTCAAAAGCAAAGTTCAAGTCTGTGAGTTGAATGCACTCATCCGAAAGAAGTTTCTGAGAATGCTTCTGTCTAGTTCTTACGTGAAGATATTTATTTTTCCAGCTTAGGCCTCAAAGCGCTCCAAATAAACACTTGCAAATTCTACAAAAGGAGTGTTTCAAAAGAGTTCTATCAAAAGGAACGTTCAAGTCTGTGAGTTGAATGCACTTATCATACCGAAGTTTCCTGGAATGCTTGTGTCTAGTTTTTATGTGAAGACATTTCCTTTTCCAGCAGAGGCCTCAAAGCACTCCAAATATCCACTTGCAGATTCTACAAAAAGAGTGTTTCAAAACTGCTCTATCAAAAGCAAGCTTCAACACTGTGAGTAGAATGCACTCATCACAAAGAAGTTTCTGAGAATGCTTCTGTCTAGTTTTTATGTGAAGATATTTCCTTTTCCAACATAGGCCTCAAAGCGCTCCAAATAAACACTTGCAGATTCTACAAAAGGAGTGTTTCGAAACTGCTCTTTCAAGAGGAACGTTCAAGTCTGTGAGTTGAATGCACTCATCACACAGAAGTTTCTGAGAATGCTTCTGTCTAGTTTTTATGTGAAGATGTTTCCTTTTCCAGCATAGGCCTCCAAACGCTCCAAATATCCTCTTGCAGATTCTACAAAAAGAGTGTTTCAAAACTGTTCTATCAAAAGGAAGGTTCAACTCTGTGAGTTGAATGAATGCATCATGAAGAACTTTCTGAGAATGCTTCTCTGTAGTTTTTAGGTGAAGATATTCCAAAACCCAGCACAGGCCTCGAAGTGCTCCAAATAACCACTTGCAGATTTTACCAAAAGAGTGTTTCAAAACTGCTCTTTCTATAGGGAAGTTCAAGTCTGTGAGTTGAATGCACTCAACACAAAGAAGTTTCTGAGAATGCTTCTGTTCAGTTTTTATGTGAAGATATTTCCTTTTCCAGCATAGGCCTCAAACGGCTCCAAATATCCACTTGCAGATTCTACAAAAAGAGTGTTTCCAAACTTCTCTATCAATTGGTAGGTTCAACTCTGTGAGTTGAATGAACTCATCACAAAGAAGTTTCTGAGAATCCTTCTCTCTAGTTTTTATGTGAAGATATTTCCTTTTCCAGCGTAGGCCTCAAAGCGCTCCGAATAAACACTTGCAGATTCTACAAACTTAATGTTTCAAAACTGTTCTATCAAAGGGAATGTTGAGGTCTGTGAGTTGAATGTACTCATCACACAGATGTTTCTCAGAATGCTTCTGTCTAGTTTTTAGGTGAAGAGATTTCATTTCCCAGCATAGGCCTCAAAGCGCTCCAAATATCCACTTGCAGAATCTACGAAAAGAGTGTTTCAAAGCTGCTCTTTCAAAAGCAAGGTTCAAGTCTGTGTGTTGAATGCACTCATCCGAAAGAAGTTTCTGAGAATGCTTCTGTCTAGTTCTTACGTGAAGATATTTCCTTTTCCAGCTTAGGCCTCAAAGCGCTCCAAATAAACACTTGCAAATTCTACAAAAGGAGTGTTTCAAAAGAGTTCTATCAAAAGGCACGTTCAAGTCTGTGAGTTGAATGCACTTATCATACCGAAGTTTCCTGGAATGCTTGTGTCTAGTTTTTATGTGAAGACATTTCCTTTTC
Organism: Pongo abelii; assembly: GCF_028885655.2. Lineage (NCBI taxonomy): Eukaryota > Metazoa > Chordata > Mammalia > Primates > Hominidae > Pongo > Pongo abelii. The sequence continues at coordinate 21,296,386 of NC_071997.2, read as the reverse complement.
CAGCAGAGGCCTCAAAACACTCCAAATATCCACTTGCAGATTCTACAAAAAGAGTGTTTCAAAACTGCTCTATCAAAAGCAAGCTTCAACACTGTGAGTAGAATGCACTCATCACAAAGAAGTTTCTGAGAATGCTTCTGTCTAGTTTTTATGTGAAGATATTTCCTTTTCCAACATAGGCCTCAAAGCGCTCCAAATAAACACTTGCAGATTCTACAAAAGGAGTGTTTCGAAACTGCTCTTTCAAGAGGAACGTTCAAGTCTGTGAGTTGAATGCACTCATCACACAGAAGTTTCTGAGAATGCTTCTGTCTATTTTTTATGTGAAGATGTTTCCTTTTCCAGAATAGGCCTCAAAACGCTCCAAATATCCTCTTGCAGATTCTACAAAAAGAGTGTTTCAAAACTGTTCTATCAAAAGGAAGGTTCAACTCTGTGAGTTGAATGAATGCATCATGAAGAACTTTCTGAGAATGCTTCTCTGTAGTTTTTAGGTGAAGATATTCCAAAACCCAGCACAGGCCTCGAAGTGCTCCAAATAACCACTTGCAGATTTTACCAAAAGAGTGTTTCAAAACTGCTCTTTCTATAGGTAAGTTCAAGTCTGTGAGTTGAATGCACTCAACACAAAGAAGTTTCTGAGAATGCTTCTGTTCAGTTTTTATGTGAAGATATTTCCTTTTCCAGCATAGGCCTCAAACGGCTCCAAATATCCACTTGCAGATTCTACAAAAAGAGTGTTTCCAAACTTCTCTATCAATTGGTAGGTTCAACTCTGTGAGTTGAATGAAGTCATCACAAAGAAGTTTCTGAGAATCCTTCTCTCTAGTTTTTATGTGAAGATACTTCCTTTTCCAACATAGGCCTCAAGGTGCTCCGAATAAACACTTGCAGATTCTACAAAATTAATGTTTCAAAACTGTTCTATCAAAAGGAACGTTGAAGTCTGTGAGTTGAATGCACTCATCACAAAGAAGTTTCTCAGAATGCTTCCGTCTAGTTTTTAGGTGAAGAGATTTCATTTCCCAGCACAGGCCTCAAAGCGCTCCAAATATCCACTTGCAGATTCTACAAGAAGAGTGTTTCCAAACTGCTCTTTCAAAAGGAAGCTTCAAGTCTGTGAGTTGAATGCACTCATCACAAAGAAGTTTCTGAGAATGCTTCCGTCTAGTTTCTATATGAAGATATTTCCTTTTCCAACATAGGCCCCAAAGTGCTCCAAATAAACCCTTGCAGATTCTACAAAAGGAGTGTTTCAAAACTGCTCTTTCTATAGGTAAGTTCAAGTCTGTGAGTTGAATGCACTCAACACAAAGAAGTTTCTGAGAATGCTTCTGTTCAGTTTTTATGTGAAGATATTTCCTTTTCCAGCATAGGCCTCAAACGGCTCCAAATATCCACTTGCAGATTCTACAAAAAGAGTGTTTCCAAACTTCTCTATCAATTGGTAGGTTCAACTCTGTGAGTTGAATGAAGTCATCACAAAGAAGTTTCTGAGAATCCTTCTCTCTAGTTTTTACGTGAAGATATTTCCTTTTCCAGCGTAGGCCTCAAAGCGCTCCAAATAAACACATGCAGATTCTACAAAAGGAGTGTTTCAAAACAGTTCTATCAAAGGGAACGTTCAAGTCTGTGAGTTGAATGTACTCATCACACAGATGTTTCTCAGAATGCTTCTGTCTAGTTTTTAGGTGAAGAAATTTCATTTCCCAGCATAGGCCTCAAAGCACTCCAAATATCCACTTGCAGATTCTATAAGAAGAGAGTTTCCAAACTGCTCTTTCAAAAGGAAGCTTCAAGTCTGTGAGTTGAATGCACTCATCACAAAGAAGTTTCTGAGAATGCTTCCGTCTAGTTTCTATGTGAAGATATTTCCTTTTCCAACATAGGCCCCAAAGTGCTCCAAATAAACCCTTGCAGATTCTACAAAAGGAGTGTTTCAAAACTGCTCTTTCTATAGGTAAGTTCAAGTCTGTGAGTTGAATGCACTCAACACAAAGAAGTTTCTGAGAATGCTTCTGTTCAGTTTTTATGTGAAGATATTTCCTTTTCCAGCATAGGCCTCAAACGGCTCCAAATATCCACTTGCAGATTCTACAAAAAGAGTGTTTCCAAACTTCTCTATCAATTGGTAGGTTCAACTCTGTGAGTTGAATGAACTCATCACAAAGAAGTTTCTGAGAATCCTTCTCTCTAGTTTTTACGTGAAGATATTTCCTTTTCCAGCGTAGGCCTCAAAGCGCTCCAAATAAACACATGCAGATTCTACAAAAGGAGTGTTTCAAAACAGTTCTATCAAAGGGAACGTTCAAGTCTGTGAGTTGAATGTACTCATCACACAGATGTTTCTCAGAATGCTTCTGTCTAGTTTTTAGGTGAAGAGATTTCATTTCCCAGCATAGGCCTCAAAGCACTCCAAATATCCACTTGCAGATTCTATAAGAAGAGAGTTTCCAAACTGCTCTTTCAAAAGGAAGCTTCAAGTCTGTGAGTTGAATGCACTCATCCGAAAGAAGTTTCTGAGAATGCTTCTGTCTAGTTCTTACGTGAAGATATTTATTTTTCCAGCTTAGGCCTCAAAGCGCTCCAAATAAACACTTGCAAATTCTACAAAAGGAGTGTTTCAAAAGAGTTCTATCAAAAGGAACGTTCAAGTCTGTGAGTTGAATGCACTTATCATACCGAAGTTTCCTGGAATGCTTGTGTCTAGTTTTTATGTGAAGACATTTCCTTTTCCAGCAGAGGCCTCAAAGCACTCCAAATATCCACTTGCAGATTCTACAAAAAGAGTGTTTCAAAACTGCTCTATCAAAAGCAAGCTTCAACACTGTGAGTAGAATGCACTCATCACAAAGAAGTTTCTGAGAATGCTTCTGTCTAGTTTTTATGTGAAGATGTTTCCTTTTCCAGCATAGGCCTCCAAACGCTCCAAATATCCTCTTGCAGATTCTACAAAAAGAGTGTTTCAAAACTGTTCTATCAAAAGGAAGGTTCAACTCTGTGAGTTGAATGAATGCATCATGAAGAACTTTCTGAGAATGCTTCTCTGTAGTTTTTAGGTGAAGATATTCCAAAACCCAGCACAGGCCTCTAAGTGCTCCAAATAACCACTTGCAGATTTTACCAAAAGAGTGTTTCAAAACTGCTCTTTCTATAGGGAAGTTCAAGTCTGTGAGTTGAATGCACTCAACACAAAGAAGTTTCTGAGAATGCTTCTGTTCAGTCTTTATGTGAAGATATTTCCTTTTCCAGCATAGGCCTCAAACGGCTCCAAATATCCACTTGCAGATTCTACAAAAAGAGTGTTTCCAAACTTCTCTATCAATTGGTAGGTTCAACTCTGTGAGTTGAATGAAGTCATCACAAAGAAGTTTCTGAGAATCCTTCTCTCTAGTTTTTATGTGAAGATATTTCCTTTTCCAGCGTAGGCCTCAAAGCGCTCCGAATAAACACTTGCAGATTCTACAAACTTAATGTTTCAAAACTGTTCTATCAAAGGGAACGTTCAAGTCTGTGAGTTGAATGTACTCATCACACAGATGTTTCTCAGAATGCTTCTGTCTAGTTTTTAGGTGAAGAGATTTCATTTCCCAGCATAGGCCTCAAAGCGCTCCAAATATCCACTTGCAGATTCTATAAGAAGAGAGTTTCCAAACTGCTCTTTCAAAAGGAAGCTTCAAGACTGTGAGTTGAATGCACTCATCACAAAGAAGTTTCTGAGAATGCTTCCGTCTAGTTTCTATGTGAAGATATTTCCTTTTCCAACATAGGCCCCAAAGTGCTCCAAATAAACCCTTGCAGATTCTACAAAAGGAGTGTTTCAAAACTGCTCTTTCTATAGGTAAGTTCAAGTCTGTGAGTTGAATGCACTCAACACAAAGAAGTTTCTGAGAATGCTTCTGTTCAGTTTTTATGTGAAGATATTTCCTTTTCCAGCATAGGCCTCAAACGGCTCCAAATATCCACTTGCAGATTCTACAAAAAGAGTGTTTCCAAACTTCTCTATCAATTGGTAGGTTCAACTCTGTGAGTTGAATGAACTCATCACAAAGAAGTTTCTGAGAATCCTTCTCTCTAGTTTTTATGTGAAGATATTTCCTTTTCCAACGTAGGCCTCAAAGCGCTCCAAATAAACACATGCAGATTCTACAAAAGGAGTGTTTCAAAACTGTTCTATCAAAGGGAACGTTCAAGTCTGTGAGTTGAATGTACTCATCACAGAGATGTTTCTCAGAATGCTTCTGTCTAGCTTTTAGGTGAAGAGATTTCATTTCCCAGCATAGGCCTCAAAGCGCTCCAAATATCCACTTGCAGAATCTACGAAAAGAGTGTTTCAAAGCTGCTCTTTCAAAAGCAAGGTTCAAGTCTCTGTGTTGAATGCACTCATCCGAAAGAAGTTTCTGAGAATGCTTCTGTCTAGTTCTTACGTGAAGATATTTCCTTTTCCAGCTTAGGCCTCAAAGCGCTCCAAATAAACACTTGCAAATTCTACAAAAGGAGTGTTTCAAAAGAGTTCTATCAAAAGGCACGTTCAAGTCTGTGAGTTGAATGCACTTATCATACCGAAGTTTCCTGGAATGCTTGTGTCTAGTTTTTATGTGAAGACATTTCCTTTTCCAGCAGAGGCCTCAAAACACTCCAAATATCCACTTGCAGATTCTACAAAAAGAGTGTTTCAAAACTGCTCTATCAAAAGCAAGCTTCAACACTGTGAGTAGAATGCACTCATCACAAAGAAGTTTCTGAGAATGCTTCTGTCTAGTTTTTATGTGAAGATATTTCCTTTTCCAACATAGGCCTCAAAGCGCTCCAAATAAACACTTGCAGATTCTACAAAAGGAGTGATTCGAAACTGCTCTTTCACGAGGAACGTTCAAGTCTGTGAGTTGAATGCACTCATCACACAGAAGTTTCTGAGAATGCTTCTGTCTACTTTTTATGTGAAGATGTTTCCTTTTCCAGAATAGGCCTCAAAACGCTCCAAATATCCTCTTGCAGATTCTACAAAAAGAGTGTTTCAAAACTGTTCTATCAAAAGGAAGGTTCAACTCTGTGAGTTGAATGAATGCATCATGAAGAACTTTCTGAGAATGCTTCTCTGTAGTTTTTAGGTGAAGATATTCCAAAACCCAGCACAGGCCTCGAAGTGCTCCAAATATCCACTTGCAGATTTTACCAAAAGAGTGTTTCAAAACTGCTCTTTCTATAGGTAAGTTCAAGTCTGTGAGTTGAATGCACTCAACACAAAGAAGTTTCTGAGAATGCTTCTGTTCAGTTTTTATGTGAAGATATTTCCTTTTCCAGCATAGGCCTCAAACGGCTCCAAATATCCACTTGCAGATTCTACAAAAAGAGTGTTTCCAAACTTCTCTATCAATTGGTAGGTTCAACTCTGTGAGTTGAATGAAGTCATCACAAAGAAGTTTCTGAGAATCCTTCTCTCTAGTTTTTATGTGAAGATATTTCCTTTTCCAACATAGGCCTCAAGGTGCTCCGAATAAACACTTGCAGATTCTACAAACTTAATGTTTCAAAACTGTTCTATCAAAAGGAACGTTGAAGTCTGTGAGTTGAATGCACTCATCACAAAGAAGTTTCTCAGAATGCTTCCGTCTAGTTTTTAGGTGAAGAGATTTCATTTCCCAGCACAGGCCTCAAAGCGCTCCAAATATCCACTTGCAGATTCTACAAGAAGAGTGTTTCCAAACTGCTCTTTCAAAAGGAAGCTTCAAGTCTGTGAGTTGAATGCACTCATCACAAAGAAGTTTCTGAGAATGCTTCCGTCTAGTTTCTATATGAAGATATTTCCTTTTCCAACATAGGCCCCAAAGTGCTCCAAATAAACCCTTGCAGATTCTACAAAAGGAGTGTTTCAAAACTGCTCTTTCTATAGGTAAGTTCAAGTCTGTGAGTTGAATGCACTCAACACAAAGAAGTTTCTGAGAATGCTTCTGTTCAGTTTTTATGTGAAGATATTTCCTTTTCCAGCATAGGCCTCAAACGGCTCCAAATATCCACTTGCAGATTCTACAAAAAGAGTGTTTCCAAACTTCTCTATCAATTGGTAGGTTCAACTCTGTGAGTTGAATGAAGTCTTCACAAAGAAGTTTCTGAGAATCCTTCTCTCTAGTTTTTACGTGAAGATATTTCCTTTTCCAGCGTAGGCCTCAAAGCGCTCCAAATAAACACATGCAGATTCTACAAAAGGAGTGTTTCAAAACAGTTCTATCAAAGGGAACGTTCAAGTCTGTGAGTTGAATGTACTCATCACACAGATGTTTCTCAGAATGCTTCTGTCTAGTTTTCAGGTGAAGAGATTTCATTTCCAGCATAGGCCTCAAAGCACTCCAAATATCCACTTGCAGATTCTATAAGAAGAGAGTTTCCAAACGGCTCTTTCAAAAGGAAGCTTCAAGTCTGTGAGTTGAATGCACTCATCACAAAGAAGTTTCTGAGAATGCTTCCGTCTAGTTTCTATATGAAGATATTTCCTTTTCCAACATAGGCCCCAAAGTGCTCCAAATAAACACTTGCAGATTCTACAAAAGGAGTGTTTCGAAACTGCTCTTTCAAGAGGAACGTTCAAGTCTGTGAGTTGAATGCACTCATCACACAGAAGTTTCTGAGAATGCTTCTGTCTAGTTTTTATGTGAAGATGTTTCCTTTTCCAGCATAGGCCTCCAAACGCTCCAAATATCCTCTTGCAGATTCTACAAAAAGAGTGTTTCAAAACTGTTCTATCAAAAGGAAGGTTCAACTCTGTGAGTTGAATGAATGCATCATGAAGAACTTTCTGAGAATGCTTCTCTGTAGTTTTTAGGTGAAGATATTCCAAAACCCAGCACAGGCCTCGAAGTGCTCCAAATAACCACTTGCAGATTTTACCAAAAGAGTGTTTCAAAACTGCTCTTTCTATAGGGAAGTTCAAGTCTGTGAGTTGAATGCACTCAACACAAAGAAGTTTCTGAGAATGCTTCTGTTCAGTTTTTATGTGAAGATATTTCCTTTTCCAGCATAGGCCTCAAACGGCTCCAAATATCCACTTGCAGATTCTACAAAAAGAGTGTTTCCAAACTTCTCTATCAATTGGTAGGTTCAACTCTGTGGGTTGAATGAAGTCATCACAAAGAAGTTTCTGAGAATCCTTCTCTCTAGTTTTTATGTGAAGATATTTCCTTTTCCAGCGTAGGCCTCAAAGCGCTCCGAATAAACACTTGCAGATTCTACAAACTTAATGTTTCAAAACTGTTCTATCAAAGGGAACGTTCAAGTCTGTGAGTTGAATGTACTCATCACACAGATGTTTCTCAGAATGCTTCTGTCTAGTTTTTAGGTGAAGAGATTTCATTTCCCAGCATAGGCCTCAAAGCGCTCCAAATATCCACTTGCAGAATCTACGAAAAGAGTGTTTCAAAGCTGCTCTTTCAAAAGCAAAGTTCAAGTCTGTGTGTTGAATGCACTCATCCGAAAGAAGTTTCTGAGAATGCTTCTGTCTAGTTCTTACGTGAAGATATTTATTTTTCCAGCTTAGGCCTCAAAGCGCTCCAAATAAACACTTGCAAATTCTACAAAAGGAGTGTTTCAAAAGAGTTCTATCAAAAGGAACGTTCAAGTCTGTGAGTTGAATGCACTTATCATACCGAAGTTTCCTGGAATGCTTGTGTCTAGTTTTTATGTGAAGACATTTCCTTTTCCAGCAGAGGCCTCAAAGCACTCCAAATATCCACTTGCAGATTCTACAAAAAGAGTGTTTCAAAACTGCTCTATCAAAAGCAAGCTTCAACACTGTGAGTAGAATGCACTCATCACAAAGAAGTTTCTGAGAATGCTTCTGTCTAGTTTTTATGTGAAGATATTTCCTTTTCCAACATAGGCCTCAAAGCGCTCCAAATAAACACTTGCAGATTCTACAAAAGGAGTGTTTCGAAACTGCTCTTTCAAGAGGAACGTTCAAGTCTGTGAGTTGAATGCACTCATCACACAGAAGTTTCTGAGAATGCTTCTGTCTAGTTTTTATGTGAAGATGTTTCCTTTTCCAGCATAGGCCTCCAAACGCTCCAAATATCCTCTTGCAGATTCTACAAAAAGAGTGTTTCAAAACTGTTCTATCAAAAGGAAGGTTCAACTCTGTGAGTTGAATGAATGCATCATGAAGAACTTTCTGAGAATGCTTCTCTGTAGTTTTTAGGTGAAGATATTCCAAAACCCAGCACAGGCCTCGAAGTGCTCCAAATAACCACTTGCAGATTTTACCAAAAGAGTGTTTCAAAACTGCTCTTTCTATAGGGAAGTTCAAGTCTGTGAGTTGAATGCACTCAACACAAAGAAGTTTCTGAGAATGCTTCTGTTCAGTTTTTATGTGAAGATATTTCCTTTTCCAGCATAGGCCTCAAACGGCTCCAAATATCCACTTGCAGATTCTACAAAAAGAGTGTTTCCAAACTTCTCTATCAATTGGTAGGTTCAACTCTGTGAGTTGAATGAAGTCATCACAAAGAAGTTTCTGAGAATCCTTCTCTCTAGTTTTTATGTGAAGATATTTCCTTTTCCAGCGTAGGCCTCAAAGCGCTCCGAATAAACACTTGCAGATTCTACAAACTTAATGTTTCAAAACTGTTCTATCAAAGGGAACGTTCAAGTCTGTGAGTTGAATGTACTCATCACACAGATGTTTCTCAGAATGCTTCTGTCTAGTTTTTAGGTGAAGAGATTTCATTTCCCAGCATAGGCCTCAAAGCGCTCCAAATATCCACTTGCAGAATCTACGAAAAGAGTGTTTCAAAGCTGCTCTTTCAAAAGCAAAGTTCAAGTCTGTGTGTTGAATGCACTCATCCGAAAGAAGTTTCTGAGAATGCTTCTGTCTAGTTCTTACGTGAAGATATTTATTTTTCCAGCTTAGGCCTCAAAGCGCTCCAAATAAACACTTGCAAATTCTACAAAAGGAGTGTTTCAAAAGAGTTCTATCAAAAGGAACGTTCAAGTCTGTGAGTTGAATGCACTTATCATACCGAAGTTTCCTGGAATGCTTGTGTCTAGTTTTTATGTGAAGACATTTCCTTTTCCAGCAGAGGCCTCAAAGCACTCCAAATATCCACTTGCAGATTCTACAAAAAGAGTGTTTCAAAACTGCTCTATCAAAAGCAAGCTTCAACACTGTGAGTAGAATGCACTCATCACAAAGAAGTTTCTGAGAATGCTTCTGTCTAGTTTTTATGTGAAGATATTTCCTTTTCCAACATAGGCCTCAAAGCGCTCCAAATAAACACTTGCAGATTCTACAAAAGGAGTGTTTCGAAACTGCTCTTTCAAGAGGAACGTTCAAATCTGTGAGTTGAATGCACTCATCACACAGAAGTTTCTGAGAATGCTTCTGTCTAGTTTTTATGTGAAGATGTTTCCTTTTCCAGCATAGGCCTCCAAACGCTCCAAATATCCTCTTGCAGATTCTACAAAAAGAGTGTTTCAAAACTGTTCTATCAAAAGGAAGGTTCAACTCTGTGAGTTGAATGAATGCATGATGAAGAACTTTCTGAGAATGCTTCTCTGTAGTTTTTAGGTGAAGATATTCCAAAACCCAGCACAGGCCTCGAAGTGCTCCAAATAACCACTTGCAGATTTTACCAAAAGAGTGTTTCAAAACTGCTCTTTCTATAGGTAAGTTCAAGTCTGTGAGTTGAATGCACTCAACACAAAGAAGTTTCTGAGAATGCTTCTGTTCAGTTTTTATGTGAAGATATTTCCTTTTCCAGCATAGGCCTCAAACGGCTCCAAATATCCACTTGCAGATTCTACAAAAAGAGTGTTTCCAAACTTCTCTATCAATTGGTTGGTTCAACTCTGTGAGTTGAATGAAGTCATCACAAAGAAGTTTCTGAGAATCCTTCTCTCTAGTTTTTATGTGAAGATATTTCCTTTTCCAACATAGGCCTCAAGGTGCTCCGAATAAACACTTGCAGATTCTACAAACTTAATGTTTCAAAACTGTTCTATCAAAAGGAATGTTGAGGTCTGTGAGTTGAATGTACTCATCACACAGATGTTTCTCAGAATGCTTCTGTCTAGTTTTTAGGTGAAGAGATTTCATTTCCCAGCATAGGCCTCAAAGCGCTCCAAATATCCACTTGCAGAATCTACGAAAAGAGTGTTTCAAAGCTGCTCTTTCAAAAGCAAGGTTCAAGTCTGTGTGTTGAATGCACTCATACGAAAGAAGTTTCTGAGAATGCTTCTGTCTAGTTCTTACGTGAAGATATTTCCTTTTCCAGCTTAGGCCTCAAAGCGCTCCAAATAAACACTTGCAAATTCTACAAAAGGAGTGTTTCAAAAGAGTTCTATCAAAAGGCACGTTCAAGTCTGTGAGTTGAATGCACTTATCATACCGAAGTTTCCTGGAATGCTTGTGTCTAGTTTTTATGTGAAGACATTTCCTTTTCCAGCAGAGGCCTCAAAACACTCCAAATATCCACTTGCAGATTCTACAAAAAGAGTGTTTCAAAACTGCTCTATCAAAAGCAAGCTTCAACACTGTGAGTAGAATGCACTCATCACAAAGAAGTTTCTGAGAATGCTTCTGTCTAGTTTTTATGTGAAGATATTTCCTTTTCCAACATAGGCCTCAAAGCGCTCCAAATAAACACTTGCAGATTCTACAAAAGGAGTGTTTCGAAACTGCTCTTTCAAGAGGAACGTTCAAGTCTGTGAGTTGAATGCACTCATCACACAGACGTTTCTGAGAATGCTTCTGTCTAGTTTTTATGTGAAGATGTTTCCTTTTCCAGCATAGGCCTCCAAACGCTCCAAATATCCTCTTGCAGATTCTACAAAAAGAGTGTTTCAAAACTGTTCTATCAAAAGGAAGGTTCAACTCTGTGAGTTGAATGAATGCATCATGAAGAACTTTCTGAGAATGCTTCTCTGTAGTTTTTAGGTGAAGATATTCCAAAACCCAGCACAGGCCTCGAAGTGCTCCAAATAACCACTTGCAGATTTTACCAAAAGAGTGTTTCAAAACTGCTCTTTCTATAGGGAAGTTCAAGTCTGTGAGTTGAATGCACTCAACACAAAGAAGTTTCTGAGAATGCTTCTGTTCAGTTTTTATGTGAAGATATTTCCTTTTCCAGCATAGGCCTCAAACGGCTCCAAATATCCACTTGCAGATTCTACAAAAAGAGTGTTTCCAAACTTCTCTATCAATTGGTAGGTTCAACTCTGTGAGTTGAATGAAGTCATCACAAAGAAGTTTCTGAGAATCCTTCTCTCTAGTTTTTATGTGAAGATATTTCCTTTTCCAGCGTAGGCCTCAAAGCGCTCCGAATAAACACTTGCAGATTCTACAAACTTAATGTTTCAAAACTGTTCTATCAAAGGGAACGTTCAAGTCTGTGAGTTGAATGTACTCATCACACAGATGTTTCTCAGAATGCTTCTGTCTAGTTTTTAGGTGAAGAGATTTCATTTCCCAGCATAGGCCTCAAAGCGCTCCAAATATCCACTTGCAGAATCTACGAAAAGAGTGTTTCAAAGCTGCTCTTTCAAAAGCAAAGTTCAAGTCTGTGTGTTGAATGCACTCATCCGAAAGAAGTTTCTGAGAATGCTTCTGTCTAGTTCTTACGTGAAGATATTTATTTTTCCAGCTTAGGCCTCAAAGCGCTCCAAATAAACACTTGCAAATTCTACAAAAGGAGTGTTTCAAAAGAGTTCTATCAAAAGGAACGTTCAAGTCTGTGAGTTGAATGCACTTATCATACCGAAGTTTCCTGGAATGCTTGTGTCTAGTTTTTATGTGAAGACATTTCCTTTTCCAGCAGAGGCCTCAAAGCACTCCAAATATCCACTTGCAGATTCTACAAAAAGAGTGTTTCAAAACTGCTCTATCAAAAGCAAGCTTCAACACTGTGAGTAGAATGCACTCATCACAAAGAAGTTTCTGAGAATGCTTCTGTCTAGTTTTTATGTGAAGATATTTCCTTTTCCAACATAGGCCTCAAAGCGCTCCAAATAAACACTTGCAGATTCTACAAAAGGAGTGTTTCGAAACTGCTCTTTCAAGAGGAACGTTCAAGTCTGTGAGTTGAATGCACTCATCACACAGAAGTTTCTGAGAATGCTTCTGTCTAGTTTTTATGTGAAGATGTTTCCTTTTCCAGCATAGGCCTCCAAACGCTCCAAATATCCTCTTGCAGATTCTACAAAAAGAGTGTTTCAAAACTGTTCTATCAAAAGGAAGGTTCAACTCTGTGAGTTGAATGAATGCATCATGAAGAACTTTCTGAGAATGCTTCTCTGTAGTTTTTAGGTGAAGATATTCCAAAACCCAGCACAGGCCTCGAAGTCCTCCAAATAACCACTTGCAGATTTTACCAAAAGAGTGTTTCAAAACTGCTCTTTCTATAGGTAAGTTCAAGTCTGTGAGTTGAATGCACTCAACACAAAGAAGTTTCTGAGAATGCTTCTGTTCAGTTTTTATGTGAAGATATTTCCTTTTCCAGCATAGGCCTCAAACGGCTCCAAATATCCACTTGCAGATTCTACAAAAAGAGTGTTTCCAAACTTCTCTATCAATTGGTAGGTTCAACTCTGTGAGTTGAATGAAGTCATCACAAAGAAGTTTCTGAGAATCCTTCTCTCTAGTTTTTATGTGAAGATATTTCCTTTTCCAGCGTAGGCCTCAAAGCGCTCCGAATAAACACTTGCAGATTCTACAAACTTAATGTTTCAAAACTGTTCTATCAAAGGGAACGTTCAAGTCTGTGAGTTGAATGTACTCATCACACAGATGTTTCTCAGAATGCTTCTGTCTAGTTTTTAGGTGAAGAGATTTCATTTCCCAGCATAGGCCTCAAAGCGCTCCAAATATCCACTTGCAGAATCTACGAAAAGAGTGTTTCAAAGCTGCTCTTTCAAAAGCAAGGTTCAAGTCTGTGTGTTGAATGCACTCATCCGAAAGAAGTTTCTGAGAATGCTTCTGTCTAGTTCTTACGTGAAGATATTTCCTTTTCCAGCTTAGGCCTCAAAGCGCTCCAAATAAACACTTGCAAATTCTACAAAAGGAGTGTTTCAAAAGAGTTCTATCAAAAGGCACGTTCAAGTCTGTGAGTTGAATGCACTTATCATACCGAAGTTTCCTGGAATGCTTGTGTCTAGTTTTTATGTGAAGACATTTCCTTTTCCAGCAGAGGCCTCAAAACACTCCAAATATCCACTTGCAGATTCTACAAAAAGAGTGTTTCAAAACTGCTCTATCAAAAGCAAGCTTCAACACTGTGAGTAGAATGCACTCATCACAAAGAAGTTTCTGAGAATGCTTCTGTCTAGTTTTTATGTGAAGATATTTCCTTTTCCAACATAGGCCTCAAAGCGCTCCAAATAAACACTTGCAGATTCTACAAAAGGAGTGTTTCGAAACTGCTCTTTCAAGAGGAACGTTCAAGTCTGTGAGTTGAATGCACTCATCACACAGAAGTTTCTGAGAATGCTTCTGTCTACTTTTTATGTGAAGATGTTTCCTTTTCCAGAATAGGCCTCAAAACGCTCCAAATATCCTCTTGCAGATTCTACAAAAAGAGTGTTTCAAAACTGTTCTATCAAAAGGAAGGTTCAACTCTGTGAGTTGAATGAATGCATCATGAAGAACTTTCTGAGAATGCTTCTCTGTAGTTTTTAGGTGAAGATATTCCAAAACCCAGCACAGGCCTCGAAGTGCTCCAAATAACCACTTGCAGATTTTACCAAAAGAGTGTTTCAAAACTGCTCTTTCTATAGGTAAGTTCAAGTCTGTGAGTTGAATGCACTCAACACAAAGAAGTTTCTGAGAATGCTTCTGTTCAGTTTTTATGTGAAGATATTTCCTTTTCCAGCATAGGCCTCAAACGGCTCCAAATATCCACTTGCAGATTCTACAAAAAGAGTGTTTCCAAACTTCTCTATCAATTGGTAGGTTCAACTCTGTGAGTTGAATGAAGTCATCACAAAGAAGTTTCTGAGAATCCTTCTCTCTAGTTTTTATGTGAAGATACTTCCTTTTCCAACATAGGCCTCAAGGTGCTCCGAATAAACACTTGCAGATTCTACAAAATTAATGTTTCAAAACTGTTCTATCAAAAGGAACGTTGAAGTCTGTGAGTTGAATGCACTCATCACAAAGAAGTTTCTCAGAATGCTTCCGTCTAGTTTTTAGGTGAAGAGATTTCATTTCCCAGCACAGGCCTCAAAGCGCTCCAAATATCCACTTGCAGATTCTACAAGAAGAGTGTTTCCAAACTGCTCTTTCAAAAGGAAGCTTCAAGTCTGTGAGTTGAATGCACTCATCACAAAGAAGTTTCTGAGAATGCTTCCGTCTAGTTTCTATATGAAGATATTTCCTTTTCCAACATAGGCCCCAAAGTGCTCCAAATAAACCCTTGCAGATTCTACAAAAGGAGTGTTTCAAAACTGCTCTTTCTATAGGTAAGTTCAAGTCTGTGAGTTGAATGCACTCAACACAAAGAAGTTTCTGAGAATGCTTCTGTTCAGTTTTTATGTGAAGATATTTCCTTTTCCAGCATAGGCCTCAAACGGCTCCAAATATCCACTTGCAGATTCTACAAAAAGAGTGTTTCCAAACTTCTCTATCAATTGGTAGGTTCAACTCTGTGAGTTGAATGAAGTCATCACAAAGAAGTTTCTGAGAATCCTTCTCTCTAGTTTTTACGTGAAGATATTTCCTTTTCCAGCGTAGGCCTCAAAGCGCTCCAAATAAACACATGCAGATTCTACAAAAGGAGTGTTTCAAAACAGTTCTATCAAAGGGAACGTTCAAGTCTGTGAGTTGAATGTACTCATCACACAGATGTTTCTCAGAATGCTTCTGTCTAGTTTTTAGGTGAAGAAATTTCATTTCCCAGCATAGGCCTCAAAGCACTCCAAATATCCACTTGCAGATTCTATAAGAAGAGAGTTTCCAAACTGCTCTTTCAAAAGGAAGCTTCAAGTCTGTGAGTTGAATGCACTCATCACAAAGAAGTTTCTGAGAATGCTTCCGTCTAGTTTCTATGTGAAGATATTTCCTTTTCCAACATAGGCCCCAAAGTGCTCCAAATAAACCCTTGCAGATTCTACAAAAGGAGTGTTTCAAAACTGCTCTTTCTATAGGTAAGTTCAAGTCTGTGAGTTGAATGCACTCAACACAAAGAAGTTTCTGAGAATGCTTCTGTTCAGTTTTTATGTGAAGATATTTCCTTTTCCAGCATAGGCCTCAAACGGCTCTAAATATCCACTTGCAGATTCTACAAAAAGAGTGTTTCCAAACTTCTCTATCAATTGGTAGGTTCAACTCTGTGAGTTGAATGAACTCATCACAAAGAAGTTTCTGAGAATCCTTCTCTCTAGTTTTTACGTGAAGATATTTCCTTTTCCAGCGTAGGCCTCAAAGCGCTCCAAATAAACACATGCAGATTCTACAAAAGGAGTGTTTCAAAACAGTTCTATCAAAGGGAACGTTCAAGTCTGTGAGTTGAATGTACTCATCACACAGATGTTTCTCAGAATGCTTCTGTCTAGTTTTTAGGTGAAGAGATTTCATTTCCCAGCATAGGCCTCAAAGCACTCCAAATATCCACTTGCAGATTCTATAAGAAGAGAGTTTCCAAACTGCTCTTTCAAAAGGAAGCTTCAAGTCTGTGAGTTGAATGCACTCATCCGAAAGAAGTTTCTGAGAATGCTTCTGTCTAGTTCTTACGTGAAGATATTTATTTTTCCAGCTTAGGCCTCAAAGCGCTCCAAATAAACACTTGCAAATTCTACAAAAGGAGTGTTTCAAAAGAGTTCTATCAAAAGGAACGTTCAAGTCTGTGAGTTGAATGCACTTATCATACCGAAGTTTCCTGGAATGCTTGTGTCTAGTTTTTATGTGAAGACATTTCCTTTTCCAGCAGAGGCCTCAAAGCACTCCAAATATCCACTTGCAGATTCTACAAAAAGAGTGTTTCAAAACTGCTCTATCAAAAGCAAGCTTCAACACTGTGAGTAGAATGCACTCATCACAAAGAAGTTTCTGAGAATGCTTCTGTCTAGTTTTTATGTGAAGATGTTTCCTTTTCCAGCATAGGCCTCCAAACGCTCCAAATATCCTCTTGCAGATTCTACAAAAAGAGTGTTTCAAAACTGTTCTATCAAAAGGAAGGTTCAACTCTGTGAGTTGAATGAATGCATCATGAAGAACTTTCTGAGAATGCTTCTCTGTAGTTTTTAGGTGAAGATATTCCAAAACCCAGCACAGGCCTCGAAGTGCTCCAAATAACCACTTGCAGATTTTACCAAAAGAGTGTTTCAAAACTGCTCTTTCTATAGGGAAGTTCAAGTCTGTGAGTTGAATGCACTCAACACAAAGAAGTTTCTGAGAATGCTTCTGTTCAGTTTTTATGTGAAGATATTTCCTTTTCCAGCATAGGCCTCAAACGGCTCCAAATATCCACTTGCAGATTCTACAAAAAGAGTGTTTCCAAACTTCTCTATCAATTGGTAGGTTCAACTCTGTGAGTTGAATGAAGTCATCACAAAGAAGTTTCTGAGAATCCTTCTCTCTAGTTTTTATGTGAAGATATTTCCTTTTCCAGCGTAGGCCTCAAAGCGCTCCGAATAAACACTTGCAGATTCTACAAACTTAATGTTTCAAAACTGTTCTATCAAAGGGAACGTTCAAGTCTGTGAGTTGAATGTACTCATCACACAGATGTTTCTCAGAATGCTTCTGTCTAGTTTTTAGGTGAAGAGATTTCATTTCCCAGCATAGGCCTCAAAGCGCTCCAAATATCCACTTGCAGAATCTACGAAAAGAGTGTTTCAAAGCTGCTCTTTCAAAAGCAAGGTTCAAGTCTGTGTGTTGAATGCACTCATCCGAAAGAAGTTTCTGAGAATGCTTCTGTCTAGTTCTTACGTGAAGATATTTCCTTTTCCAGCTTAGGCCTCAAAGCGCTCCAAATAAACACTTGCAAATTCTACAAAAGGAGTGTTTCAAAAGAGTTCTATCAAAAGGCACGTTCAAGTCTGTGAGTTGAATGCACTTATCATACCGAAGTTTCCTGGAATGCTTGTGTCTAGTTTTTATGTGAAGACATTTCCTTTTCCAGCAGAGGCCTCAAAACACTCCAAATATCCACTTGCAGATTCTACAAAAAGAGTGTTTCAAAACTGCTCTATCAAAAGCAAGCTTCAACACTGTGAGTAGAATGCACTCATCACAAAGAAGTTTCTGAGAATGCTTCTGTCTAGTTTTTATGTGAAGATATTTCCTTTTCCAACATAGGCCTCAAAGCGCTCCAAATAAACACTTGCAGATTCTACAAAAGGAGTGTTTCGAAACTGCTCTTTCAAGAGGAACGTTCAAGTCTGTGAGTTGAATGCACTCATCACACAGAAGTTTCTGAGAATGCTTCTGTCTACTTTTTATGTGAAGATGTTTCCTTTTCCAGAATAGGCCTCAAAACGCTCCAAATATCCTCTTGCAGATTCTACAAAAAGAGTGTTTCAAAACTGTTCTATCAAAAGGAAGGTTCAACTCTGTGAGTTGAATGAATGCATCATGAAGAACTTTCTGAGAATGCTTCTCTGTAGTTTTTAGGTGAAGATATTCCAAAACCCAGCACAGGCCTCGAAGTGCTCCAAATAACCACTTGCAGATTTTACCAAAAGAGTGTTTCAAAACTGCTCTTTCTATAGGTAAGTTCAAGTCTGTGAGTTGAATGCACTCAACACAAAGAAGTTTCTGAGAATGCTTCTGTTCAGTTTTTATGTGAAGATATTTCCTTTTCCAGCATAGGCCTCAAACGGCTCCAAATATCCACTTGCAGATTCTACAAAAAGAGTGTTTCCAAACTTCTCTATCAATTGGTAGGTTCAACTCTGTGAGTTGAATGAAGTCATCACAAAGAAGTTTCTGAGAATCCTTCTCTCTAGTTTTTATGTGAAGATACTTCCTTTTCCAACATAGGCCTCAAGGTGCTCCGAATAAACACTTGCAGATTCTACAAAATTAATGTTTCAAAACTGTTCTATCAAAAGGAACGTTGAAGTCTGTGAGTTGAATGCACTCATCACAAAGAAGTTTCTCAGAATGCTTCCGTCTAGTTTTTAGGTGAAGAGATTTCATTTCCCAGCACAGGCCTCAAAGCGCTCCAAATATCCACTTGCAGATTCTACAAGAAGAGTGTTTCCAAACTGCTCTTTCAAAAGGAAGCTTCAAGTCTGTGAGTTGAATGCACTCATCACAAAGAAGTTTCTGAGAATGCTTCCGTCTAGTTTCTATATGAAGATATTTCCTTTTCCAACATAGGCCCCAAAGTGCTCCAAATAAACCCTTGCAGATTCTACAAAAGGAGTGTTTCAAAACTGCTCTTTCTATAGGTAAGTTCAAGTCTGTGAGTTGAATGCACTCAACACAAAGAAGTTTCTGAGAATGCTTCTGTTCAGTTTTTATGTGAAGATATTTCCTTTTCCAGCATAGGCCTCAAACGGCTCCAAATATCCACTTGCAGATTCTACAAAAAGAGTGTTTCCAAACTTCTCTATCAATTGGTAGGTTCAACTCTGTGAGTTGAATGAAGTCATCACAAAGAAGTTTCTGAGAATCCTTCTCTCTAGTTTTTACGTGAAGATATTTCCTTTTCCAGCGTAGGCCTCAAAGCGCTCCAAATAAACACATGCAGATTCTACAAAAGGAGTGTTTCAAAACAGTTCTATCAAAGGGAACGTTCAAGTCTGTGAGTTGAATGTACTCATCACACAGATGTTTCTCAGAATGCTTCTGTCTAGTTTTTAGGTGAAGAAATTTCATTTCCCAGCATAGGCCTCAAAGCACTCCAAATATCCACTTGCAGATTCTATAAGAAGAGAGTTTCCAAACTGCTCTTTCAAAAGGAAGCTTCAAGTCTGTGAGTTGAATGCACTCATCACAAAGAAGTTTCTGAGAATGCTTCCGTCTAGTTTCTATGTGAAGATATTTCCTTTTCCAACATAGGCCCCAAAGTGCTCCAAATAAACCCTTGCAGATTCTACAAAAGGAGTGTTTCAAAACTGCTCTTTCTATAGGTAAGTTCAAGTCTGTGAGTTGAATGCACTCAACACAAAGAAGTTTCTGAGAATGCTTCTGTTCAGTTTTTATGTGAAGATATTTCCTTTTCCAGCATAGGCCTCAAACGGCTCTAAATATCCACTTGCAGATTCTACAAAAAGAGTGTTTCCAAACTTCTCTATCAATTGGTAGGTTCAACTCTGTGAGTTGAATGAACTCATCACAAAGAAGTTTCTGAGAATCCTTCTCTCTAGTTTTTACGTGAAGATATTTCCTTTTCCAGCGTAGGCCTCAAAGCGCTCCAAATAAACACATGCAGATTCTACAAAAGGAGTGTTTCAAAACAGTTCTATCAAAGGGAACGTTCAAGTCTGTGAGTTGAATGTACTCATCACACAGATGTTTCTCAGAATGCTTCTGTCTAGTTTTTAGGTGAAGAGATTTCATTTCCCAGCATAGGCCTCAAAGCACTCCAAATATCCACTTGCAGATTCTATAAGAAGAGAGTTTCCAAACTGCTCTTTCAAAAGGAAGCTTCAAGTCTGTGAGTTGAATGCACTCATCCGAAAGAAGTTTCTGAGAATGCTTCTGTCTAGTTCTTACGTGAAGATATTTATTTTTCCAGCTTAGGCCTCAAAGCGCTCCAAATAAACACTTGCAAATTCTACAAAAGGAGTGTTTCAAAAGAGTTCTATCAAAAGGAACGTTCAAGTCTGTGAGTTGAATGCACTTATCATACCGAAGTTTCCTGGAATGCTTGTGTCTAGTTTTTATGTGAAGACATTTCCTTTTCCAGCAGAGGCCTCAAAGCACTCCAAATATCCACTTGCAGATTCTACAAAAAGAGTGTTTCAAAACTGCTCTATCAAAAGCAAGCTTCAACACTGTGAGTAGAATGCACTCATCACAAAGAAGTTTCTGAGAATGCTTCTGTCTAGTTTTTATGTGAAGATGTTTCCTTTTCCAGCATAGGCCTCCAAACGCTCCAAATATCCTCTTGCAGATTCTACAAAAAGAGTGTTTCAAAACTGTTCTATCAAAAGGAAGGTTCAACTCTGTGAGTTGAATGAATGCATCATGAAGAACTTTCTGAGAATGCTTCTCTGTAGTTTTTAGGTGAAGATATTCCAAAACCCAGCACAGGCCTCGAAGTGCTCCAAATAACCACTTGCAGATTTTACCAAAAGAGTGTTTCAAAACTGCTCTTTCTATAGGGAAGTTCAAGTCTGTGAGTTGAATGCACTCAACACAAAGAAGTTTCTGAGAATGCTTCTGTTCAGTTTTTATGTGAAGATATTTCCTTTTCCAGCATAGGCCTCAAACGGCTCCAAATATCCACTTGCAGATTCTACAAAAAGAGTGTTTCCAAACTTCTCTATCAATTGGTAGGTTCAACTCTGTGAGTTGAATGAAGTCATCACAAAGAAGTTTCTGAGAATCCTTCTCTCTAGTTTTTATGTGAAGATATTTCCTTTTCCAGCGTAGGCCTCAAAGCGCTCCGAATAAACACTTGCAGATTCTACAAACTTAATGTTTCAAAACTGTTCTATCAAAGGGAACGTTCAAGTCTGTGAGTTGAATGTACTCATCACACAGATGTTTCTCAGAATGCTTCTGTCTAGTTTTTAGGTGAAGAGATTTCATTTCCCAGCATAGGCCTCAAAGCGCTCCAAATATCCACTTGCAGATTCTATAAGAAGAGAGTTTCCAAACTGCTCTTTCAAAAGGAAGCTTCAAGACTGTGAGTTGAATGCACTCATCACAAAGAAGTTTCTGAGAATGCTTCCGTCTAGTTTCTATGTGAAGATATTTCCTTTTCCAACATAGGCCCCAAAGTGCTCCAAATAAACCCTTGCAGATTCTACAAAAGGAGTGTTTCAAAACTGCTCTTTCTATAGGTAAGTTCAAGTCTGTGAGTTGAATGCACTCAACACAAAGAAGTTTCTGAGAATGCTTCTGTTCAGTTTTTATGTGAAGATATTTCCTTTTCCAGCATAGGCCTCAAACGGCTCCAAATATCCACTTGCAGATTCTACAAAAAGAGTGTTTCCAAACTTCTCTATCAATTGGTAGGTTCAACTCTGTGAGTTGAATGAACTCATCACAAAGAAGTTTCTGAGAATCCTTCTCTCTAGTTTTTATGTGAAGATATTTCCTTTTCCAACGTAGGCCTCAAAGCGCTCCAAATAAACACATGCAGATTCTACAAAAGGAGTGTTTCAAAACTGTTCTATCAAAGGGAACGTTCAAGTCTGTGAGTTGAATGTACTCATCACAGAGATGTTTCTCAGAATGCTTCTGTCTAGCTTTTAGGTGAAGAGATTTCATTTCCCAGCATAGGCCTCAAAGCGCTCCAAATATCCACTTGCAGAATCTACGAAAAGAGTGTTTCAAAGCTGCTCTTTCAAAAGCAAGGTTCAAGTCTCTGTGTTGAATGCACTCATCCGAAAGAAGTTTCTGAGAATGCTTCTGTCTAGTTCTTACGTGAAGATATTTCCTTTTCCAGCTTAGGCCTCAAAGCGCTCCAAATAAACACTTGCAAATTCTACAAAAGGAGTGTTTCAAAAGAGTTCTATCAAAAGGCACGTTCAAGTCTGTGAGTTGAATGCACTTATCATACCGAAGTTTCCTGGAATGCTTGTGTCTAGTTTTTATGTGAAGACATTTCCTTTTCCAGCAGAGGCCTCAAAACACTCCAAATATCCACTTGCAGATTCTACAAAAAGAGTGTTTCAAAACTGCTCTATCAAAAGCAAGCTTCAACACTGTGAGTAGAATGCACTCATCACAAAGAAGTTTCTGAGAATGCCTCTGTCTAGTTTTTATGTGAAGATATTTCCTTTTCCAACATAGGCCTCAAAGCGCTCCAAATAAACACTTGCAGATTCTACAAAAGGAGTGATTCGAAACTGCTCTTTCAAGAAGAACGTTCAAGTCTGTGAGTTGAATGCACTCATCACACAGAAGTTTCTGAGAATGCTTCTGTCTACTTTTTATGTGAAGATGTTTCCTTTTCCAGAATAGGCCTCCAAACGCTCCAAATATCCTCTTGCAGATTCTACAAAAAGAGTGTTTCAAAACTGTTCTATCAAAAGGAAGGTTCAACTCTGTGAGTTGAATGAATGCATCATGAAGAACTTTCTGAGAATGCTTCTCTGTAGTTTTTAGGTGAAGATATTCCAAAACCCAGCACAGGCCTCGAAGTGCTCCAAATATCCACTTGCAGATTTTACCAAAAGAGTGTTTCAAAACTGCTCTTTCTATAGGTAAGTTCAAGTCTGTGAGTTGAATGCACTCAACACAAAGAAGTTTCTGAGAATGCTTCTGTTCAGTTTTTATGTGAAGATATTTCCTTTTCCAGCATAGGCCTCAAACGGCTCCAAATATCCACTTGCAGATTCTACAAAAAGAGTGTTTCCAAACTTCTCTATCAATTGGTAGGTTCAACTCTGTGAGTTGAATGAAGTCATCACAAAGAAGTTTCTGAGAATCCTTCTCTCTAGTTTTTATGTGAAGATATTTCCTTTTCCAACATAGGCCTCAAGGTGCTCCGAATAAACACTTGCAGATTCTACAAACTTAATGTTTCAAAACTGTTCTATCAAAAGGAACGTTGAAGTCTGTGAGTTGAATGCACTCATCACAAAGAAGTTTCTCAGAATGCTTCCGTCTAGTTTTTAGGTGAAGAGATTTCATTTCCCAGCACAGGCCTCAAAGCGCTCCAAATATCCACTTGCAGATTCTACAAGAAGAGTGTTTCCAAACTGCTCTTTCAAAAGGAAGCTTCAAGTCTGTGAGTTGAATGCACTCATCACAAAGAAGTTTCTGAGAATGCTTCCGTCTAGTTTCTATATGAAGATATTTCCTTTTCCAACATAGGCCCCAAAGTGCTCCAAATAAACCCTTGCAGATTCTACAAAAGGAGTGTTTCAAAACTGCTCTTTCTATAGGTAAGTTCAAGTCTGTGAGTTGAATGCACTCAACACAAAGAAGTTTCTGAGAATGCTTCTGTTCAGTTTTTATGTGAAGATATTTCCTTTTCCAGCATAGGCCTCAAACGGCTCCAAATATCCACTTGCAGATTCTACAAAAAGAGTGTTTCCAAACTTCTCTATCAATTGGTAGGTTCAACTCTGTGAGTTGAATGAAGTCATCACAAAGAAGTTTCTGAGAATCCTTCTCTCTAGTTTTTATGTGAAGATATTTCCTTTTCCAGCGTAGGCCTCAAAGCGCTCCGAATAAACACTTGCAGATTCTACAAACTTAATGTTTCAAAACTGTTCTATCAAAGGGAACTTTCAAGTCTGTGAGTTGAATGTACTCATCACACAGATGTTTCTCAGAATGCTTCTGTCTAGTTTTTAGGTGAAGAGATTTCATTTCCCAGCATAGGCCTCAAAGCGCTCCAAATATCCACTTGCAGAATCTACGAAAAGAGTGTTTCAAAGCTGCTCTTTCAAAAGCAAAGTTCAAGTCTGTGTGTTGAATGCACTCATCCGAAAGAAGTTTCTGAGAATGCTTCTGTCTAGTTCTTACGTGAAGATATTTATTTTTCCAGCTTAGGCCTCAAAGCGCTCCAAATAAACACTTGCAAATTCTACAAAAGGAGTGTTTCAAAAGAGTTCTATCAAAAGGAACGTTCAAGTCTGTGAGTTGAATGCACTTATCATACCGAAGTTTCCTGGAATGCTTGTGTCTAGTTTTTATGTGAAGACATTTCCTTTTCCAGCAGAGGCCTCAAAGCACTCCAAATATCCACTTGCAGATTCTACAAAAAGAGTGTTTCAAAACTGCTCTATCAAAAGCAAGCTTCAACACTGTGAGTAGAATGCACTCATCACAAAGAAGTTTCTGAGAATGCTTCTGTCTAGTTTTTATGTGAAGATATTTCCTTTTCCAACATAGGCCTCAAGGTGCTCCGAATAAACACTTGCAGATTCTACAAACTTAATGTTTCAAAACTGTTCTATCAAAAGGAACGTTTAAGTCTGTGAGTTGAATGCACTCATCACAAAGAAGTTTCTCAGAATGCTTCCGTCTAGTTTTTAGGTGAAGAGATTTCATTTCCCAGCACAGGCCTCAAAGCGCTCCAAATATCCACTTGCAGATTCTACAAGAAGAGTGTTTCCAAACTGCTCTTTCAAAAGGAAGCTTCAAGTCTGTGAGTTGAATGCACTCATCACAAAGAAGTTTCTGAGAATGCTTCCGTCTAGTTTCTATATGAAGATATTTCCTTTTCCAACATAGGCCCCAAAGTGCTCCAAATAAACCCTTGCAGATTCTACAAAAGGAGTGTTTCAAAACTGCTCTTTCTATAGGTAAGTTCAAGTCTGTGAGTTGAATGCACTCAACACAAAGAAGTTTCTGAGAATGCTTCTGTTCAGTTTTTATGTGAAGATATTTCCTTTTCCAGCATAGGCCTCAAACGGCTCCAAATATCCACTTGCAGATTCTACAAAAAGAGTGTTTCCAAACTTCTCTATCAATTGGTAGGTTCAACTCTGTGAGTTGAATGAAGTCATCACAAAGAAGTTTCTGAGAATCCTTCTCTCTAGTTTTTATGTGAAGATATTTCCTTTTCCAGCGTAGGCCTCAAAGCGCTCCAAATAAACACATGCAGATTCTACAAACTTAATGTTTCAAAACTGTTCTATCAAAGGGAACGTTCAAGTCTGTGAGTTGAATGTACTCATCACAGAGATGTTTCTCAGAATGCTTCTGTCTAGTTTTTAGGTGAAGAGATTTCATTTCCCAGCATAGGCCTCAAAGCGCTCCAAATATCCACTTGCAGAATCTACGAAAAGAGTGTTTCAAAGCTGCTCTTTCAAAAGCAAGGTTCAAGTCTGTGTGTTGAATGCACTCATCCGAAAGAAGTTTCTGAGAATGCTTCTGTCTAGTTCTTACGTGAAGATATTTCCTTTTCCAGCTTAGGCCTCAAAGCGCTCCAAATAAACACTTGCAAATTCTACAAAAGGAGTGTTTCAAAAGAGTTCTATCAAAAGGCACGTTCAAGTCTGTGAGTTGAATGCACTTATCATACCGAAGTTTCCTGGAATGCTTGTGTCTAGTTTTTATGTGAAGACATTTCCTTTTCCAGCAGAGGCCTCAAAACACTCCAAATATCCACTTGCAGATTCTACAAAAAGAGTGTTTCAAAACTGCTCTATCAAAAGCAAGCTTCAACACTGTGAGTAGAATGCACTCATCACAAAGAAGTTTCTGAGAATGCTTCTGTCTAGTTTTTATGTGAAGATATTTCCTTTTCCAACATAGGCCTCAAAGCGCTCCAAATAAACACTTACAGATTCTACAAAAGGAGTGATTCGAAACTGCTCTTTCAAGAGGAACGTTCAAGTCTGTGAGTTGAATGCACTCATCACACAGAAGTTTCTGAGAATGCTTCTGTCTACTTTTTATGTGAAGATGTTTCCTTTTCCAGAATAGGCCTCCAAACGCTCCAAATATCCTCTTGCAGATTCTACAAAAAGAGTGTTTCAAAACTGTTCTATCAAAAGGAAGGTTCAACTCTGTGAGTTGAATGAATGCATCATGAAGAACTTTCTGAGAATGCTTCTCTGTAGTTTTTAGGTGAAGATATTCCAAAACCCAGCACAGGCCTCGAAGTGCTCCAAATATCCACTTGCAGATTTTACCAAAAGAGTGTTTCAAAACTGCTCTTTCTATAGGTAAGTTCAAGTCTGTGAGTTGAATGCACTCAACACAAAGAAGTTTCTGAGAATGCTTCTGTTCAGTTTTTATGTGAAGATATTTCCTTTTCCAGCATAGGCCTCAAACGGCTCCAAATATCCACTTGCAGATTCTACAAAAAGAGTGTTTCCAAACTTCTCTATCAATTGGTAGGTTCAACTCTGTGAGTTGAATGAAGTCATCACAAAGAAGTTTCTGAGAATCCTTCTCTCTAGTTTTTATGTGAAGATATTTCCTTTTCCAACATAGGCCTCAAGGTGCTCCGAATAAACACTTGCAGATTCTACAAACTTAATGTTTCAAAACTGTTCTATCAAAAGGAACGTTGAAGTCTGTGAGTTGAATGCACTCATCACAAAGAAGTTTCTCAGAATGCTTCCGTCTAGTTTTTAGGTGAAGAGATTTCATTTCCCAGCACAGGCCTCAAAGCGCTCCAAATATCCACTTGCAGATTCTACAAGAAGAGTGTTTCCAAACTGCTCTTTCAAAAGGAAGCTTCAAGTCTGTGAGTTGAATGCACTCATCACAAAGAAGTTTCTGAGAATGCTTCCGTCTAGTTTCTATATGAAGATATTTCCTTTTCCAACATAGGCCCCAAAGTGCTCCAAATAAACCCTTGCAGATTCTACAAAAGGAGTGTTTCAAAACTGCTCTTTCTATAGGTAAGTTCAAGTCTGTGAGTTGAATGCACTCAACACAAAGAAGTTTCTGAGAATGCTTCTGTTCAGTTTTTATGTGAAGATATTTCCTTTTCCAGCATAGGCCTCAAACGGCTCCAAATATCCACTTGCAGATTCTACAAAAAGAGTGTTTCCAAACTTCTCTATCAATTGGTAGGTTCAACTCTGTGAGTTGAATGAAGTCATCACAAAGAAGTTTCTGAGAATCCTTCTCTCTAGTTTTTATGTGAAGATATTTCCTTTTCCAGCGTAGGCCTCAAAGCGCTCCAAATAAACACATGCAGATTCTACAAAAGGAGTGTTTCAAAACAGTTCTATCAAAGGGAACGTTCAAGTCTGTGAGTTGAATGTACTCATCACACAGATGTTTCTCAGAATGCTTCTGTCTAGTTTTCAGGTGAAGAGATTTCATTTCCAGCATAGGCCTCAAAGCACTCCAAATATCCACTTGCAGATTCTATAAGAAGAGAGTTTCCAAACTGCTCTTTCAAAAGGAAGCTTCAAGTCTGTGAGTTGAATGCACTCATCACAAAGAAGTTTCTGAGAATGCTTCCGTCTAGTTTCTATATGAAGATATTTCCTTTTCCAACATAGGCCCCAAAGTGCTCCAAATAAACCCTTGCAGATTCTACAAAAGGAGTGTTTCAAAACTGCTCTTTCTATAGGTAAGTTCAAGTCTGTGAGTTGAATGCACTCAACACAAAGAAGTTTCTGAGAATGCTTCTGTTCAGTTTTTATGTGAAGATATTTCCTTTTCCAGCATAGGCCTCAAACGGCTCCAAATATCCACTTGCAGATTCTACAAAAAGAGTGTTTCCAAACTTCTCTATCAATTGGTAGGTTCAACTCTGTGAGTTGAATGAAGTCATCACAAAGAAGTTTCTGAGAATCCTTCTCTCTAGTTTTTATGTGAAGATATTTCCTTTTCCAGCGTAGGCCTCAAAGCGCTCCGAATAAACACTTGCAGATTCTACAAACTTAATGTTTCAAAACTGTTCTATCAAAGGGAACGTTCAAGTCTGTGAGTTGAATGTACTCATCACACAGATGTTTCTCAGAATGCTTCTGTCTAGTTTTTAGGTGAAGAGATTTCATTTCCCAGCATAGGCCTCAAAGCGCTCCAAATATCCACTTGCAGAATCTACGAAAAGAGTGTTTCAAAGCTGCTCTTTCAAAAGCAAAGTTCAAGTCTGTGTGTTGAATGCACTCATCCGAAAGAAGTTTCTGAGAATGCTTCTGTCTAGTTCTTACGTGAAGATATTTATTTTTCCAGCTTAGGCCTCAAAGCGCTCCAAATAAACACTTGCAAATTCTACAAAAGGAGTGTTTCAAAAGAGTTCTATCAAAAGGAACGTTCAAGTCTGTGAGTTGAATGCACTTATCATACCGAAGTTTCCTGGAATGCTTGTGTCTAGTTTTTATGTGAAGACATTTCCTTTTCCAGCAGAGGCCTCAAAGCACTCCAAATATCCACTTGCAGATTCTACAAAAAGAGTGTTTCAAAACTGCTCTATCAAAAGCAAGCTTCAACACTGTGAGTAGAATGCACTCATCACAAAGAAGTTTCTGAGAATGCTTCTGTCTAGTTTTTATGTGAAGATATTTCCTTTTCCAACATAGGCCTCAAGGTGCTCCGAATAAACACTTGCAGATTCTACAAACTTAATGTTTCAAAACTGTTCTATCAAAAGGAACGTTGAAGTCTGTGAGTTGAATGCACTCATCACAAAGAAGTTTCTCAGAATGCTTCCGTCTAGTTTTTAGGTGAAGAGATTTCATTTCCCAGCACAGGCCTCAAAGCGCTCCAAATATCCACTTGCAGATTCTACAAGAAGAGTGTTTCCAAACTGCTCTTTCAAAAGGAAGCTTCAAGTCTGTGAGTTGAATGCACTCATCACAAAGAAGTTTCTGAGAATGCTTCCGTCTAGTTTCTATATGAAGATATTTCCTTTTCCAACATAGGCCCCAAAGTGCTCCAAATAAACCCTTGCAGATTCTACAAAAGGAGTGTTTCAAAACTGCTCTTTCTATAGGTAAGTTCAAGTCTGTGAGTTGAATGCACTCAACACAAAGAAGTTTCTGAGAATGCTTCTGTTCAGTTTTTATGTGAAGATATTTCCTTTTCCAGCATAGGCCTCAAACGGCTCCAAATATCCACTTGCAGATTCTACAAAAAGAGTGTTTCCAAACTTCTCTATCAATTGGTAGGTTCAACTCTGTGAGTTGAATGAAGTCATCACAAAGAAGTTTCTGAGAATCCTTCTCTCTAGTTTTTACGTGAAGATATTTCCTTTTCCAGCGTAGGCCTCAAAGCGCTCCAAATAAACACATGCAGATTCTACAAAAGGAGTGTTTCAAAACAGTTCTATCAAAGGGAACGTTCAAGTCTGTGAGTTGAATGTACTCATCACACAGATGTTTCTCAGAATGCTTCTGTCTAGTTTTTAGGTGAAGAGATTTCATTTCCCAGCATAGGCCTCAAAGCGCTCCAAATATCCACTTGCAGATTCTATAAGAAGAGAGTTTCCAAACTGCTCTTTCAAAAGGAAGCTTCAAGTCTGTGAGTTGAATGCACTCATCACAAAGAAGTTTCTGAGAATGCTTCCGTCTAGTTTCTATAGGAAGATATTTCCTTTTCCAACATAGGCCCCAAAGTGCTCCAAATAAACCCTTGCAGATTCTACAAAAGGAGTGTTTCAAAACTGCTCCTTCTATAGGTAAGTTCAAGTCTGTGAGTTGAATGCACTCAACACAAAGAAGTTTCTGAGAATGCATCTGTTCAGTTTTTATGTGAAGATATTTAATTTTCCAGCATAGGCCTCAAACGGCTCCAAATATCCACTTGCAGATTCTACAAAAAGAGTGTTTCCAAACTTCTCTATCAATTGGTAGGTTCAACTCTGTGAGTTGAATGAACTCATCACAAAGAAGTTTCTGAGAATCCTTCTCTCTAGTTTTTACGTGAAGATATTTCCTTTTCCAGCGTAGGCCTCAAAGCGCTCCAAATAAACACATGCAGATTCTACAAAAGGAGTGTTTCAAAACAGTTCTATCAAAGGGAACGTTCAAGTCTGTGAGTTGAATGTACTCATCACACAGATGTTTCTCAGAATGCTTCTGTCTAGTTTTTAGGTGAAGAGATTTCATTTCCCAGCATAGGCCTCAAAGCACTCCAAATATCCACTTGCAGATTCTATAAGAAGAGAGTTTCCAAACTGCTCTTTCAAAAGGAAGCTTCAAGTCTGTGAGTTGAATGCACTCATCCGAAAGAAGTTTCTGAGAATGCTTCTGTCTAGTTCTTACGTGAAGATATTTATTTTTCCAGCTTAGGCCTCAAAGCGCTCCAAATAAACACTTGCAAATTCTACAAAAGGAGTGTTTCAAAAGAGTTCTATCAAAAGGAACGTTCAAGTCTGTGAGTTGAATGCACTTATCATACCGAAGTTTCCTGGAATGCTTGTGTCTAGTTTTTATGTGAAGACATTTCCTTCTCCAGCAGAGGCCTCAAAGCACTCCAAATATCCACTTGCAGATTCTACAAAAAGAGTGTTTCAAAACTGCTCTATCAAAAGCAAGCTTCAACACTGTGAGTAGAATGCACTCATCACAAAGAAGTTTCTGAGAATGCTTCTGTCTAGTTTTTATGTGAAGATGTTTCCTTTTCCAGCATAGGCCTCCAAACGCTCCAAATATCCTCTTGCAGATTCTACAAAAAGAGTGTTTCAAAACTGTTCTATCAAAAGGAAGGTTCAACTCTGTGAGTTGAATGAATGCATCATGAAGAACTTTCTGAGAATGCTTCTCTGTAGTTTTTAGGTGAAGATATTCCAAAACCCAGCACAGGCCTCGAAGTGCTCCAAATAACCACTTGCAGATTTTACCAAAAGAGTGTTTCAAAACTGCTCTTTCTATAGGGAAGTTCAAGTCTGTGAGTTGAATGCACTCAACACAAAGAAGTTTCTGAGAATGCTTCTGTTCAGTTTTTATGTGAAGATATTTCCTTTTCCAGCATAGGCCTCAAACGGCTCCAAATATCCACTTGCAGATTCTACAAAAAGAGTGTTTCCAAACTTCTCTATCAATTGGTAGGTTCAACTCTGTGAGTTGAATGAAGTCATCACAAAGAAGTTTCTGAGAATCCTTCTCTCTAGTTTTTATGTGAAGATATTTCCTTTTCCAGCGTAGGCCTCAAAGCGCTCCGAATAAACACTTGCAGATTCTACAAACTTAATGTTTCAAAACTGTTCTATCAAAGGGAACGTTCAAGTCTGTGAGTTGAATGTACTCATCACACAGATGTTTCTCAGAATGCTTCTGTCTAGTTTTTAGGTGAAGAGATTTCATTTCCCAGCATAGGCCTCAAAGCGCTCCAAATATCCACTTGCAGATTCTATAAGAAGAGAGTTTCCAAACTGCTCTTTCAAAAGGAAGCTTCAAGACTGTGAGTTGAATGCACTCATCACAAAGAAGTTTCTGAGAATGCTTCCGTCTAGTTTCTATGTGAAGATATTTCCTTTTCCAACATAGGCCCCAAAGTGCTCCAAATAAACCCTTGCAGATTCTACAAAAGGAGTGTTTCAAAACTGCTCTTTCTATAGGTAAGTTCAAGTCTGTGAGTTGAATGCACTCAACACAAAGAAGTTTCTGAGAATGCTTCTGTTCAGTTTTTATGTGAAGATATTTCCTTTTCCAGCATAGGCCTCAAACGGCTCCAAATATCCACTTGCAGATTCTACAAAAAGAGTGTTTCCAAACTTCTCTATCAATTGGTAGGTTCAACTCTGTGAGTTGAATGAACTCATCACAAAGAAGTTTCTGAGAATCCTTCTCTCTAGTTTTTATGTGAAGATATTTCCTTTTCCAACGTAGGCCTCAAAGCGCTCCAAATAAACACATGCAGATTCTACAAAAGGAGTGTTTCAAAACTGTTCTATCAAAGGGAACGTTCAAGTCTGTGAGTTGAATGTACTCATCACAGAGATGTTTCTCAGAATGCTTCTGTCTAGTTTTTAGGTGAAGAGATTTCATTTCCCAGCATAGGCCTCAAAGCGCTCCAAATATCCACTTGCAGAATCTACGAAAAGAGTGTTTCAAAGCTGCTCTTTCAAAAGCAAGGTTCAAGTCTCTGTGTTGAATGCACTCATCCGAAAGAAGTTTCTGAGAATGCTTCTGTCTAGTTCTTACGTGAAGATATTTCCTTTTCCAGCTTAGGCCTCAAAGCGCTCCAAATAAACACTTGCAAATTCTACAAAAGGAGTGTTTCAAAAGAGTTCTATCAAAAGGCACGTTCAAGTCTGTGAGTTGAATGCACTTATCATACCGAAGTTTCCTGGAATGCTTGTGTCTAGTTTTTATGTGAAGACATTTCCTTTTCCAGCAGAGGCCTCAAAACACTCCAAATATCCACTTGCAGATTCTACAAAAAGAGTGTTTCAAAACTGCTCTATCAAAAGCAAGCTTCAACACTGTGAGTAGAATGCACTCATCACAAAGAAGTTTCTGAGAATGCTTCTGTCTAGTTTTTATGTGAAGATATTTCCTTTTCCAACATAGGCCTCAAAGCGCTCCAAATAAACACTTGCAGATTCTACAAAAGGAGTGATTCGAAACTGCTCTTTCAAGAGGAACGTTCAAGTCTGTGAGTTGAATGCACTCATCACACAGAAGTTTCTGAGAATGCTTCTGTCTACTTTTCATGTGAAGATGTTTCCTTTTCCAGAATAGGCCTCAAAACGCTCCAAATATCCTCTTGCAGATTCTACAAAAAGAGTGTTTCAAAACTGTTCTATCAAAAGGAAGGTTCAACTCTGTGAGTTGAATGAATGCATCATGAAGAACTTTCTGAGAATGCTTCTCTGTAGTTTTTAGGTGAAGATATTCCAAAACCCAGCACAGGCCTCGAAGTGCTCCAAATATCCACTTGCAGATTTTACCAAAAGAGTGTTTCAAAACTGCTCTTTCTATAGGTAAGTTCAAGTCTGTGAGTTGAATGCACTCAACACAAAGAAGTTTCTGAGAATGCTTCTGTTCAGTTTTTATGTGAAGATATTTCCTTTTCCAGCATAGGCCTCAAACGGCTCCAAATATCCACTTGCAGATTCTACAAAAAGAGTGTTTCCAAACTTCTCTATCAATTGGTAGGTTCAACTCTGTGAGTTGAATGAAGTCATCACAAAGAAGTTTCTGAGAATCCTTCTCTCTAGTTTTTATGTGAAGATATTTCCTTTTCCAACATAGGCCTCAAGGTGCTCCGAATAAACACTTGCAGATTCTACAAACTTAATGTTTCAAAACTGTTCTATCAAAAGGAACGTTGAAGTCTGTGAGTTGAATGCACTCATCACAAAGAAGTTTCTCAGAATGCTTCCGTCTAGTTTTTAGGTGAAGAGATTTCATTTCCCAGCACAGGCCTCAAAGCGCTCCAAATATCCACTTGCAGATTCTACAAGAAGAGTGTTTCCAAACTGCTCTTTCAAAAGGAAGCTTCAAGTCTGTGAGTTGAATGCACTCATCACAAAGAAGTTTCTGAGAATGCTTCCGTCTAGTTTCTATATGAAGATATTTCCTTTTCCAACATAGGCCCCAAAGTGCTCCAAATAAACCCTTGCAGATTCTACAAAAGGAGTGTTTCAAAACTGCTCTTTCTATAGGTAAGTTCAAGTCTGTGAGTTGAATGCACTCAACACAAAGAAGTTTCTGAGAATGCTTCTGTTCAGTTTTTATGTGAAGATATTTCCTTTTCCAGCATAGGCCTCAAACGGCTCCAAATATCCACTTGCAGATTCTACAAAAAGAGTGTTTCCAAACTTCTCTATCAATTGGTAGGTTCAACTCTGTGAGTTGAATGAAGTCATCACAAAGAAGTTTCTGAGAATCCTTCTCTCTAGTTTTTACGTGAAGATATTTCCTTTTCCAGCGTAGGCCTCAAAGCGCTCCAAATAAACACATGCAGATTCTACAAAAGGAGTGTTTCAAAACAGTTCTATCAAAGGGAACGTTCAAGTCTGTGAGTTGAATGTACTCATCACACAGATGTTTCTCAGAATGCTTCTGTCTAGTTTTCAGGTGAAGAGATTTCATTTCCAGCATAGGCCTCAAAGCACTCCAAATATCCACTTGCAGATTCTATAAGAAGAGAGTTTCCAAACTGCTCTTTCAAAAGGAAGCTTCAAGTCTGTGAGTTGAATGCACTCATCACAAAGAAGTTTCTGAGAATGCTTCCGTCTAGTTTCTATATGAAGATATTTCCTTTTCCAACATAGGCCCCAAAGTGCTCCAAATAAACCCTTGCAGATTCTACAAAAGGAGTGTTACAAAACTGCTCTTTCTATAGGTAAGTTCAAGTCTGTGAGTTGAATGCACTCAACACAAAGAAGTTTCTGAGAATGCTTCTGTTCAGTTTTTATGTGAAGATATTTCCTTTTCCAGCATAGGCCTCAAACGGCTCCAAATATCCACTTGCAGATTCTACAAAAAGAGTGTTTCCAAACTTCTCTATCAATTGGTAGGTTCAACTCTGTGAGTTGAATGAAGTCATCACAAAGAAGTTTCTGAGAATCCTTCTCTCTAGTTTTTATGTGAAGATATTTCCTTTTCCAGCGTAGGCCTCAAAGTGCTCCGAATAAACACTTGCAGATTCTACAAACTTAATGTTTCAAAACTGTTCTATCAAAGGGAACGTTCAAGTCTGTGAGTTGAATGTACTCATCACACAGATGTTTCTCAGAATGCTTCTGTCTAGTTTTTAGGTGAAGAGATTTCATTTCCCAGCATAGGCCTCAAAGCGCTCCAAATATCCACTTGCAGAATCTACGAAAAGAGTGTTTCAAAGCTGCTCTTTCAAAAGCAAAGTTCAAGTCTGTGTGTTGAATGCACTCATCCGAAAGAAGTTTCTGAGAATGCTTCTGTCTAGTTCTTACGTGAAGATATTTATTTTTCCAGCTTAGGCCTCAAAGCGCTCCAAATAAACACTTGCAAATTCTACAAAAGGAGTGTTTCAAAAGAGTTCTATCAAAAGGAACGTTCAAGTCTGTGAGTTGAATGCACTTATCATACCGAAGTTTCCTGGAATGCTTGTGTCTAGTTTTTATGTGAAGACATTTCCTTTTCCAGCAGAGGCCTCAAAGCACTCCAAATATCCACTTGCAGATTCTACAAAAAGAGTGTTTCAAAACTGCTCTATCAAAAGCAAGCTTCAACACTGTGAGTAGAATGCACTCATCACAAAGAAGTTTCTGAGAATGCTTCTGTCTAGTTTTTATGTGAAGATATTTCCTTTTCCAACATAGGCCTCAAGGTGCTCCGAATAAACACTTGCAGATTCTACAAACTTAATGTTTCAAAACTGTTCTATCAAAAGGAACGTTTAAGTCTGTGAGTTGAATGCACTCATCACAAAGAAGTTTCTCAGAATGCTTCCGTCTAGTTTTTAGGTGAAGAGATTTCATTTCCCAGCACAGGCCTCAAAGCGCTCCAAATATCCACTTGCAGATTCTACAAGAAGAGTGTTTCCAAACTGCTCTTTCAAAAGGAAGCTTCAAGTCTGTGAGTTGAATGCACTCATCACAAAGAAGTTTCTGAGAATGCTTCCGTCTAGTTTCTATATGAAGATATTTCCTTTTCCAACATAGGCCCCAAAGTGCTCCAAATAAACCCTTGCAGATTCTACAAAAGGAGTGTTTCAAAACTGCTCTTTCTATAGGTAAGTTCAAGTCTGTGAGTTGAATGCACTCAACACAAAGAAGTTTCTGAGAATGCTTCTGTTCAGTTTTTATGTGAAGATATTTCCTTTTCCAGCATAGGCCTCAAACGGCTCCAAATATCCACTTGCAGATTCTACAAAAAGAGTGTTTCCAAACTTCTCTATCAATTGGTAGGTTCAACTCTGTGAGTAGAATGAAGTCATCACAAAGAAGTTTCTGAGAATCCTTCTCTCTAGTTTTTATGTGAAGATATTTCCTTTTCCAGCGTAGGCCTCAAAGCGCTCCGAATAAACACTTGCAGATTCTACAAACTTAATGTTTCAAAACTGTTCTATCAAAGGGAACGTTCAAGTCTGTGAGTTGAATGTACTCATCACACAGATGTTTCTCAGAATGCTTCTGTCTAGTTTTTAGGTGAAGAGATTTCATTTCCCAGCATAGGCCTCAAAGTGCTCCAAATATCCACTTGCAGATTCTATAAGAAGAGAGTTTCCAAACTGCTCTTTCAAAAGGAAGCTTCAAGACTGTGAGTTGAATGCACTCATCACAAAGAAGTTTCTGAGAATGCTTCCGTCTAGTTTCTATGTGAAGATATTTCCTTTTCCAACATAGGCCCCAAAGTGCTCCAAATAAACCCTTGCAGATTCTACAAAAGGAGTGTTTCAAAACTGCTCTTTCTATAGGTAAGTTCAAGTCTGTGAGTTGAATGCACTCAACACAAAGAAGTTTCTGAGAATGCTTCTGTTCAGTTTTTATGTGAAGATATTTCCTTTTCCAGCATAGGCCTCAAACGGCTCCAAATATCCACTTGCAGATTCTACAAAAAGAGTGTTTCCAAACTTCTCTATCAATTGGTAGGTTCAACTCTGTGAGTTGAATGAACTCATCACAAAGAAGTTTCTGAGAATCCTTCTCTCTAGTTTTTATGTGAAGATATTTCCTTTTCCAACGTAGGCCTCAAAGCGCTCCAAATAAACACATGCAGATTCTACAAAAGGAGTGTTTCAAAACTGTTCTATCAAAGGGAACGTTCAAGTCTGTGAGTTGAATGTACTCATCACAGAGATGTTTCTCAGAATGCTTCTGTCTAGTTTTTAGGTGAAGAGATTTCATTTCCCAGCATAGGCCTCAAAGCGCTCCAAATATCCACTTGCAGAATCTACGAAAAGAGTGTTTCAAAGCTGCTCTTTCAAAAGCAAGGTTCAAGTCTGTGTGTTGAATGCACTCATCCGAAAGAAGTTTCTGAGAATGCTTCTGTCTAGTTCTTACGTGAAGATATTTCCTTTTCCAGCTTAGGCCTCAAAGCGCTCCAAATAAACACTTGCAAATTCTACAAAAGGAGTGTTTCAAAAGAGTTCTATCAAAAGGCACGTTCAAGTCTGTGAGTTGAATGCACTTATCATACCGAAGTTTCCTGGAATGCTTGTGTCTGGTTTTTATGTGAAGACATTTCCTTTTCCAGCAGAGGCCTCAAAACACTCCAAATATCCACTTGCAGATTCTACAAAAAGAGTGTTTCAAAACTGCTCTATCAAAAGCAAGCTTCAACACTGTGAGTAGAATGCACTCATCACAAAGAAGTTTCTGAGAATGCTTCTGTCTAGTTTTTATGTGAAGATATTTCCTTTTCCAACATAGGCCTCAAAGCGCTCCAAATAAACACTTGCAGATTCTACAAAAGGAGTGATTCGAAACTGCTCTTTCAAGAGGAACGTTCAAGTCTGTGAGTTGAATGCACTCATCACACAGAAGTTTCTGAGAATGCTTCTGTCTACTTTTTATGTGAAGATGTTTCCTTTTCCAGAATAGGCCTCAAAACGCTCCAAATATCCTCTTGCAGATTCTACAAAAAGAGTGTTTCAAAACTGTTCTATCAAAAGGAAGGTTCAACTCTGTGAGTTGAATGAATGCATCATGAAGAACTTTCTGAGAATGCTTCTCTGTAGTTTTTAGGTGAAGATATTCCAAAACCCAGCACAGGCCTCGAAGTGCTCCAAATATCCACTTGCAGATTTTACCAAAAGAGTGTTTCAAAACTGCTCTTTCTATAGGTAAGTTCAAGTCTGTGAGTTGAATGCACTCAACACAAAGAAGTTTCTGAGAATGCTTCTGTTCAGTTTTTATGTGAAGATATTTCCTTTTCCAGCATAGGCCTCAAACGGCTCCAAATATCCACTTGCAGATTCTACAAAAAGAGTGTTTCCAAACTTCTCTATCAATTGGTAGGTTCAACTCTGTGAGTTGAATGAAGTCATCACAAAGAAGTTTCTGAGAATCCTTCTCTCTAGTTTTTATGTGAAGATATTTCCTTTTCCAACATAGGCCTCAAGGTGCTCCGAATAAACACTTGCAGATTCTACAAACTTAATGTTTCAAAACTGTTCTATCAAAAGGAACGTTGAAGTCTGTGAGTTGAATGCACTCATCACAAAGAAGTTTCTCAGAATGCTTCCGTCTAGTTTTTAGGTGAAGAGATTTCATTTCCCAGCACAGGCCTCAAAGCGCTCCAAATATCCACTTGCAGATTCTACAAGAAGAGTGTTTCCAAACTGCTCTTTCAAAAGGAAGCTTCAAGTCTGTGAGTTGAATGCACTCATCACAAAGAAGTTTCTGAGAATGCTTCCGTCTAGTTTCTATATGAAGATATTTCCTTTTCCAACATAGGCCCCAAAGTGCTCCAAATAAACCCTTGCAGATTCTACAAAAGGAGTGTTTCAAAACTGCTCTTTCTATAGGTAAGTTCAAGTCTGTGAGTTGAATGCACTCAACACAAAGAAGTTTCTGAGAAAGCTTCTGTTCAGTTTTTATGTGAAGATATTTCCTTTTCCAGCATAGGCCTCAAACGGCTCCAAATATCCACTTGCAGATTCTACAAAAAGAGTGTTTCCAAACTTCTCTATCAATTGGTAGGTTCAACTCTGTGAGTTGAATGAACTCATCACAAAGAAGTTTCTGAGAATCCTTCTCTCTAGTTTTTATGTGAAGATATTTCCTTTTCCAGCGTAGGCCTCAAAGCGCTCCAAATAAACACATGCAGATTCTACAAAAGGAGTGTTTCAAAACAGTTCTATCAAAGGGAACGTTCAAGTCTGTGAGTTGAATGTACTCATCACACAGATGTTTCTCAGAATGCTTCTGTCTAGTTTTCAGGTGAAGAGATTTCATTTCCAGCATAGGCCTCAAAGCACTCCAAATATCCACTTGCAGATTCTATAAGAAGAGAGTTTCCAAACTGCTCTTTCAAAAGGAAGCTTCAAGTCTGTGAGTTGAATGCACTCATCACAAAGAAGTTTCTGAGAATGCTTCCGTCTAGTTTCTATATGAAGATATTTCCTTTTCCAACATAGGCCCCAAAGTGCTCCAAATAAACCCTTGCAGATTCTACAAAAGGAGTGTTTCAAAACTGCTCTTTCTATAGGTAAGTTCAAGTCTGTGAGTTGAATGCACTCAACACAAAGAAGTTTCTGAGAATGCTTCTGTTCAGTTTTTATGTGAAGATATTTCCTTTTCCAGCATAGGCCTCAAACGGCTCCAAATATCCACTTGCAGATTCTACAAAAAGAGTGTTTCCAAACTTCTCTATCAATTGGTAGGTTCAACTCTGTGAGTTGAATGAAGTCATCACAAAGAAGTTTCTGAGAATCCTTCTCTCTAGTTTTTATGTGAAGATATTTCCTTTTCCAGCGTAGGCCTCAAAGCGCTCCGAATAAACACTTGCAGATTCTACAAACTTAATGTTTCAAAACTGTTCTATCAAAGGGAACTTTCAAGTCTGTGAGTTGAATGTACTCATCACACAGATGTTTCTCAGAATGCTTCTGTCTAGTTTTTAGGTGAAGAGATTTCATTTCCCAGCATAGGCCTCAAAGCGCTCCAAATATCCACTTGCAGAATCTACGAAAAGAGTGTTTCAAAGCTGCTCTTTCAAAAGCAAAGTTCAAGTCTGTGTGTTGAATGCACTCATCCGAAAGAAGTTTCTGAGAATGCTTCTGTCTAGTTCTTACGTGAAGATATTTATTTTTCCAGCTTAGGCCTCAAAGCGCTCCAAATAAACACTTGCAAATTCTACAAAAGGAGTGTTTCAAAAGAGTTCTATCAAAAGGAACGTTCAAGTCTGTGAGTTGAATGCACTTATCATACCGAAGTTTCCTGGAATGCTTGTGTCTAGTTTTTATGTGAAGACATTTCCTTTTCCAGCAGAGGCCTCAAAGCACTCCAAATATCCACTTGCAGATTCTACAAAAAGAGTGTTTCAAAACTGCTCTATCAAAAGCAAGCTTCAACACTGTGAGTAGAATGCACTCATCACAAAGAAGTTTCTGAGAATGCTTCTGTCTAGTTTTTATGTGAAGATATTTCCTTTTCCAACATAGGCCTCAAGGTGCTCCGAATAAACACTTGCAGATTCTACAAACTTAATGTTTCAAAACTGTTCTATCAAAAGGAACGTTGAAGTCTGTGAGTTGAATGCACTCATCACAAAGAAGTTTCTCAGAATGCTTCCGTCTAGTTTTTAGGTGAAGAGATTTCATTTCCCAGCACAGGCCTCAAAGCGCTCCAAATATCCACTTGCAGATTCTACAAGAAGAGTGTTTCCAAACTGCTCTTTCAAAAGGAAGCTTCAAGTCTGTGAGTTGAATGCACTCATCACAAAGAAGTTTCTGAGAATGCTTCCGTCTAGTTTCTATATGAAGATATTTCCTTTTCCAACATAGGCCCCAAAGTGCTCCAAATAAACCCTTGCAGATTCTACAAAAGGAGTGTTTCAAAACTGCTCTTTCTATAGGTAAGTTCAAGTCTGTGAGTTGAATGCACTCAACACAAAGAAGTTTCTGAGAATGCTTCTGTTCAGTTTTTATGTGAAGATATTTCCTTTTCCAGCATAGGCCTCAAACGGCTCCAAATATCCACTTGCAGATTCTACAAAAAGAGTGTTTCCAAACTTCTCTATCAATTGGTAGGTTCAACTCTGTGAGTTGAATGAAGTCATCACAAAGAAGTTTCTGAGAATCCTTCTCTCTAGTTTTTATGTGAAGATATTTCCTTTTCCAGCGTAGGCCTCAAAGCGCTCCAAATAAACACATGCAGATTCTACAAACTTAATGTTTCAAAACTGTTCTATCAAAGGGAACGTTCAAGTCTGTGAGTTGAATGTACTCATCACAGAGATGTTTCTCAGAATGCTTCTGTCTAGTTTTTAGGTGAAGAGATTTCATTTCCCAGCATAGGCCTCAAAGCGCTCCAAATATCCACTTGCAGAATCTACGAAAAGAGTGTTTCAAAGCTGCTCTTTCAAAAGCAAGGTTCAAGTCTGTGTGTTGAATGCACTCATCTGAAAGAAGTTTCTGAGAATGCTTCTGTCTAGTTCTTACGTGAAGATATTTCCTTTTCCAGCTTAGGCCTCAAAGCGCTCCAAATAAACACTTGCAAATTCTACAAAAGGAGTGTTTCAAAAGAGTTCTATCAAAAGGCACGTTCAAGTCTGTGAGTTGAATGCACTTATCATACCGAAGTTTCCTGGAATGCTTGTGTCTGGTTTTTATGTGAAGACATTTCCTTTTCCAGCAGAGGCCTCAAAACACTCCAAATATCCACTTGCAGATTCTACAAAAAGAGTGTTTCAAAACTGCTCTATCAAAAGCAAGCTTCAACACTGTGAGTAGAATGCACTCATCACAAAGAAGTTTCTGAGAATGCTTCTGTCTAGTTTTTATGTGAAGATATTTCCTTTTCCAACATAGGCCTCAAAGCGCTCCAAATAAACACTTGCAGATTCTACAAAAGGAGTGATTCGAAACTGCTCTTTCAAGAGGAACGTTCAAGTCTGTGAGTTGAATGCACTCATCACACAGAAGTTTCTGAGAATGCTTCTGTCTACTTTTTATGTGAAGATGTTTCCTTTTCCAGAATAGGCCTCAAAACGCTCCAAATATCCTCTTGCAGATTCTACAAAAAGAGTGTTTCAAAACTGTTCTATCAAAAGGAAGGTTCAACTCTGTGAGTTGAATGAATGCATCATGAAGAACTTTCTGAGAATGCTTCTCTGTAGTTTTTAGGTGAAGATATTCCAAAACCCAGCACAGGCCTCGAAGTGCTCCAAATATCCACTTGCAGATTTTACCAAAAGAGTGTTTCAAAACTGCTCTTTCTATAGGTAAGTTCAAGTCTGTGAGTTGAATGCACTCAACACAAAGAAGTTTCTGAGAATGCTTCTGTTCAGTTTTTATGTGAAGATATTTCCTTTTCCAGCATAGGCCTCAAACGGCTCCAAATATCCACTTGCAGATTCTACAAAAAGAGTGTTTCCAAACTTCTCTATCAATTGGTAGGTTCAACTCTGTGAGTTGAATGAAGTCATCACAAAGAAGTTTCTGAGAATCCTTCTCTCTAGTTTTTATGTGAAGATATTTCCTTTTCCAACATAGGCCTCAAGGTGCTCCGAATAAACACTTGCAGATTCTACAAACTTAATGTTTCAAAACTGTTCTATCAAAAGGAACGTTGAAGTCTGTGAGTTGAATGCACTCATCACAAAGAAGTTTCTCAGAATGCTTCCGTCTAGTTTTTAGGTGAAGAGATTTCATTTCCCAGCACAGGCCTCAAAGCGCTCCAAATATCCACTTGCAGATTCTACAAGAAGAGTGTTTCCAAACTGCTCTTTCAAAAGGAAGCTTCAAGTCTGTGAGTTGAATGCACTCATCACAAAGAAGTTTCTGAGAATGCTTCCGTCTAGTTTCTATATGAAGATATTTCCTTTTCCAACATAGGCCCCAAAGTGCTCCAAATAAACCCTTGCAGATTCTACAAAAGGAGTGTTTCAAAACTGCTCTTTCTATAGGTAAGTTCAAGTCTGTGAGTTGAATGCACTCAACACAAAGAAGTTTCTGAGAAAGCTTCTGTTCAGTTTTTATGTGAAGATATTTCCTTTTCCAGCATAGGCCTCAAACGGCTCCAAATATCCACTTGCAGATTCTACAAAAAGAGTGTTTCCAAACTTCTCTATCAATTGGTAGGTTCAACTCTGTGAGTTGAATGAAGTCATCACAAAGAAGTTTCTGAGAATCCTTCTCTCTAGTTTTTACGTGAGGATATTTCCTTTTCCAGCGTAGGCCTCAAAGCGCTCCAAATAAACACATGCAGATTCTACAAAAGGAGTGTTTCAAAACAGTTCTATCAAAGGGAACGTTCAAGTCTGTGAGTTGAATGTACTCATCACACAGATGTTTCTCAGAATGCTTCTGTCTAGTTTTCAGGTGAAGAGATTTCATTTCCAGCATAGGCCTCAAAGCACTCCAAATATCCACTTGCAGATTCTATAAGAAGAGAGTTTCCAAACTGCTCTTTCAAAAGGAAGCTTCAAGTCTGTGAGTTGAATGCACTCATCACAAAGAAGTTTCTGAGAATGCTTCCGTCTAGTTTCTATATGAAGATATTTCCTTTTCCAACATAGGCCCCAAAGTGCTCCAAATAAACCCTTGCAGATTCTACAAAAGGAGTGTTTCAAAACTGCTCTTTCTATAGGTAAGTTCAAGTCTGTGAGTTGAATGCACTCAACACAAAGAAGTTTCTGAGAATGCTTCTGTTCAGTTTTTATGTGAAGATATTTCCTTTTCCAGCATAGGCCTCAAACGGCTCCAAATATCCACTTGCAGATTCTACAAAAAGAGTGTTTCCAAACTTCTCTATCAATTGGTAGGTTCAACTCTGTGAGTTGAATGAAGTCATCACAAAGAAGTTTCTGAGAATCCTTCTCTCTAGTTTTTATGTGAAGATATTTCCTTTTCCAGCGTAGGCCTCAAAGTGCTCCGAATAAACACTTGCAGATTCTACAAACTTAATGTTTCAAAACTGTTCTATCAAAGGGAACGTTCAAGTCTGTGAGTTGAATGTACTCATCACACAGATGTTTCTCAGAATGCTTCTGTCTAGTTTTTAGGTGAAGAGATTTCATTTCCCAGCATAGGCCTCAAAGCGCTCCAAATATCCACTTGCAGAATCTACGAAAAGAGTGTTTCAAAGCTGCTCTTTCAAAAGCAAAGTTCAAGTCTGTGTGTTGAATGCACTCATCCGAAAGAAGTTTCTGAGAATGCTTCTGTCTAGTTCTTACGTGAAGATATTTATTTTTCCAGCTTAGGCCTCAAAGCGCTCCAAATAAACACTTGCAAATTCTACAAAAGGAGTGTTTCAAAAGAGTTCTATCAAAAGGAACGTTCAAGTCTGTGAGTTGAATGCACTTATCATACCGAAGTTTCCTGGAATGCTTGTGTCTAGTTTTTATGTGAAGACATTTCCTTTTCCAGCAGAGGCCTCAAAGCACTCCAAATATCCACTTGCAGATTCTACAAAAAGAGTGTTTCAAAACTGCTCTATCAAAAGCAAGCTTCAACACTGTGAGTAGAATGCACTCATCACAAAGAAGTTTCTGAGAATGCTTCTGTCTAGTTTTTATGTGAAGATATTTCCTTTTCCAACATAGGCCTCAAGGTGCTCCGAATAAACACTTGCAGATTCTACAAACTTAATGTTTCAAAACTGTTCTATCAAAAGGAACGTTGAAGTCTGTGAGTTGAATGCACTCATCACAAAGAAGTTTCTCAGAATGCTTCCGTCTAGTTTTTAGGTGAAGAGATTTCATTTCCCAGCACAGGCCTCAAAGCGCTCCAAATATC
This sequence comes from Pongo abelii, assembly GCF_028885655.2. Taxonomy (NCBI): domain Eukaryota; kingdom Metazoa; phylum Chordata; class Mammalia; order Primates; family Hominidae; genus Pongo; species Pongo abelii. The sequence goes on along the minus strand of NC_071997.2, from coordinate 21,252,585 downwards.
CACTTGCAGATTCTACAAGAAGAGTGTTTCCAAACTGCTCTTTCAAAAGGAAGCTTCAAGTCTGTGAGTTGAATGCACTCATCACAAAGAAGTTTCTGAGAATGCTTCCGTCTAGTTTCTATATGAAGATATTTCCTTTTCCAACATAGGCCCCAAAGTGCTCCAAATAAACCCTTGCAGATTCTACAAAAGGAGTGTTTCAAAACTGCTCTTTCTATAGGTAAGTTCAAGTCTGTGAGTTGAATGCACTCAACACAAAGAAGTTTCTGAGAATGCTTCTGTTCAGTTTTTATGTGAAGATATTTCCTTTTCCAGCATAGGCCTCAAACGGCTCCAAATATCCACTTGCAGATTCTACAAAAAGAGTGTTTCCAAACTTCTCTATCAGTTGGTAGGTTCAACTCTGTGAGTAGAATGAAGTCATCACAAAGAAGTTTCTGAGAATCCTTCTCTCTAGTTTTTATGTGAAGATATTTCCTTTTCCAGCGTAGGCCTCAAAGCGCTCCGAATAAACACTTGCAGATTCTACAAACTTAATGTTTCAAAACTGTTCTATCAAAGGGAACGTTCAAGTCTGTGAGTTGAATGTACTCATCACACAGATGTTTCTCAGAATGCTTCTGTCTAGTTTTTAGGTGAAGAGATTTCATTTCCCAGCATAGGCCTCAAAGCGCTCCAAATATCCACTTGCAGATTCTATAAGAAGAGAGTTTCCAAACTGCTCTTTCAAAAGGAAGCTTCAAGACTGTGAGTTGAATGCACTCATCACAAAGAAGTTTCTGAGAATGCTTCCGTCTAGTTTCTATGTGAAGATATTTCCTTTTCCAACATAGGCCCCAAAGTGCTCCAAATAAACCCTTGCAGATTCTACAAAAGGAGTGTTTCAAAACTGCTCTTTCTATAGGTAAGTTCAAGTCTGTGAGTTGAATGCACTCAACACAAAGAAGTTTCTGAGAATGCTTCTGTTCAGTTTTTATGTGAAGATATTTCCTTTTCCAGCATAGGCCTCAAACGGCTCCAAATATCCACTTGCAGATTCTACAAAAAGAGTGTTTCCAAACTTCTCTATCAATTGGTAGGTTCAACTCTGTGAGTTGAATGAACTCATCACAAAGAAGTTTCTGAGAATCCTTCTCTCTAGTTTTTATGTGAAGATATTTCCTTTTCCAACGTAGGCCTCAAAGCGCTCCAAATAAACACATGCAGATTCTACAAAAGGAGTGTTTCAAAACTGTTCTATCAAAGGGAACGTTCAAGTCTGTGAGTTGAATGTACTCATCACAGAGATGTTTCTCAGAATGCTTCTGTCTAGTTTTTAGGTGAAGAGATTTCATTTCCCAGCATAGGCCTCAAAGCGCTCCAAATATCCACTTGCAGAATCTACGAAAAGAGTGTTTCAAAGCTGCTCTTTCAAAAGCAAGGTTCAAGTCTGTGTGTTGAATGCACTCATCCGAAAGAAGTTTCTGAGAATGCTTCTGTCTAGTTCTTACGTGAAGATATTTCCTTTTCCAGCTTAGGCCTCAAAGCGCTCCAAATAAACACTTGCAAATTCTACAAAAGGAGTGTTTCAAAAGAGTTCTATCAAAAGGCACGTTCAAGTCTGTGAGTTGAATGCACTTATCATACCGAAGTTTCCTGGAATGCTTGTGTCTGGTTTTTATGTGAAGACATTTCCTTTTCCAGCAGAGGCCTCAAAACACTCCAAATATCCACTTGCAGATTCTACAAAAAGAGTGTTTCAAAACTGCTCTATCAAAAGCAAGCTTCAACACTGTGAGTAGAATGCACTCATCACAAAGAAGTTTCTGAGAATGCTTCTGTCTAGTTTTTATGTGAAGATATTTCCTTTTCCAACATAGGCCTCAAAGCGCTCCAAATAAACACTTGCAGATTCTACAAAAGGAGTGATTCGAAACTGCTCTTTCAAGAGGAACGTTCAAGTCTGTGAGTTGAATGCACTCATCACACAGAAGTTTCTGAGAATGCTTCTGTCTACTTTTTATGTGAAGATGTTTCCTTTTCCAGAATAGGCCTCCAAACGCTCCAAATATCCTCTTGCAGATTCTACAAAAAGAGTGTTTCAAAACTGTTCTATCAAAAGGAAGGTTCAACTCTGTGAGTTGAATGAATGCATCATGAAGAACTTTCTGAGAATGCTTCTCTGTAGTTTTTAGGTGAAGATATTCCAAAACCCAGCACAGGCCTCGAAGTGCTCCAAATATCCACTTGCAGATTTTACCAAAAGAGTGTTTCAAAACTGCTCTTTCTATAGGTAAGTTCAAGTCTGTGAGTTGAATGCACTCAACACAAAGAAGTTTCTGAGAATGCTTCTGTTCAGTTTTTATGTGAAGATATTTCCTTTTCCAGCATAGGCCTCAAACGGCTCCAAATATCCACTTGCAGATTCTACAAAAAGAGTGTTTCCAAACTTCTCTATCAATTGGTAGGTTCAACTCTGTGAGTTGAATGAAGTCATCACAAAGAAGTTTCTGAGAATCCTTCTCTCTAGTTTTTATGTGAAGATATTTCCTTTTCCAACATAGGCCTCAAGGTGCTCCGAATAAACACTTGCAGATTCTACAAACTTAATGTTTCAAAACTGTTCTATCAAAAGGAACGTTGAAGTCTGTGAGTTGAATGCACTCATCACAAAGAAGTTTCTCAGAATGCTTCCGTCTAGTTTTTAGGTGAAGAGATTTCATTTCCCAGCACAGGCCTCAAAGCGCTCCAAATATCCACTTGCAGATTCTACAAGAAGAGTGTTTCCAAACTGCTCTTTCAAAAGGAAGCTTCAAGTCTGTGAGTTGAATGCACTCATCACAAAGAAGTTTCTGAGAATGCTTCCGTCTAGTTTCTATATGAAGATATTTCCTTTTCCAACATAGGCCCCAAAGTGCTCCAAATAAACCCTTGCAGATTCTACAAAAGGAGTGTTTCAAAACTGCTCTTTCTATAGGTAAGTTCAAGTCTGTGAGTTGAATGCACTCAACACAAAGAAGTTTCTGAGAAAGCTTCTGTTCAGTTTTTATGTGAAGATATTTCCTTTTCCAGCATAGGCCTCAAACGGCTCCAAATATCCACTTGCAGATTCTACAAAAAGAGTGTTTCCAAACTTCTCTATCAATTGGTAGGTTCAACTCTGTGAGTTGAATGAACTCATCACAAAGAAGTTTCTGAGAATCCTTCTCTCTAGTTTTTATGTGAAGATATTTCCTTTTCCAGCGTAGGCCTCAAAGCGCTCCAAATAAACACATGCAGATTCTACAAAAGGAGTGTTTCAAAACAGTTCTATCAAAGGGAACGTTCAAGTCTGTGAGTTGAATGTACTCATCACACAGATGTTTCTCAGAATGCTTCTGTCTAGTTTTCAGGTGAAGAGATTTCATTTCCAGCATAGGCCTCAAAGCACTCCAAATATCCACTTGCAGATTCTATAAGAAGAGAGTTTCCAAACTGCTCTTTCAAAAGGAAGCTTCAAGTCTGTGAGTTGAATGCACTCATCACAAAGAAGTTTCTGAGAATGCTTCCGTCTAGTTTCTATATGAAGATATTTCCTTTTCCAACATAGGCCCCAAAGTGCTCCAAATAAACCCTTGCAGATTCTACAAAAGGAGTGTTTCAAAACTGCTCTTTCTATAGGTAAGTTCAAGTCTGTGAGTTGAATGCACTCAACACAAAGAAGTTTCTGAGAATGCTTCTGTTCAGTTTTTATGTGAAGATATTTCCTTTTCCAGCATAGGCCTCAAACGGCTCCAAATATCCACTTGCAGATTCTACAAAAAGAGTGTTTCCAAACTTCTCTATCAATTGGTAGGTTCAACTCTGTGAGTTGAATGAAGTCATCACAAAGAAGTTTCTGAGAATCCTTCTCTCTAGTTTTTATGTGAAGATATTTCCTTTTCCAGCGTAGGCCTCAAAGCGCTCCGAATAAACACTTGCAGATTCTACAAACTTAATGTTTCAAAACTGTTCTATCAAAGGGAACTTTCAAGTCTGTGAGTTGAATGTACTCATCACACAGATGTTTCTCAGAATGCTTCTGTCTAGTTTTTAGGTGAAGAGATTTCATTTCCCAGCATAGGCCTCAAAGCGCTCCAAATATCCACTTGCAGAATCTACGAAAAGAGTGTTTCAAAGCTGCTCTTTCAAAAGCAAAGTTCAAGTCTGTGTGTTGAATGCACTCATCCGAAAGAAGTTTCTGAGAATGCTTCTGTCTAGTTCTTACGTGAAGATATTTATTTTTCCAGCTTAGGCCTCAAAGCGCTCCAAATAAACACTTGCAAATTCTACAAAAGGAGTGTTTCAAAAGAGTTCTATCAAAAGGAACGTTCAAGTCTGTGAGTTGAATGCACTTATCATACCGAAGTTTCCTGGAATGCTTGTGTCTAGTTTTTATGTGAAGACATTTCCTTTTCCAGCAGAGGCCTCAAAGCACTCCAAATATCCACTTGCAGATTCTACAAAAAGAGTGTTTCAAAACTGCTCTATCAAAAGCAAGCTTCAACACTGTGAGTAGAATGCACTCATCACAAAGAAGTTTCTGAGAATGCTTCTGTCTAGTTTTTATGTGAAGATATTTCCTTTTCCAACATAGGCCTCAAGGTGCTCCGAATAAACACTTGCAGATTCTACAAACTTAATGTTTCAAAACTGTTCTATCAAAAGGAACGTTGAAGTCTGTGAGTTGAATGCACTCATCACAAAGAAGTTTCTCAGAATGCTTCCGTCTAGTTTTTAGGTGAAGAGATTTCATTTCCCAGCACAGGCCTCAAAGCGCTCCAAATATCCACTTGCAGATTCTACAAGAAGAGTGTTTCCAAACTGCTCTTTCAAAAGGAAGCTTCAAGTCTGTGAGTTGAATGCACTCATCACAAAGAAGTTTCTGAGAATGCTTCCGTCTAGTTTCTATATGAAGATATTTCCTTTTCCAACATAGGCCCCAAAGTGCTCCAAATAAACCCTTGCAGATTCTACAAAAGGAGTGTTTCAAAACTGCTCTTTCTATAGGTAAGTTCAAGTCTGTGAGTTGAATGCACTCAACACAAAGAAGTTTCTGAGAATGCTTCTGTTCAGTTTTTATGTGAAGATATTTCCTTTTCCAGCATAGGCCTCAAACGGCTCCAAATATCCACTTGCAGATTCTACAAAAAGAGTGTTTCCAAACTTCTCTATCAATTGGTAGGTTCAACTCTGTGAGTTGAATGAAGTCATCACAAAGAAGTTTCTGAGAATCCTTCTCTCTAGTTTTTATGTGAAGATATTTCCTTTTCCAGCGTAGGCCTCAAAGCGCTCCAAATAAACACATGCAGATTCTACAAACTTAATGTTTCAAAACTGTTCTATCAAAGGGAACGTTCAAGTCTGTGAGTTGAATGTACTCATCACAGAGATGTTTCTCAGAATGCTTCTGTCTAGTTTTTAGGTGAAGAGATTTCATTTCCCAGCATAGGCCTCAAAGCGCTCCAAATATCCACTTGCAGAATCTACGAAAAGAGTGTTTCAAAGCTGCTCTTTCAAAAGCAAGGTTCAAGTCTGTGTGTTGAATGCACTCATCTGAAAGAAGTTTCTGAGAATGCTTCTGTCTAGTTCTTACGTGAAGATATTTCCTTTTCCAGCTTAGGCCTCAAAGCGCTCCAAATAAACACTTGCAAATTCTACAAAAGGAGTGTTTCAAAAGAGTTCTATCAAAAGGCACGTTCAAGTCTGTGAGTTGAATGCACTTATCATACCGAAGTTTCCTGGAATGCTTGTGTCTGGTTTTTATGTGAAGACATTTCCTTTTCCAGCAGAGGCCTCAAAACACTCCAAATATCCACTTGCAGATTCTACAAAAAGAGTGTTTCAAAACTGCTCTATCAAAAGCAAGCTTCAACACTGTGAGTAGAATGCACTCATCACAAAGAAGTTTCTGAGAATGCTTCTGTCTAGTTTTTATGTGAAGATATTTCCTTTTCCAACATAGGCCTCAAAGCGCTCCAAATAAACACTTGCAGATTCTACAAAAGGAGTGATTCGAAACTGCTCTTTCAAGAGGAACGTTCAAGTCTGTGAGTTGAATGCACTCATCACACAGAAGTTTCTGAGAATGCTTCTGTCTACTTTTTATGTGAAGATGTTTCCTTTTCCAGAATAGGCCTCAAAACGCTCCAAATATCCTCTTGCAGATTCTACAAAAAGAGTGTTTCAAAACTGTTCTATCAAAAGGAAGGTTCAACTCTGTGAGTTGAATGAATGCATCATGAAGAACTTTCTGAGAATGCTTCTCTGTAGTTTTTAGGTGAAGATATTCCAAAACCCAGCACAGGCCTCGAAGTGCTCCAAATATCCACTTGCAGATTTTACCAAAAGAGTGTTTCAAAACTGCTCTTTCTATAGGTAAGTTCAAGTCTGTGAGTTGAATGCACTCAACACAAAGAAGTTTCTGAGAATGCTTCTGTTCAGTTTTTATGTGAAGATATTTCCTTTTCCAGCATAGGCCTCAAACGGCTCCAAATATCCACTTGCAGATTCTACAAAAAGAGTGTTTCCAAACTTCTCTATCAATTGGTAGGTTCAACTCTGTGAGTTGAATGAAGTCATCACAAAGAAGTTTCTGAGAATCCTTCTCTCTAGTTTTTATGTGAAGATATTTCCTTTTCCAACATAGGCCTCAAGGTGCTCCGAATAAACACTTGCAGATTCTACAAACTTAATGTTTCAAAACTGTTCTATCAAAAGGAACGTTGAAGTCTGTGAGTTGAATGCACTCATCACAAAGAAGTTTCTCAGAATGCTTCCGTCTAGTTTTTAGGTGAAGAGATTTCATTTCCCAGCACAGGCCTCAAAGCGCTCCAAATATCCACTTGCAGATTCTACAAGAAGAGTGTTTCCAAACTGCTCTTTCAAAAGGAAGCTTCAAGTCTGTGAGTTGAATGCACTCATCACAAAGAAGTTTCTGAGAATGCTTCCGTCTAGTTTCTATATGAAGATATTTCCTTTTCCAACATAGGCCCCAAAGTGCTCCAAATAAACCCTTGCAGATTCTACAAAAGGAGTGTTTCAAAACTGCTCTTTCTATAGGTAAGTTCAAGTCTGTGAGTTGAATGCACTCAACACAAAGAAGTTTCTGAGAAAGCTTCTGTTCAGTTTTTATGTGAAGATATTTCCTTTTCCAGCATAGGCCTCAAACGGCTCCAAATATCCACTTGCAGATTCTACAAAAAGAGTGTTTCCAAACTTCTCTATCAATTGGTAGGTTCAACTCTGTGAGTTGAATGAACTCATCACAAAGAAGTTTCTGAGAATCCTTCTCTCTAGTTTTTATGTGAAGATATTTCCTTTTCCAGCGTAGGCCTCAAAGCGCTCCAAATAAACACATGCAGATTCTACAAAAGGAGTGTTTCAAAACAGTTCTATCAAAGGGAACGTTCAAGTCTGTGAGTTGAATGTACTCATCACACAGATGTTTCTCAGAATGCTTCTGTCTAGTTTTCAGGTGAAGAGATTTCATTTCCAGCATAGGCCTCAAAGCACTCCAAATATCCACTTGCAGATTCTATAAGAAGAGAGTTTCCAAACTGCTCTTTCAAAAGGAAGCTTCAAGTCTGTGAGTTGAATGCACTCATCACAAAGAAGTTTCTGAGAATGCTTCCGTCTAGTTTCTATATGAAGATATTTCCTTTTCCAACATAGGCCCCAAAGTGCTCCAAATAAACCCTTGCAGATTCTACAAAAGGAGTGTTTCAAAACTGCTCTTTCTATAGGTAAGTTCAAGTCTGTGAGTTGAATGCACTCAACACAAAGAAGTTTCTGAGAATGCTTCTGTTCAGTTTTTATGTGAAGATATTTCCTTTTCCAGCATAGGCCTCAAACGGCTCCAAATATCCACTTGCAGATTCTACAAAAAGAGTGTTTCCAAACTTCTCTATCAATTGGTAGGTTCAACTCTGTGAGTTGAATGAAGTCATCACAAAGAAGTTTCTGAGAATCCTTCTCTCTAGTTTTTATGTGAAGATATTTCCTTTTCCAGCGTAGGCCTCAAAGCGCTCCGAATAAACACTTGCAGATTCTACAAACTTAATGTTTCAAAACTGTTCTATCAAAGGGAACTTTCAAGTCTGTGAGTTGAATGTACTCATCACACAGATGTTTCTCAGAATGCTTCTGTCTAGTTTTTAGGTGAAGAGATTTCATTTCCCAGCATAGGCCTCAAAGCGCTCCAAATATCCACTTGCAGAATCTACGAAAAGAGTGTTTCAAAGCTGCTCTTTCAAAAGCAAAGTTCAAGTCTGTGTGTTGAATGCACTCATCCGAAAGAAGTTTCTGAGAATGCTTCTGTCTAGTTCTTACGTGAAGATATTTATTTTTCCAGCTTAGGCCTCAAAGCGCTCCAAATAAACACTTGCAAATTCTACAAAAGGAGTGTTTCAAAAGAGTTCTATCAAAAGGAACGTTCAAGTCTGTGAGTTGAATGCACTTATCATACCGAAGTTTCCTGGAATGCTTGTGTCTAGTTTTTATGTGAAGACATTTCCTTTTCCAGCAGAGGCCTCAAAGCACTCCAAATATCCACTTGCAGATTCTACAAAAAGAGTGTTTCAAAACTGCTCTATCAAAAGCAAGCTTCAACACTGTGAGTAGAATGCACTCATCACAAAGAAGTTTCTGAGAATGCTTCTGTCTAGTTTTTATGTGAAGATATTTCCTTTTCCAACATAGGCCTCAAGGTGCTCCGAATAAACACTTGCAGATTCTACAAACTTAATGTTTCAAAACTGTTCTATCAAAAGGAACGTTGAAGTCTGTGAGTTGAATGCACTCATCACAAAGAAGTTTCTCAGAATGCTTCCGTCTAGTTTTTAGGTGAAGAGATTTCATTTCCCAGCACAGGCCTCAAAGCGCTCCAAATATCCACTTGCAGATTCTACAAGAAGAGTGTTTCCAAACTGCTCTTTCAAAAGGAAGCTTCAAGTCTGTGAGTTGAATGCACTCATCACAAAGAAGTTTCTGAGAATGCTTCCGTCTAGTTTCTATATGAAGATATTTCCTTTTCCAACATAGGCCCCAAAGTGCTCCAAATAAACCCTTGCAGATTCTACAAAAGGAGTGTTTCAAAACTGCTCTTTCTATAGGTAAGTTCAAGTCTGTGAGTTGAATGCACTCAACACAAAGAAGTTTCTGAGAATGCTTCTGTTCAGTTTTTATGTGAAGATATTTCCTTTTCCAGCATAGGCCTCAAACGGCTCCAAATATCCACTTGCAGATTCTACAAAAAGAGTGTTTCCAAACTTCTCTATCAATTGGTAGGTTCAACTCTGTGAGTTGAATGAAGTCATCACAAAGAAGTTTCTGAGAATCCTTCTCTCTAGTTTTTATGTGAAGATATTTCCTTTTCCAGCGTAGGCCTCAAAGCGCTCCAAATAAACACATGCAGATTCTACAAACTTAATGTTTCAAAACTGTTCTATCAAAGGGAACGTTCAAGTCTGTGAGTTGAATGTACTCATCACAGAGATGTTTCTCAGAATGCTTCTGTCTAGTTTTTAGGTGAAGAGATTTCATTTCCCAGCATAGGCCTCAAAGCGCTCCAAATATCCACTTGCAGAATCTACGAAAAGAGTGTTTCAAAGCTGCTCTTTCAAAAGCAAGGTTCAAGTCTGTGTGTTGAATGCACTCATCTGAAAGAAGTTTCTGAGAATGCTTCTGTCTAGTTCTTACGTGAAGATATTTCCTTTTCCAGCTTAGGCCTCAAAGCGCTCCAAATAAACACTTGCAAATTCTACAAAAGGAGTGTTTCAAAAGAGTTCTATCAAAAGGCACGTTCAAGTCTGTGAGTTGAATGCACTTATCATACCGAAGTTTCCTGGAATGCTTGTGTCTAGTTTTTATGTGAAGACATTTCCTTTTCCAGCAGAGGCCTCAAAACACTCCAAATATCCACTTGCAGATTCTACAAAAAGAGTGTTTCAAAACTGCTCTATCAAAAGCAAGCTTCAACACTGTGAGTAGAATGCACTCATCACAAAGAAGTTTCTGAGAATGCTTCTGTCTAGTTTTTATGTGAAGATATTTCCTTTTCCAACATAGGCCTCAAAGCGCTCCAAATAAACACTTGCAGATTCTACAAAAGGAGTGATTCGAAACTGCTCTTTCAAGAGGAACGTTCAAGTCTGTGAGTTGAATGCACTCATCACACAGAAGTTTCTGAGAATGCTTCTGTCTACTTTTTATGTGAAGATGTTTCCTTTTCCAGAATAGGCCTCAAAACGCTCCAAATATCCTCTTGCAGATTCTACAAAAAGAGTGTTTCAAAACTGTTCTATCAAAAGGAAGGTTCAACTCTGTGAGTTGAATGAATGCATCATGAAGAACTTTCTGAGAATGCTTCTCTGTAGTTTTTAGGTGAAGATATTCCAAAACCCAGCACAGGCCTCGAAGTGCTCCAAATATCCACTTGCAGATTTTACCAAAAGAGTGTTTCAAAACTGCTCTTTCTATAGGTAAGTTCAAGTCTGTGAGTTGAATGCACTCAACACAAAGAAGTTTCTGAGAATGCTTCTGTTCAGTTTTTATGTGAAGATATTTCCTTTTCCAGCATAGGCCTCAAACGGCTCCAAATATCCACTTGCAGATTCTACAAAAAGAGTGTTTCCAAACTTCTCTATCAATTGGTAGGTTCAACTCTGTGAGTTGAATGAAGTCATCACAAAGAAGTTTCTGAGAATCCTTCTCTCTAGTTTTTATGTGAAGATATTTCCTTTTCCAACATAGGCCTCAAGGTGCTCCGAATAAACACTTGCAGATTCTACAAACTTAATGTTTCAAAACTGTTCTATCAAAAGGAACGTTGAAGTCTGTGAGTTGAATGCACTCATCACAAAGAAGTTTCTCAGAATGCTTCCGTCTAGTTTTTAGGTGAAGAGATTTCATTTCCCAGCACAGGCCTCAAAGCGCTCCAAATATCCACTTGCAGATTCTACAAGAAGAGTGTTTCCAAACTGCTCTTTCAAAAGGAAGCTTCAAGTCTGTGAGTTGAATGCACTCATCACAAAGAAGTTTCTGAGAATGCTTCCGTCTAGTTTCTATATGAAGATATTTCCTTTTCCAACATAGGCCCCAAAGTGCTCCAAATAAACCCTTGCAGATTCTACAAAAGGAGTGTTTCAAAACTGCTCTTTCTATAGGTAAGTTCAAGTCTGTGAGTTGAATGCACTCAACACAAAGAAGTTTCTGAGAATGCTTCTGTTCAGTTTTTATGTGAAGATATTTCCTTTTCCAGCATAGGCCTCAAACGGCTCCAAATATCCACTTGCAGATTCTACAAAAAGAGTGTTTCCAAACTTCTCTATCAATTGGTAGGTTCAACTCTGTGAGTTGAATGAAGTCATCACAAAGAAGTTTCTGAGAATCCTTCTCTCTAGTTTTTATGTGAAGATATTTCCTTTTCCAGCGTAGGCCTCAAAGCGCTCCAAATAAACACATGCAGATTCTACAAAAGGAGTGTTTCAAAACAGTTCTATCAAAGGGAACGTTCAAGTCTGTGAGTTGAATGTACTCATCACACAGATGTTTCTCAGAATGCTTCTGTCTAGTTTTCAGGTGAAGAGATTTCATTTCCAGCATAGGCCTCAAAGCACTCCAAATATCCACTTGCAGATTCTATAAGAAGAGAGTTTCCAAACTGCTCTTTCAAAAGGAAGCTTCAAGTCTGTGAGTTGAATGCACTCATCACAAAGAAGTTTCTGAGAATGCTTCCGTCTAGTTTCTATATGAAGATATTTCCTTTTCCAACATAGGCCCCAAAGTGCTCCAAATAAACCCTTGCAGATTCTACAAAAGGAGTGTTTCAAAACTGCTCTTTCTATAGGTAAGTTCAAGTCTGTGAGTTGAATGCACTCAACACAAAGAAGTTTCTGAGAATGCTTCTGTTCAGTTTTTATGTGAAGATATTTCCTTTTCCAGCATAGGCCTCAAACGGCTCCAAATATCCACTTGCAGATTCTACAAAAAGAGTGTTTCCAAACTTCTCTATCAATTGGTAGGTTCAACTCTGTGAGTTGAATGAAGTCATCACAAAGAAGTTTCTGAGAATCCTTCTCTCTAGTTTTTATGTGAAGATATTTCCTTTTCCAGCGTAGGCCTCAAAGCGCTCCGAATAAACACTTGCAGATTCTACAAACTTAATGTTTCAAAACTGTTCTATCAAAGGGAACTTTCAAGTCTGTGAGTTGAATGTACTCATCACACAGATGTTTCTCAGAATGCTTCTGTCTAGTTTTTAGGTGAAGAGATTTCATTTCCCAGCATAGGCCTCAAAGCGCTCCAAATATCCACTTGCAGAATCTACGAAAAGAGTGTTTCAAAGCTGCTCTTTCAAAAGCAAAGTTCAAGTCTGTGTGTTGAATGCACTCATCCGAAAGAAGTTTCTGAGAATGCTTCTGTCTAGTTCTTACGTGAAGATATTTATTTTTCCAGCTTAGGCCTCAAAGCGCTCCAAATAAACACTTGCAAATTCTACAAAAGGAGTGTTTCAAAAGAGTTCTATCAAAAGGAACGTTCAAGTCTGTGAGTTGAATGCACTTATCATACCGAAGTTTCCTGGAATGCTTGTGTCTAGTTTTTATGTGAAGACATTTCCTTTTCCAGCAGAGGCCTCAAAGCACTCCAAATATCCACTTGCAGATTCTACAAAAAGAGTGTTTCAAAACTGCTCTATCAAAAGCAAGCTTCAACACTGTGAGTAGAATGCACTCATCACAAAGAAGTTTCTGAGAATGCTTCTGTCTAGTTTTTATGTGAAGATATTTCCTTTTCCAACATAGGCCTCAAGGTGCTCCGAATAAACACTTGCAGATTCTACAAACTTAATGTTTCAAAACTGTTCTATCAAAAGGAACGTTGAAGTCTGTGAGTTGAATGCACTCATCACAAAGAAGTTTCTCAGAATGCTTCCGTCTAGTTTTTAGGTGAAGAGATTTCATTTCCCAGCACAGGCCTCAAAGCGCTCCAAATATCCACTTGCAGATTCTACAAGAAGAGTGTTTCCAAACTGCTCTTTCAAAAGGAAGCTTCAAGTCTCTGAGTTGAATGCACTCATCACAAAGAAGTTTCTGAGAATGCTTCCGTCTAGTTTCTATATGAAGATATTTCCTTTTCCAACATAGGCCCCAAAGTGCTCCAAATAAACCCTTGCAGATTCTACAAAAGGAGTGTTTCAAAACTGCTCTTTCTATAGGTAAGTTCAAGTCTGTGAGTTGAATGCACTCAACACAAAGAAGTTTCTGAGAATGCTTCTGTTCAGTTTTTATGTGAAGATATTTCCTTTTCCAGCATAGGCCTCAAACGGCTCCAAATATCCACTTGCAGATTCTACAAAAAGAGTGTTTCCAAACTTCTCTATCAATTGGTAGGTTCAACTCTGTGAGTTGAATGAAGTCATCACAAAGAAGTTTCTGAGAATCCTTCTCTCTAGTTTTTATGTGAAGATATTTCCTTTTCCAGCGTAGGCCTCAAAGCGCTCCAAATAAACACATGCAGATTCTACAAACTTAATGTTTCAAAACTGTTCTATCAAAGGGAACGTTCAAGTCTGTGAGTTGAATGTACTCATCACAGAGATGTTTCTCAGAATGCTTCTGTCTAGTTTTTAGGTGAAGAGATTTCATTTCCCAGCATAGGCCTCAAAGCGCTCCAAATATCCACTTGCAGAATCTACGAAAAGAGTGTTTCAAAGCTGCTCTTTCAAAAGCAAGGTTCAAGTCTGTGTGTTGAATGCACTCATCCGAAAGAAGTTTCTGAGAATGCTTCTGTCTAGTTCTTACGTGAAGATATTTCCTTTTCCAGCTTAGGCCTCAAAGCGCTCCAAATAAACACTTGCAAATTCTACAAAAGGAGTGTTTCAAAAGAGTTCTATCAAAAGGCACGTTCAAGTCTGTGAGTTGAATGCACTTATCATACCGAAGTTTCCTGGAATGCTTGTGTCTAGTTTTTATGTGAAGACATTTCCTTTTCCAGCAGAGGCCTCAAAACACTCCAAATATCCACTTGCAGATTCTACAAAAAGAGTGTTTCAAAACTGCTCTATCAAAAGCAAGCTTCAACACTGTGAGTAGAATGCACTCATCACAAAGAAGTTTCTGAGAATGCTTCTGTCTAGTTTTTATGTGAAGATATTTCCTTTTCCAACATAGGCCTCAAAGCGCTCCAAATAAACACTTGCAGATTCTACAAAAGGAGTGATTCGAAACTGCTCTTTCAAGAGGAACGTTCAAGTCTGTGAGTTGAATGCACTCATCACACAGAAGTTTCTGAGAATGCTTCTGTCTACTTTTTATGTGAAGATGTTTCCTTTTCCAGAATAGGCCTCAAAACGCTCCAAATATCCTCTTGCAGATTCTACAAAAAGAGTGTTTCAAAACTGTTCTATCAAAAGGAAGGTTCAACTCTGTGAGTTGAATGAATGCATCATGAAGAACTTTCTGAGAATGCTTCTCTGTAGTTTTTAGGTGAAGATATTCCAAAACCCAGCACAGGCCTCGAAGTGCTCCAAATATCCACTTGCAGATTTTACCAAAAGAGTGTTTCAAAACTGCTCTTTCTATAGGTAAGTTCAAGTCTGTGAGTTGAATGCACTCAACACAAAGAAGTTTCTGAGAATGCTTCTGTTCAGTTTTTATGTGAAGATATTTCCTTTTCCAGCATAGGCCTCAAACGGCTCCAAATATCCACTTGCAGATTCTACAAAAAGAGTGTTTCCAAACTTCTCTATCAATTGGTAGGTTCAACTCTGTGAGTTGAATGAAGTCATCACAAAGAAGTTTCTGAGAATCCTTCTCTCTAGTTTTTATGTGAAGATATTTCCTTTTCCAACATAGGCCTCAAGGTGCTCCGAATAAACACTTGCAGATTCTACAAACTTAATGTTTCAAAACTGTTCTATCAAAAGGAACGTTGAAGTCTGTGAGTTGAATGCACTCATCACAAAGAAGTTTCTCAGAATGCTTCCGTCTAGTTTTTAGGTGAAGAGATTTCATTTCCCAGCACAGGCCTCAAAGCGCTCCAAATATCCACTTGCAGATTCTACAAGAAGAGTGTTTCCAAACTGCTCTTTCAAAAGGAAGCTTCAAGTCTGTGAGTTGAATGCACTCATCACAAAGAAGTTTCTGAGAATGCTTCCGTCTAGTTTCTATATGAAGATATTTCCTTTTCCAACATAGGCCCCAAAGTGCTCCAAATAAACCCTTGCAGATTCTACAAAAGGAGTGTTTCAAAACTGCTCTTTCTATAGGTAAGTTCAAGTCTGTGAGTTGAATGCACTCAACACAAAGAAGTTTCTGAGAATGCTTCTGTTCAGTTTTTATGTGAAGATATTTCCTTTTCCAGCATAGGCCTCAAACGGCTCCAAATATCCACTTGCAGATTCTACAAAAAGAGTGTTTCCAAACTTCTCTATCAATTGGTAGGTTCAACTCTGTGAGTTGAATGAAGTCATCACAAAGAAGTTTCTGAGAATCCTTCTCTCTAGTTTTTATGTGAAGATATTTCCTTTTCCAGCGTAGGCCTCAAAGCGCTCCAAATAAACACATGCAGATTCTACAAAAGGAGTGTTTCAAAACAGTTCTATCAAAGGGAACGTTCAAGTCTGTGAGTTGAATGTACTCATCACACAGATGTTTCTCAGAATGCTTCTGTCTAGTTTTCAGGTGAAGAGATTTCATTTCCAGCATAGGCCTCAAAGCACTCCAAATATCCACTTGCAGATTCTATAAGAAGAGAGTTTCCAAACTGCTCTTTCAAAAGGAAGCTTCAAGTCTGTGAGTTGAATGCACTCATCACAAAGAAGTTTCTGAGAATGCTTCCGTCTAGTTTCTATATGAAGATATTTCCTTTTCCAACATAGGCCCCAAAGTGCTCCAAATAAACCCTTGCAGATTCTACAAAAGGAGTGTTTCAAAACTGCTCTTTCTATAGGTAAGTTCAAGTCTGTGAGTTGAATGCACTCAACACAAAGAAGTTTCTGAGAATGCTTCTGTTCAGTTTTTATGTGAAGATATTTCCTTTTCCAGCATAGGCCTCAAACGGCTCCAAATATCCACTTGCAGATTCTACAAAAAGAGTGTTTCCAAACTTCTCTATCAATTGGTAGGTTCAACTCTGTGAGTTGAATGAAGTCATCACAAAGAAGTTTCTGAGAATCCTTCTCTCTAGTTTTTATGTGAAGATATTTCCTTTTCCAGCGTAGGCCTCAAAGCGCTCCGAATAAACACTTGCAGATTCTACAAACTTAATGTTTCAAAACTGTTCTATCAAAGGGAACGTTCAAGTCTGTGAGTTGAATGTACTCATCACACAGATGTTTCTCAGAATGCTTCTGTCTAGTTTTTAGGTGAAGAGATTTCATTTCCCAGCATAGGCCTCAAAGCGCTCCAAATATCCACTTGCAGAATCTACGAAAAGAGTGTTTCAAAGCTGCTCTTTCAAAAGCAAAGTTCAAGTCTGTGTGTTGAATGCACTCATCCGAAAGAAGTTTCTGAGAATGCTTCTGTCTAGTTCTTACGTGAAGATATTTATTTTTCCAGCTTAGGCCTCAAAGCGCTCCAAATAAACACTTGCAAATTCTACAAAAGGAGTGTTTCAAAAGAGTTCTATCAAAAGGAACGTTCAAGTCTGTGAGTTGAATGCACTTATCATACCGAAGTTTCCTGGAATGCTTGTGTCTAGTTTTTATGTGAAGACATTTCCTTTTCCAGCAGAGGCCTCAAAGCACTCCAAATATCCACTTGCAGATTCTACAAAAAGAGTGTTTCAAAACTGCTCTATCAAAAGCAAGCTTCAACACTGTGAGTAGAATGCACTCATCACAAAGAAGTTTCTGAGAATGCTTCTGTCTAGTTTTTATGTGAAGATATTTCCTTTTCCAACATAGGCCTCAAGGTGCTCCGAATAAACACTTGCAGATTCTACAAACTTAATGTTTCAAAACTGTTCTATCAAAAGGAACGTTGAAGTCTGTGAGTTGAATGCACTCATCACAAAGAAGTTTCTCAGAATGCTTCCGTCTAGTTTTTAGGTGAAGAGATTTCATTTCCCAGCACAGGCCTCAAAGCGCTCCAAATATCCACTTGCAGATTCTACAAGAAGAGTGTTTCCAAACTGCTCTTTCAAAAGGAAGCTTCAAGTCTGTGAGTTGAATGCACTCATCACAAAGAAGTTTCTGAGAATGCTTCCGTCTAGTTTCTATATGAAGATATTTCCTTTTCCAACATAGGCCCCAAAGTGCTCCAAATAAACCCTTGCAGATTCTACAAAAGGAGTGTTTCAAAACTGCTCTTTCTATAGGTAAGTTCAAGTCTGTGAGTTGAATGCACTCAACACAAAGAAGTTTCTGAGAATGCTTCTGTTCAGTTTTTATGTGAAGATATTTCCTTTTCCAGCATAGGCCTCAAACGGCTCCAAATATCCACTTGCAGATTCTACAAAAAGAGTGTTTCCAAACTTCTCTATCAATTGGTAGGTTCAACTCTGTGAGTTGAATGAAGTCATCACAAAGAAGTTTCTGAGAATCCTTCTCTCTAGTTTTTACGTGAAGATATTTCCTTTTCCAGCGTAGGCCTCAAAGCGCTCCAAATAAACACATGCAGATTCTACAAAAGGAGTGTTTCAAAACAGTTCTATCAAAGGGAACGTTCAAGTCTGTGAGTTGAATGTACTCATCACACAGATGTTTCTCAGAATGCTTCTGTCTAGTTTTTAGGTGAAGAGATTTCATTTCCCAGCATAGGCCTCAAAGCGCTCCAAATATCCACTTGCAGATTCTATAAGAAGAGAGTTTCCAAACTGCTCTTTCAAAAGGAAGCTTCAAGTCTGTGAGTTGAATGCACTCATCACAAAGAAGTTTCTGAGAATGCTTCCGTCTAGTTTCTATAGGAAGATATTTCCTTTTCCAACATAGGCCCCAAAGTGCTCCAAATAAACCCTTGCAGATTCTACAAAAGGAGTGTTTCAAAACTGCTCCTTCTATAGGTAAGTTCAAGTCTGTGAGTTGAATGCACTCAACACAAAGAAGTTTCTGAGAATGCATCTGTTCAGTTTTTATGTGAAGATATTTAATTTTCCAGCATAGGCCTCAAACGGCTCCAAATATCCACTTGCAGATTCTACAAAAAGAGTGTTTCCAAACTTCTCTATCAATTGGTAGGTTCAACTCTGTGAGTTGAATGAACTCATCACAAAGAAGTTTCTGAGAATCCTTCTCTCTAGTTTTTATGTGAAGATATTTCCTTTTCCAGCGTAAGCCTCAAAGCACTCCAAATAAACACATGCAGATTCTACAAACTTAATGTTTCAAAACTGTTCTATCAAAGGGAACGTTCAAGTCTGTGAGTTGAATGTACTCATCACACAGATGTTTCTCAGAATGCTTCTGTCTAGTTTTTAGGTGAAGAGATTTCATTTCCCAGCATAGGCCTCAAAGCGCTCCAAATATCCACTTGCAGAATCTACGAAAAGAGTGTTTCAAAGCTGCTCTTTCAAAAGCAAAGTTCAAGTCTGTGTGTTGAATGCACTCATCCGAAAGAAGTTTCTGAGAATGCTTCTGTCTAGTTCTTACGTGAAGATATTTATTTTTCCAGCTTAGGCCTCAAAGCGCTCCAAATAAACACTTGCAAATTCTACAAAAGGAGTGTTTCAAAAGAGTTCTATCAAAAGGAACGTTCAAGTCTGTGAGTTGAATGCACTTATCATACCGAAGTTTCCTGGAATGCTTGTGTCTAGTTTTTATGTGAAGACATTTCCTTTTCCAGCAGAGGCCTCAAAGCACTCCAAATATCCACTTGCAGATTCTACAAAAAGAGTGTTTCAAAACTGCTCTATCAAAAGCAAGCTTCAACACTGTGAGTAGAATGCACTCATCACAAAGAAGTTTCTGAGAATGCTTCTGTCTAGTTTTTATGTGAAGATATTTCCTTTTCCAACATAGGCCTCAAAGCGCTCCAAATAAACACTTGCAGATTCTACAAAAGGAGTGTTTCGAAACTGCTCTTTCAAGAGGAACGTTCAAGTCTGTGAGTTGAATGCACTCATCACACAGAAGTTTCTGAGAATGCTTCTGTCTAGTTTTTATGTGAAGATGTTTCCTTTTCCAGCATAGGCCTCCAAACGCTCCAAATATCCTCTTGCAGATTCTACAAAAAGAGTGTTTCAAAACTGTTCTATCAAAAGGAAGGTTCAACTCTGTGAGTTGAATGAATGCATCATGAAGAACTTTCTGAGAATGCTTCTCTGTAGTTTTTAGGTGAAGATATTCCAAAACCCAGCACAGGCCTCGAAGTGCTCCAAATAACCACTTGCAGATTTTACCAAAAGAGTGTTTCAAAACTGCTCTTTCTATAGGGAAGTTCAAGTCTGTGAGTTGAATGCACTCAACACAAAGAAGTTTCTGAGAATGCTTCTGTTCAGTTTTTATGTGAAGATATTTCCTTTTCCAGCATAGGCCTCAAACGGCTCCAAATATCCACTTGCAGATTCTACAAAAAGAGTGTTTCCAAACTTCTCTATCAATTGGTAGGTTCAACTCTGTGAGTTGAATGAAGTCATCACAAAGAAGTTTCTGAGAATCCTTCTCTCTAGTTTTTATGTGAAGATATTTCCTTTTCCAGCGTAGGCCTCAAAGCGCTCCGAATAAACACTTGCAGATTCTACAAACTTAATGTTTCAAAACTGTTCTATCAAAGGGAACGTTCAAGTCTGTGAGTTGAATGTACTCATCACACAGATGTTTCTCAGAATGCTTCTGTCTAGTTTTTAGGTGAAGAGATTTCATTTCCCAGCATAGGCCTCAAAGCGCTCCAAATATCCACTTGCAGAATCTACGAAAAGAGTGTTTCAAAGCTGCTCTTTCAAAAGCAAAGTTCAAGTCTGTGTGTTGAATGCACTCATCCGAAAGAAGTTTCTGAGAATGCTTCTGTCTAGTTCTTACGTGAAGATATTTATTTTTCCAGCTTAGGCCTCAAAGCGCTCCAAATAAACACTTGCAAATTCTACAAAAGGAGTGTTTCAAAAGAGTTCTATCAAAAGGAACGTTCAAGTCTGTGAGTTGAATGCACTTATCATACCGAAGTTTCCTGGAATGCTTGTGTCTAGTTTTTATGTGAAGACATTTCCTTTTCCAGCAGAGGCCTCAAAGCACTCCAAATATCCACTTGCAGATTCTACAAAAAGAGTGTTTCAAAACTGCTCTATCAAAAGCAAGCTTCAACACTGTGAGTAGAATGCACTCATCACAAAGAAGTTTCTGAGAATGCTTCTGTCTAGTTTTTATGTGAAGATATTTCCTTTTCCAACATAGGCCTCAAAGCGCTCCAAATAAACACTTGCAGATTCTACAAAAGGAGTGTTTCGAAACTGCTCTTTCAAGAGGAACGTTCAAGTCTGTGAGTTGAATGCACTCATCACACAGAAGTTTCTGAGAATGCTTCTGTCTAGTTTTTATGTGAAGATGTTTCCTTTTCCAGCATAGGCCTCCAAACGCTCCAAATATCCTCTTGCAGATTCTACAAAAAGAGTGTTTCAAAACTGTTCTATCAAAAGGAAGGTTCAACTCTGTGAGTTGAATGAATGCATCATGAAGAACTTTCTGAGAATGCTTCTCTGTAGTTTTTAGGTGAAGATATTCCAAAACCCAGCACAGGCCTCGAAGTGCTCCAAATAACCACTTGCAGATTTTACCAAAAGAGTGTTTCAAAACTGCTCTTTCTATAGGGAAGTTCAAGTCTGTGAGTTGAATGCACTCAACACAAAGAAGTTTCTGAGAATGCTTCTGTTCAGTTTTTATGTGAAGATATTTCCTTTTCCAGCATAGGCCTCAAACGGCTCCAAATATCCACTTGCAGATTCTACAAAAAGAGTGTTTCCAAACTTCTCTATCAATTGGTAGGTTCAACTCTGTGAGTTGAATGAAGTCATCACAAAGAAGTTTCTGAGAATCCTTCTCTCTAGTTTTTATGTGAAGATATTTCCTTTTCCAGCGTAGGCCTCAAAGCGCTCCGAATAAACACTTGCAGATTCTACAAACTTAATGTTTCAAAACTGTTCTATCAAAGGGAACGTTCAAGTCTGTGAGTTGAATGTACTCATCACACAGATGTTTCTCAGAATGCTTCTGTCTAGTTTTTAGGTGAAGAGATTTCATTTCCCAGCATAGGCCTCAAAGCGCTCCAAATATCCACTTGCAGAATCTACGAA
This sequence comes from Pongo abelii, assembly GCF_028885655.2. Taxonomy (NCBI): domain Eukaryota; kingdom Metazoa; phylum Chordata; class Mammalia; order Primates; family Hominidae; genus Pongo; species Pongo abelii. Next base: position 21,231,366 of record NC_071997.2, on the reverse strand, counting down.
AAGAGTGTTTCAAAGCTGCTCTTTCAAAAGCAAAGTTCAAGTCTGTGTGTTGAATGCACTCATCCGAAAGAAGTTTCTGAGAATGCTTCTGTCTAGTTCTTACGTGAAGATATTTATTTTTCCAGCTTAGGCCTCAAAGCGCTCCAAATAAACACTTGCAAATTCTACAAAAGGAGTGTTTCAAAAGAGTTCTATCAAAAGGAACGTTCAAGTCTGTGAGTTGAATGCACTTATCATACCGAAGTTTCCTGGAATGCTTGTGTCTAGTTTTTATGTGAAGACATTTCCTTTTCCAGCAGAGGCCTCAAAGCACTCCAAATATCCACTTGCAGATTCTACAAAAAGAGTGTTTCAAAACTGCTCTATCAAAAGCAAGCTTCAACACTGTGAGTAGAATGCACTCATCACAAAGAAGTTTCTGAGAATGCTTCTGTCTAGTTTTTATGTGAAGATATTTCCTTTTCCAACATAGGCCTCAAAGCGCTCCAAATAAACACTTGCAGATTCTACAAAAGGAGTGTTTCGAAACTGCTCTTTCAAGAGGAACGTTCAAGTCTGTGAGTTGAATGCACTCATCACACAGAAGTTTCTGAGAATGCTTCTGTCTAGTTTTTATGTGAAGATGTTTCCTTTTCCAGCATAGGCCTCCAAACGCTCCAAATATCCTCTTGCAGATTCTACAAAAAGAGTGTTTCAAAACTGTTCTATCAAAAGGAAGGTTCAACTCTGTGAGTTGAATGAATGCATCATGAAGAACTTTCTGAGAATGCTTCTCTGTAGTTTTTAGGTGAAGATATTCCAAAACCCAGCACAGGCCTCGAAGTCCTCCAAATAACCACTTGCAGATTTTACCAAAAGAGTGTTTCAAAACTGCTCTTTCTATAGGGAAGTTCAAGTCTGTGAGTTGAATGCACTCAACACAAAGAAGTTTCTGAGAATGCTTCTGTTCAGTTTTTATGTGAAGATATTTCCTTTTCCAGCATAGGCCTCAAACGGCTCCAAATATCCACTTGCAGATTCTACAAAAAGAGTGTTTCCAAACTTCTCTATCAATTGGTAGGTTCAACTCTGTGAGTTGAATGAAGTCATCACAAAGAAGTTTCTGAGAATCCTTCTCTCTAGTTTTTACGTGAAGATATTTCCTTTTCCAGCGTAGGCCTCAAAGCGCTCCAAATAAACACCTGCAGATTCTACAAAAGGAGTGTTTCAAAACAGTTCTATCAAAGGGAACGTTCAAGTCTGTGAGTTGAATGTACTCATCACACAGATGTTTCTCAGAATGCTTCTGTCTAGTTTTCAGGTGAAGAGATTTCATTTCCAGCATAGGCCTCAAAGCACTCCAAATATCCACTTGCAGATTCTATAAGAAGAGAGTTTCCAAACTGCTCTTTCAAAAGGAAGCTTCAAGTCTGTGAGTTGAATGCACTCATCACAAAGAAGTTTCTGAGAATGCTTCCGTCTAGTTTCTATATGAAGATATTTCCTTTTCCAACATAGGCCCCAAAGTGCTCCAAATAAACCCTTGCAGATTCTACAAAAGGAGTGTTTCAAAACTGCTCTTTCTATAGGTAAGTTCAAGTCTGTGAGTTGAATGCACTCAACACAAAGAAGTTTCTGAGAATGCTTCTGTTCAGTTTTTATGTGAAGATATTTCCTTTTCCAGCATAGGCCTCAAACGGCTCCAAATATCCACTTGCAGATTCTACAAAAAGAGTGTTTCCAAACTTCTCTATCAATTGGTAGGTTCAACTCTGTGAGTTGAATGAAGTCATCACAAAGAAGTTTCTGAGAATCCTTCTCTCTAGTTTTTATGTGAAGATATTTCCTTTTCCAGCGTAGGCCTCAAAGCGCTCCGAATAAACACTTGCAGATTCTACAAACTTAATGTTTCAAAACTGTTCTATCAAAGGGAACTTTCAAGTCTGTGAGTTGAATGTACTCATCACACAGATGTTTCTCAGAATGCTTCTGTCTAGTTTTTAGGTGAAGAGATTTCATTTCCCAGCATAGGCCTCAAAGCGCTCCAAATATCCACTTGCAGAATCTACGAAAAGAGTGTTTCAAAGCTGCTCTTTCAAAAGCAAAGTTCAAGTCTGTGTGTTGAATGCACTCATCCGAAAGAAGTTTCTGAGAATGCTTCTGTCTAGTTCTTACGTGAAGATATTTATTTTTCCAGCTTAGGCCTCAAAGCGCTCCAAATAAACACTTGCAAATTCTACAAAAGGAGTGTTTCAAAAGAGTTCTATCAAAAGGAACGTTCAAGTCTGTGAGTTGAATGCACTTATCATACCGAAGTTTCCTGGAATGCTTGTGTCTAGTTTTTATGTGAAGACATTTCCTTTTCCAGCAGAGGCCTCAAAGCACTCCAAATATCCACTTGCAGATTCTACAAAAAGAGTGTTTCAAAACTGCTCTATCAAAAGCAAGCTTCAACACTGTGAGTAGAATGCACTCATCACAAAGAAGTTTCTGAGAATGCTTCTGTCTAGTTTTTATGTGAAGATATTTCCTTTTCCAACATAGGCCTCAAGGTGCTCCGGATAAACACTTGCAGATTCTACAAACTTAATGTTTCAAAACTGTTCTATCAAAAGGAACGTTGAAGTCTGTGAGTTGAATGCACTCATCACAAAGAAGTTTCTCAGAATGCTTCCGTCTAGTTTTTAGGTGAAGAGATTTCATTTCCCAGCACAGGCCTCAAAGCGCTCCAAATATCCACTTGCAGATTCTACAAGAAGAGTGTTTCCAAACTGCTCTTTCAAAAGGAAGCTTCAAGTCTGTGAGTTGAATGCACTCATCACAAAGAAGTTTCTGAGAATGCTTCCGTCTAGTTTCTATATGAAGATATTTCCTTTTCCAACATAGGCCCCAAAGTGCTCCAAATAAACCCTTGCAGATTCTACAAAAGGAGTGTTTCAAAACTGCTCTTTCTATAGGTAAGTTCAAGTCTGTGAGTTGAATGCACTCAACACAAAGAAGTTTCTGAGAATGCTTCTGTTCAGTTTTTATGTGAAGATATTTCCTTTTCCAGCATAGGCCTCAAACGGCTCCAAATATCCACTTGCAGATTCTACAAAAAGAGTGTTTCCAAACTTCTCTATCAATTGGTAGGTTCAACTCTGTGAGTTGAATGAAGTCATCACAAAGAAGTTTCTGAGAATCCTTCTCTCTAGTTTTTATGTGAAGATATTTCCTTTTCCAGCGTAGGCCTCAAAGCGCTCCAAATAAACACATGCAGATTCTACAAACTTAATGTTTCAAAACTGTTCTATCAAAGGGAACGTTCAAGTCTGTGAGTTGAATGTACTCATCACAGAGATGTTTCTCAGAATGCTTCTGTCTAGTTTTTAGGTGAAGAGATTTCATTTCCCAGCATAGGCCTCAAAGCGCTCCAAATATCCACTTGCAGAATCTACGAAAAGAGTGTTTCAAAGCTGCTCTTTCAAAAGCAAAGTTCAAGTCTGTGTGTTGAATGCACTCATCCGAAAGAAGTTTCTGAGAATGCTTCTGTCTAGTTCTTACGTGAAGATATTTATTTTTCCAGCTTAGGCCTCAAAGCGCTCCAAATAAACACTTGCAAATTCTACAAAAGGAGTGTTTCAAAAGAGTTCTATCAAAAGGAACGTTCAAGTCTGTGAGTTGAATGCACTTATCATACCGAAGTTTCCTGGAATGCTTGTGTCTAGTTTTTATGTGAAGACATTTCCTTTTCCAGCAGAGGCCTCAAAGCACTCCAAATATCCACTTGCAGATTCTACAAAAAGAGTGTTTCAAAACTGCTCTATCAAAAGCAAGCTTCAACACTGTGAGTAGAATGCACTCATCACAAAGAAGTTTCTGAGAATGCTTCTGTCTAGTTTTTATGTGAAGATATTTCCTTTTCCAACATAGGCCTCAAAGCGCTCCAAATAAACACTTGCAGATTCTACAAAAGGAGTGTTTCGAAACTGCTCTTTCAAGAGGAACGTTCAAGTCTGTGAGTTGAATGCACTCATCACACAGAAGTTTCTGAGAATGCTTCTGTCTAGTTTTTATGTGAAGATGTTTCCTTTTCCAGCATAGGCCTCCAAACGCTCCAAATATCCTCTTGCAGATTCTACAAAAAGAGTGTTTCAAAACTGTTCTATCAAAAGGAAGGTTCAACTCTGTGAGTTGAATGAATGCATCATGAAGAACTTTCTGAGAATGCTTCTCTGTAGTTTTTAGGTGAAGATATTCCAAAACCCAGCACAGGCCTCGAAGTGCTCCAAATAACCACTTGCAGATTTTACCAAAAGAGTGTTTCAAAACTGCTCTTTCTATAGGGAAGTTCAAGTCTGTGAGTTGAATGCACTCAACACAAAGAAGTTTCTGAGAATGCTTCTGTTCAGTTTTTATGTGAAGATATTTCCTTTTCCAGCATAGGCCTCAAACGGCTCCAAATATCCACTTGCAGATTCTACAAAAAGAGTGTTTCCAAACTTCTCTATCAATTGGTAGGTTCAACTCTGTGAGTTGAATGAAGTCATCACAAAGAAGTTTCTGAGAATCCTTCTCTCTAGTTTTTATGTGAAGATATTTCCTTTTCCAGCGTAGGCCTCAAAGCGCTCCGAATAAACACTTGCAGATTCTACAAACTTAATGTTTCAAAACTGTTCTATCAAAGGGAACGTTCAAGTCTGTGAGTTGAATGTACTCATCACACAGATGTTTCTCAGAATGCTTCTGTCTAGTTTTTAGGTGAAGAGATTTCATTTCCCAGCATAGGCCTCAAAGCGCTCCAAATATCCACTTGCAGAATCTACGAAAAGAGTGTTTCAAAGCTGCTCTTTCAAAAGCAAAGTTCAAGTCTGTGTGTTGAATGCACTCATCCGAAAGAAGTTTCTGAGAATGCTTCTGTCTAGTTCTTACGTGAAGATATTTATTTTTCCAGCTTAGGCCTCAAAGCGCTCCAAATAAACACTTGCAAATTCTACAAAAGGAGTGTTTCAAAAGAGTTCTATCAAAAGGAACGTTCAAGTCTGTGAGTTGAATGCACTTATCATACCGAAGTTTCCTGGAATGCTTGTGTCTAGTTTTTATGTGAAGACATTTCCTTTTCCAGCAGAGGCCTCAAAGCACTCCAAATATCCACTTGCAGATTCTACAAAAAGAGTGTTTCAAAACTGCTCTATCAAAAGCAAGCTTCAACACTGTGAGTAGAATGCACTCATCACAAAGAAGTTTCTGAGAATGCTTCTGTCTAGTTTTTATGTGAAGATATTTCCTTTTCCAACATAGGCCTCAAGGTGCTCCGAATAAACACTTGCAGATTCTACAAACTTAATGTTTCAAAACTGTTCTATCAAAAGGAACGTTGAAGTCTGTGAGTTGAATGCACTCATCACAAAGAAGTTTCTCAGAATGCTTCCGTCTAGTTTTTAGGTGAAGAGATTTCATTTCCCAGCACAGGCCTCAAAGCGCTCCAAATATCCACTTGCAGATTCTACAAGAAGAGTGTTTCCAAACTGCTCTTTCAAAAGGAAGCTTCAAGTCTGTGAGTTGAATGCACTCATCACAAAGAAGTTTCTGAGAATGCTTCCGTCTAGTTTCTATATGAAGATATTTCCTTTTCCAACATAGGCCCCAAAGTGCTCCAAATAAACCCTTGCAGATTCTACAAAAGGAGTGTTTCAAAACTGCTCTTTCTATAGGTAAGTTCAAGTCTGTGAGTTGAATGCACTCAACACAAAGAAGTTTCTGAGAATGCTTCTGTTCAGTTTTTATGTGAAGATATTTCCTTTTCCAGCATAGGCCTCAAACGGCTCCAAATATCCACTTGCAGATTCTACAAAAAGAGTGTTTCCAAACTTCTCTATCAATTGGTAGGTTCAACTCTGTGAGTTGAATGAAGTCATCACAAAGAAGTTTCTGAGAATCCTTCTCTCTAGTTTTTACGTGAAGATATTTCCTTTTCCAGCGTAGGCCTCAAAGCGCTCCAAATAAACACATGCAGATTCTACAAAAGGAGTGTTTCAAAACAGTTCTATCAAAGGGAACGTTCAAGTCTGTGAGTTGAATGTACTCATCACACAGATGTTTCTCAGAATGCTTCTGTCTAGTTTTTAGGTGAAGAGATTTCATTTCCCAGCATAGGCCTCAAAGCGCTCCAAATATCCACTTGCAGATTCTATAAGAAGAGAGTTTCCAAACTGCTCTTTCAAAAGGAAGCTTCAAGTCTGTGAGTTGAATGCACTCATCACAAAGAAGTTTCTGAGAATGCTTCCGTCTAGTTTCTATAGGAAGATATTTCCTTTTCCAACATAGGCCCCAAAGTGCTCCAAATAAACCCTTGCAGATTCTACAAAAGGAGTGTTTCAAAACTGCTCCTTCTATAGGTAAGTTCAAGTCTGTGAGTTGAATGCACTCAACACAAAGAAGTTTCTGAGAATGCATCTGTTCAGTTTTTATGTGAAGATATTTAATTTTCCAGCATAGGCCTCAAACGGCTCCAAATATCCACTTGCAGATTCTACAAAAAGAGTGTTTCCAAACTTCTCTATCAATTGGTAGGTTCAACTCTGTGAGTTGAATGAACTCATCACAAAGAAGTTTCTGAGAATCCTTCTCTCTAGTTTTTATGTGAAGATATTTCCTTTTCCAGCGTAAGCCTCAAAGCACTCCAAATAAACACATGCAGATTCTACAAACTTAATGTTTCAAAACTGTTCTATCAAAGGGAACGTTCAAGTCTGTGAGTTGAATGTACTCATCACACAGATGTTTCTCAGAATGCTTCTGTCTAGTTTTTAGGTGAAGAGATTTCATTTCCCAGCATAGGCCTCAAAGCGCTCCAAATATCCACTTGCAGAATCTACGAAAAGAGTGTTTCAAAGCTGCTCTTTGAAAAGCAAAGTTCAAGTCTGTGTGTTGAATGCACTCATCCGAAAGAAGTTTCTGAGAATGCTTCTGTCTAGTTCTTACGTGAAGATATTTATTTTTCCAGCTTAGGCCTCAAAGCGCTCCAAATAAACACTTGCAAATTCTACAAAAGGAGTGTTTCAAAAGAGTTCTATCAAAAGGAACGTTCAAGTCTGTGAGTTGAATGCACTTATCATACCGAAGTTTCCTGGAATGCTTGTGTCTAGTTTTTATGTGAAGACATTTCCTTTTCCAGCAGAGGCCTCAAAGCACTCCAAATATCCACTTGCAGATTCTACAAAAAGAGTGTTTCAAAACTGCTCTATCAAAAGCAAGCTTCAACACTGTGAGTAGAATGCACTCATCACAAAGAAGTTTCTGAGAATGCTTCTGTCTAGTTTTTATGTGAAGATATTTCCTTTTCCAACATAGGCCTCAAAGCGCTCCAAATAAACACTTGCAGATTCTACAAAAGGAGTGTTTCGAAACTGCTCTTTCAAGAGGAACGTTCAAGTCTGTGAGTTGAATGCACTCATCACACAGAAGTTTCTGAGAATGCTTCTGTCTAGTTTTTATGTGAAGATGTTTCCTTTTCCAGCATAGGCCTCCAAACGCTCCAAATATCCTCTTGCAGATTCTACAAAAAGAGTGTTTCAAAACTGTTCTATCAAAAGGAAGGTTCAACTCTGTGAGTTGAATGAATGCATCATGAAGAACTTTCTGAGAATGCTTCTCTGTAGTTTTTAGGTGAAGATATTCCAAAACCCAGCACAGGCCTCGAAGTGCTCCAAATAACCACTTGCAGATTTTACCAAAAGAGTGTTTCAAAACTGCTCTTTCTATAGGTAAGTTCAAGTCTGTGAGTTGAATGCACTCAACACAAAGAAGTTTCTGAGAATGCTTCTGTTCAGTTTTTATGTGAAGATATTTCCTTTTCCAGCATAGGCCTCAAACGGCTCCAAATATCCACTTGCAGATTCTACAAAAAGAGTGTTTCCAAACTTCTCTATCAATTGGTAGGTTCAACTCTGTGAGTTGAATGAAGTCATCACAAAGAAGTTTCTGAGAATCCTTCTCTCTAGTTTTTATGTGAAGATATTTCCTTTTCCAGCGTAGGCCTCAAAGCGCTCCGAATAAACACTTGCAGATTCTACAAACTTAATGTTTCAAAACTGTTCTATCAAAGGGAACGTTCAAGTCTGTGAGTTGAATGTACTCATCACACAGATGTTTCTCAGAATGCTTCTGTCTAGTTTTTAGGTGAAGAGATTTCATTTCCCAGCATAGGCCTCAAAGCGCTCCAAATATCCACTTGCAGAATCTACGAAAAGAGTGTTTCAAAGCTGCTCTTTCAAAAGCAAAGTTCAAGTCTGTGTGTTGAATGCACTCATCCGAAAGAAGTTTCTGAGAATGCTTCTGTCTAGTTCTTACGTGAAGATATTTATTTTTCCAGCTTAGGCCTCAAAGCGCTCCAAATAAACACTTGCAAATTCTACAAAAGGAGTGTTTCAAAAGAGTTCTATCAAAAGGAACGTTCAAGTCTGTGAGTTGAATGCACTTATCATACCGAAGTTTCCTGGAATGCTTGTGTCTAGTTTTTATGTGAAGACATTTCCTTTTCCAGCAGAGGCCTCAAAGCACTCCAAATATCCACTTGCAGATTCTACAAAAAGAGTGTTTCAAAACTGCTCTATCAAAAGCAAGCTTCAACACTGTGAGTAGAATGCACTCATCACAAAGAAGTTTCTGAGAATGCTTCTGTCTAGTTTTTATGTGAAGATATTTCCTTTTCCAACATAGGCCTCAAAGCGCTCCAAATAAACACTTGCAGATTCTACAAAAGGAGTGTTTCGAAACTGCTCTTTCAAGAGGAACGTTCAAGTCTGTGAGTTGAATGCACTCATCACACAGAAGTTTCTGAGAATGCTTCTGTCTAGTTTTTATGTGAAGATGTTTCCTTTTCCAGCATAGGCCTCCAAACGCTCCAAATATCCTCTTGCAGATTCTACAAAAAGAGTGTTTCAAAACTGTTCTATCAAAAGGAAGGTTCAACTCTGTGAGTTGAATGAATGCATCATGAAGAACTTTCTGAGAATGCTTCTCTGTAGTTTTTAGGTGAAGATATTCCAAAACCCAGCACAGGCCTCGAAGTGCTCCAAATAACCACTTGCAGATTTTACCAAAAGAGTGTTTCAAAACTGCTCTTTCTATAGGTAAGTTCAAGTCTGTGAGTTGAATGCACTCAACACAAAGAAGTTTCTGAGAATGCTTCTGTTCAGTTTTTATGTGAAGATATTTCCTTTTCCAGCATAGGCCTCAAACGGCTCCAAATATCCACTTGCAGATTCTACAAAAAGAGTGTTTCCAAACTTCTCTATCAATTGGTAGGTTCAACTCTGTGAGTTGAATGAACTCATCACAAAGAAGTTTCTGAGAATCCTTCTCTCTAGTTTTTATGTGAAGATATTTCCTTTTCCAGCGTAGGCCTCAAAGCGCTCCGAATAAACACTTGCAGATTCTACAAACTTAATGTTTCAAAACTGTTCTATCAAAGGGAACGTTCAAGTCTGTGAGTTGAATGTACTCATCACACAGATGTTTCTCAGAATTCTTCTGTCTAGTTTTTAGGTGAAGAGATTTCATTTCCCAGCATAGGCCTCAAAGCGCTCCAAATATCCACTTGCAGAATCTACGAAAAGAGTGTTTCAAAGCTGCTCTTTCAAAAGCAAAGTTGAAGTCTGTGTGTTGAATGCACTCATCCGAAAGAAGTTTCTGAGAATGCTTCTGTCTAGTTCTTACGTGAAGATATTTATTTTTCCAGCTTAGGCCTCAAAGCGCTCCAAATAAACACTTGCAAATTCTACAAAAGGAGTGTTTCAAAAGAGTTCTATCAAAAGGAACGTTCAAGTCTGTGAGTTGAATGCACTTATCATACCGAAGTTTCCTGGAATGCTTGTGTCTAGATTTTATGTGAAGACATTTCCTTTTCCAGCAGAGGCCTCAAAGCACTCCAAATATCCACTTGCAGATTCTACAAAAAGAGTGTTTCAAAACTGCTCTATCAAAAGCAAGCTTCAACACTGTGAGTAGAATGCACTCATCACAAAGAAGTTTCTGAGAATGCTTCTGTCTAGTTTTTATGTGAAGATATTTCCTTTTCCAACATAGGCCTCAAAGCGCTCCAAATAAACACTTGCAGATTCTACAAAAGGAGTGTTTCGAAACTGCTCTTTCAAGAGGAACGTTCAAGTCTGTGAGTTGAATGCACTCATCACACAGAAGTTTCTGAGAATGCTTCTGTCTAGTTTTTATGTGAAGATGTTTCCTTTTCCAGCATAGGCCTCCAAACGCTCCAAATATCCTCTTACAGATTCTACAAAAAGAGTGTTTCAAAACTGTTCTATCAAAAGGAAGGTTCAACTCTGTGAGTTGAATGAATGCATCATGAAGAACTTTCTGAGAATGCTTCTCTGTAGTTTTTAGGTGAAGATATTCCAAAACCCAGCACAGGCCTCGAAGTGCTCCAAATAACCACTTGCAGATTTTACCAAAAGAGTGTTTCAAAACTGCTCTTTCTATAGGGAAGTTCAAGTCTGTGAGTTGAATGCACTCAACACAAAGAAGTTTCTGAGAATGCTTCTGTTCAGTTTTTATGTGAAGATATTTCCTTTTCCAGCATAGGCCTCAAACGGCTCCAAATATCCACTTGCAGATTCTACAAAAAGAGTGTTTCCAAACTTCTCTATCAATTGGTAGGTTCAACTCTGTGAGTTGAATGAACTCATCACAAAGAAGTTTCTGAGAATCCTTCTCTCTAGTTTTTATGTGAAGATATTTCCTTTTCCAGCGTAGGCCTCAAAGCGCTCCGAATAAACACTTGCAGATTCTACAAACTTAATGTTTCAAAACTGTTCTATCAAAGGGAATGTTGAGGTCTGTGAGTTGAATGTACTCATCACACAGATGTTTCTCAGAATGCTTCTGTCTAGTTTTTAGGTGAAGAGATTTCATTTCCCAGCATAGGCCTCAAAGCGCTCCAAATATCCACTTGCAGAATCTACGAAAAGAGTGTTTCAAAGCTGCTCTTTCAAAAGCAAGGTTCAAGTCTGTGTGTTGAATGCACTCATCCGAAAGAAGTTTCTGAGAATGCTTCTGTCTAGTTCTTACGTGAAGATATTTATTTTTCCAGCTTAGGCCTCAAAGCGCTCCAAATAAACACTTGCAAATTCTACAAAAGGAGTGTTTCAAAAGAGTTCTATCAAAAGGAACGTTCAAGTCTGTGAGTTGAATGCACTTATCATACCGAAGTTTCCTGGAATGCTTGTGTCTAGTTTTTATGTGAAGACATGTCCTTTTCCAGCAGAGGCCTCAAAGCACTCCAAATATCCACTTGCAGATTCTACAAAAAGAGTGTTTCCAAACTGCTCTTTCAAAAGGAAGCTTCAAGTCTGTGAGTTGAATGCACTCATCACAAAGAAGTTTCTGAGAATGCTTCTGTCTAGTTTCTATGTGAAGATATTTCCTTTTCCAACATAGGCCCCAAAGTGCTCCAAATAAACCCTTGCAGATTCTACAAAAGGAGTGTTTCAAAACTGCTCTTTCTATAGGTAAGTTCAAGTCTGTGAGTTGAATGCACTCAACACAAAGAAGTTTCTGAGAATGCTTCTGTTCAGTTTTTATGTGAAGATATTTCCTTTTCCAGCATAGGCCTCAAACGGCTCCAAATATCCACTTGCAGATTCTACATAAAGAGTGTTTCCAAACTTCTCTATCAATTGGTAGGTTCAACTCTGTGAGTTGAATGAACTCATCACAAAGAAGTTTCTGAGAATCCTTCTCTCTAGTTTTTATGTGAAGATATTTCCTTTTCCAGCGTAGGCCTCAAAGCACTCCAAATAAACACATGCAGATTCTACAAAAGGAGTGTTTCAAAACTGTTCTATCAAAGGGAACGTTCAAGTCTGTGAGTTGAATGTACTCATCACACAGATGTTTCTCAGAATGCTTCTGTCTAGTTTTTAGGTGAAGAGATTTCATTTCCCAGCATAGGCCTCAAAGCGCTCCAAATATCCACTTGCAGAATCTACGAAAAGAGTGTTTCAAAGCTGCTCTTTCAAAAGCAAAGTTCAAGTCTGTGTGTTGAATGCACTCATCCGAAAGAAGTTTCTGAGAATGCTTCTGTCTAGTTCTTACGTGAAGATATTTATTTTTCCAGCTTAGGCCTCAAAGCGCTCCAAATAAACACTTGCAAATTCTACAAAAGGAGTGTTTCAAAAGAGTTCTATCAAAAGGAACGTTCAAGTCTGTGAGTTGAATGCACTTATCATACCGAAGTTTCCTGGAATGCTTGTGTCTAGTTTTTATGTGAAGACATTTCCTTTTCCAGCAGAGGCCTCAAAGCACTCCAAATATCCACTTGCAGATTCTACAAAAAGAGTGTTTCAAAACTGCTCTATCAAAAGCAAGCTTCAACACTGTGAGTAGAATGCACTCATCACAAAGAAGTTTCTGAGAATCCTTCTGTCTAGTTTTTATGTGAAGATATTTCCTTTTCCAACATAGGCCTCAAAGCGCTCCAAATAAACACTTGCAGATTCTACAAAAGGAGTGTTTCGAAACTGCTCTTTCAAGAGGAACGTTCAAGTCTGTGAGTTGAATGCACTCATCACACAGAAGTTTCTGAGAATGCTTCTGTCTAGTTTTTATGTGAAGATGTTTCCTTTTCCAGCATAGGCCTCCAAACGCTCCAAATATCCTCTTGCAGATTCTACAAAAAGAGTGTTTCAAAACTGTTCTATCAAAAGGAAGGTTCAACTCTGTGAGTTGAATGAATGCATCATGAAGAACTTTCTGAGAATGCTTCTCTGTAGTTTTTAGGTGAAGATATTCCAAAACCCAGCACAGGCCTCGAAGTGCTCCAAATAACCACTTGCAGATTTTACCAAAAGAGTGTTTCAAAACTGCTCTTTCTATAGGTAAGTTCAAGTCTGTGAGTTGAATGCACTCAACACAAAGAAGTTTCTGAGAATGCTTCTGTTCAGTTTTTATGTGAAGATATTTCCTTTTCCAGCATAGGCCTCAAACGGCTCCAAATATCCACTTGCAGATTCTACAAAAAGAGTGTTTCCAAACTTCTCTATCAATTGGTAGGTTCAACTCTGTGAGTTGAATGAAGTCATCACAAAGAAGTTTCTGAGAATCCTTCTCTCTAGTTTTTATGTGAAGATATTTCCTTTTCCAGCATAGGCCTCAAAGCGCTCCGAATAAACACTTGCAGATTCTACAAACTTAATGTTTCAAAACTGTTCTATCAAAGGGAACGTTCAAGTCTGTGAGTTGAATGTACTCATCACACAGATGTTTCTCAGAATGCTTCTGTCTAGTTTTTAGGTGAAGAGATTTCATTTCCCAGCATAGGCCTCAAAGCGCTCCAAATATCCACTTGCAGATTCTATAAGAAGAGAGTTTCCAAACTGCTCTTTCAAAAGGAAGCTTCAAGTCTGTGAGTTGAATGCACTCATCACAAAGAAGTTTCTGAGAATGCTTCTGTCTAGTTCTTACGTGAAGATATTTCCTTTTCCAGCTTAGGCCTCAAAGCGCTCCAAATAAACACTTGCAAATTCTACAAAAGGAGTGTTTCAAAAGAGTTCTATCAAAAGGCACGTTCAAGTCTGTGAGTTGAATGCACTTATCATACCGAAGTTTCCTGGAATGCTTGTGTCTAGTTTTTATGTGAAGACGTTTCCTTTTCCAGCAGAGGCCTCAAAACACTCCAAATATCCACTTGCAGATTCTACAAAAAGAGTGTTTCAAAACTGCTCTATCAAAAGCAAGCTTCAACACTGTGAGTAGAATGCACTCATCACAAAGAAGTTTCTGAGAATGCTTCTGTCTAGTTTTTATGTGAAGATATTTCCTTTTCCAACATAGGCCTCAAAGCGCTCCAAATAAACACTTGCAGATTCTACAAAAGGAGTGATTCGAAACTGCTCTTTCAAGAGGAACGTTCAAGTCTGTGAGTTGAATGCACTCATCACACAGAAGTTTCTGAGAATGCTTCTGTCTACTTTTTATGTGAAGATGTTTCCTTTTCCAGAATAGGCCTCAAAACGCTCCAAATATCCTCTTGCAGATTCTACAAAAAGAGTGTTTCAAAACTGTTCTATCAAAAGGAAGGTTCAACTCTGTGAGTTGAATGAATGCATCATGAAGAACTTTCTGAGAATGCTTCTCTGTAGTTTTTAGGTGAAGATATTCCAAAACCCAGCACAGGACTCGAACTGCTCCAAATATCCACTTGCAGATTTTACCAAAAGAGTGTTTCAAAACTGCTCTTTCTATAGGTAAGTTCAAGTCTGTGAGTTGAATGCACTCAACACAAAGAAGTTTCTGAGAATGCTTCTGTTCAGTTTTTATGTGAAGATATTTCCTTTTCCAGCATAGGCCTCAAACGGCTCCAAATATCCACTTGCAGATTCTACAAAAAGAGTGTTTCCAAACTTCTCTATCAATTGGTAGGTTCAACTCTGTGAGTTGAATGAAGTCATCACAAAGAAGTTTCTGAGAATCCTTCTCTCTAGTTTTTATGTGAAGATATTTCCTTTTCCAACATAGGCCTCAAGGTGCTCCGAATAAACACTTGCAGATTCTACAAACTTAATGTTTCAAAACTGTTCTATCAAAAGGAACGTTGAAGTCTGTGAGTTGAATGCACTCATCACAAAGAAGTTTCTCAGAATGCTTCCGTCTAGTTTTTAGGTGAAGAGATTTCATTTCCCAGCACAGGCCTCAAAGCGCTCCAAATATCCACTTGCAGATTCTACAAGAAGAGTGTTTCCAAACTGCTCTTTCAAAAGGAAGCTTCAAGTCTGTGAGTTGAATGCACTCATCACAAAGAAGTTTCTGAGAATGCTTCCGTCTAGTTTCTATATGAAGATATTTCCTTTTCCAACATAGGCCCCAAAGTGCTCCAAATAAACCCTTGCAGATTCTACAAAAGGAGTGTTTCAAAACTGCTCTTTCTATAGGTAAGTTCAAGTCTGTGAGTTGAATGCACTCAACACAAAGAAGTTTCTGAGAATGCTTCTGTTCAGTTTTTATGTGAAGATATTTCCTTTTCCAGCATAGGCCTCAAACGGCTCCAAATATCCACTTGCAGATTCTACAAAAAGAGTGTTTCCAAACTTCTCTATCAATTGGTAGGTTCAACTCTGTGAGTTGAATGAAGTCATCACAAAGAAGTTTCTGAGAATCCTTCTCTCTAGTTTTTACGTGAAGATATTTCCTTTTCCAGCGTAGGCCTCAAAGTGCTCCAAATAAACACATGCAGATTCTACAAAAGGAGTGTTTCAAAACAGTTCTATCAAAGGGAACGTTCAAGTCTGTGAGTTGAATGTACTCATCACACAGATGTTTCTCAGAATGCTTCTGTCTAGTTTTCAGGTGAAGAGATTTCATTTCCCAGCATAGGCCTCAAAGCACTCCAAATATCCACTTGCAGATTCTATAAGAAGGGAGTTTCCAAACTGCTCTTTCAAAAGGAAGCTTCAAGTCTGTGAGTTGAATGCACTCATCACAAAGAAGTTTCTGAGAATGCTTCCGTCTAGTTTCTATATGAAGATATTTCCTTTTCCAACATAGGCCCCAAAGTGCTCCAAATAAACCCTTGCAGATTCTACAAAAGGAGTGTTTCAAAACTGCTCTTTCTATAGGTAACTTCAAGTCTGTGAGTTGAATGCACTCAACACAAAGAAGTTTCTGAGAATGCTTCTGTTCAGTTTTTATGTGAAGATATTTCCTTTTCCAGCATAGGCCTCAAACGGCTCCAAATATCCACTTGCAGATTCTACAAAAAGAGTGTTTCCAAACTTCTCTATCAATTGGTAGGTTCAACTCTGTGAGTTGAATGAACTCATCACAAAGAAGTTTCTGAGAATCCTTCTCTCTAGTTTTTATGTGAAGATATTTCCTTTTCCAACGTAGGCCTCAAAGCGCTCCAAATAAACACATGCAGATTCTACAAAAGGAGTGTTTCAAAACTGTTCTATCAAAGGGAACGTTCAAGTCTGTGAGTTGAATGTACTCATCACACAGATGTTTCTCAGAATGCTTCTGTCTAGTTTTTAGTTGAAGAGATTTCATTTCCCAGCATAGGCCTCAAAGCGCTCCAAATATCCACTTGCAGAATCTACGAAAAGAGTGTTTCAAAGCTGCTCTTTCAAAAGCAAGGTTCAAGTCTGTGTGTTGAATGCACTCATCCGAAAGAAGTTTCTGAGAATGCTTCTGTCTAGTTCTTACGTGAAGATATTTCCTTTTCCAGCTTAGGCCTCAAAGCGCTCCAAATAAACACTTGCAAATTCTACAAAAGGAGTGTTTCAAAAGAGTTCTATCAAAAGGCACGTTCAAGTCTGTGAGTTGAATGCACTTATCATACCGAAGTTTCCTGAAATGCTTGTGTCTAGTTTTTATGTGAAGACATTTCCTTTTCCAGCAGAGGCCTCAAAACACTCCAAATATCCACTTGCAGATTCTACAAAAAGAGTGTTTCAAAACTGCTCTATCAAAAGCAAGCTTCAACACTGTGAGTAGAATACACTCATCACAAAGAAGTTTCTGAGAATGCTTCTGTCTAGTTTTTATGTGAAGATGTTTCCTTTTCCAGAAGAGGCCTCAAAACGCTCCAAATATCCTCTTGCAGATTCTACAAAAAGAGTGTTTCAAAACTGTTCTATCAAAAGGAAGGTTCAACTCTGTGAGTTGAATGAATGCATCATGAAGAACTTTCTGAGAATGCTTCTCTGTAGTTTTTAGGTGAAGATATTCCAAAACCCAGCACAGGCCTCGAAGTGCTCCAAATAACCACTTGCAGATTTTACCAAAAGAGTGTTTCAAAACTGCTCTTTCTATAGGTAAGTTCAAGTCTGTGAGTTGAATGCACTCAACACAAAGAAGTTTCTGAGAATGCTTCTGTTCAGTTTTTATGTGAAGATATTTCCTTTTCCAGCATAGGCCTCAAACGGCTCCAAATATCCACTTGCAGATTCTACAAAAAGAGTGTTTCCAAACTTCTCTATCAATTGGTAGGTTCAACTCTGTGAGTTGAATGAACTCATCACAAAGAAGTTTCTGAGAATCCTTCTCTCTAGTTTTTATGTGAAGATATTTCCTTTTCCAGCGTAGGCCTCAAAGCACTCCAAATAAACACATGCAGATTCTACAAAAGGAGTGTTTCAAAACTGTTCTATCAAAGGGAACGTTCAAGTCTGTGAGTTGAATGTACTCATCACACAGATGTTTCTCAGAATGCTTCTGTCTAGTTTTTAGGTGAAGAGATTTCATTTCCCAGCATAGGCCTCAAAGCGCTCCAAATATCCACTTGCAGAATCTACGAAAAGAGTGTTTCAAAGCTGCTCTTTCAAAAGCAAAGTTCAAGTCTGTGTGTTGAATGCACTCATCCGAAAGAAGTTTCTGAGAATGCTTCTGTCTAGTTCTTACGTGAAGATATTTATTTTTCCAGCTTAGGCCTCAAAGCGCTCCAAATAAACACTTGCAAATTCTACAAAAGGAGTGTTTCAAAAGAGTTCTATCAAAAGGAACGTTCAAGTCTGTGAGTTGAATGCACTTATCATACCGAAGTTTCCTGGAATGCTTGTGTCTAGTTTTTATGTGAAGACATTTCCTTTTCCAGCAGAGGCCTCAAAACACTCCAAATATCCACTTGCAGATTCTACAAAAAGAGTGTTTCAAAACTGCTCTATCAAAAGCAAGCTTCAACACTGTGAGTAGAATGCAGTCATCACAAAGAAGTTTCTGAGAATGCTTCTGTCTAGTTTTTATGTGAAGATATTTCCTTTTCCAACATAGGCCTCAAAGCGCTCCAAATAAACACTTGCAGATTCTACAAAAGGAGTGTTTCGAAACTGCTCTTTCAAGAGGAACGTTCAAGTCTGTGAGTTGAATGCACTCATCACACAGAAGTTTCTGAGAATGCTTCTGTCTAGTTTTTATGTGAAGATGTTTCCTTTTCCAGCATAGGCCTCCAAACGCTCCAAATATCCTCTTGCAGATTCTACAAAAAGAGTGTTTCAAAACTGTTCTATGAAAAGGAAGGTTCAACTCTGTGAGTTGAATGAATGCATCATGAAGAACTTTCTGAGAATGCTTCTCTGTAGTTTTTAGGTGAAGATATTCCAAAACCCAGCACAGGCCTCGAAGTGCTCCAAATAACCACTTGCAGATTTTACCAAAAGAGTGTTTCAAAACTGCTCTTTCTATAGGTAAGTTCAAGTCTGTGAGTTGAATGCACTCAACACAAAGAAGTTTCTGAGAATGCTTCTGTTCAGTTTTTATGTGAAGATATTTCCTTTTCCAGCATAGGCCTCAAACGGCTCCAAATATCCACTTGCAGATTCTACAAAAAGAGTGTTTCCAAACTTCTCTATCAATTGGTAGGTTCAACTCTGTGAGTTGAATGAAGTCATCACAAAGAAGTTTCTGAGAATCCTTCTCTCTAGTTTTTATGTGAAGATATTTCCTTTTCCAGCGTAGGCCTCAAAGCGCTCCGAATAAACACTTGCAGATTCTACAAACTTAATGTTTCAAAACTGTTCTATCAAAGGGAACGTTCAAGTCTGTGAGTTGAATGTACTCATCACACAGATGTTTCTCAGAATGCTTCTGTCTAGTTTTTAGGTGAAGAGATTTCATTTCCCAGCATAGGCCTCAAAGCGCTCCAAATATCCACTTGCAGATTCTATAAGAAGAGAGTTTCCAAACTGCTCTTTCAAAAGGAAGCTTCAAGTCTGTGAGTTGAATGCACTCATCACAAAGAAGTTTCTGATTATGATTCCGTCTAGTTTCTATAGGAAGATATTTCCTTTTCCAACATAGGCCCCAAAGTGCTCCAAATAAACCCTTGCAGATTCTACAAAAGGAGTGTTTCAAAACTGCTCTTTCTATAGGTAAGTTCAAGTCTGTGAGTTGAATGCACTCAACACAAAGAAGTTTCTGAGAATGCTTCTGTTCAGTTTTTATGTGAAGATATTTCCTTTTCCAGCATAGGCCTCAAACGGCTCCAAATATCCACTTGCAGATTCTACAAAAAGAGTGTTTCCAAACTTCTCTATCAATTGGTAGGTTCAACTCTGTGAGTTGAATGAACTCATCACAAAGAAGTTTCTGAGAATCCTTCTCTCTAGTTTTTATGTGAAGATATTTCCTTTTCCAGCGTAGGCCTCAAAGCACTCCAAATAAACACATGCAGATTCTACAAAAGGAGTGTTTCAAAACTGTTCTATCAAAGGGAACGTTCAAGTCTGTGAGTTGAATGTACTCATCACACAGATGTTTCTCAGAATGCTTCTGTCTAGTTTTTAGGTGAAGAGATTTCATTTCCCAGCATAGGCCTCAAAGCGCTCCAAATATCCACTTGCAGAATCTACGAAAAGAGTGTTTCAAAGCTGCTCTTTCAAAAGCAAAGTTCAAGTCTGTGTGTTGAATGCACTCATCCGAAAGAAGTTTCTGAGAATGCTTCTGTCTAGTTCTTACGTGAAGATATTTATTTTTCCAGCTTAGGCCTCAAAGCGCTCCAAATAAACACTTGCAAATTCTACAAAAGGAGTGTTTCAAAAGAGTTCTATCAAAAGGAACGTTCAAGTCTGTGAGTTGAATGCACTTATCATACCGAAGTTTCCTGGAATGCTTGTGTCTAGTTTTTATGTGAAGACATTTCCTTTTCCAGCAGAGGCCTCAAAGCACTCCAAATATCCACTTGCAGATTCTACAAAAAGAGTGTTTCAAAACTGCTCTATCAAAAGCAAGCTTCAACACTGTGAGTAGAATGCACTCATCACAAAGAAGTTTCTGAGAATGCTTCTGTCTAGTTTTTATGTGAAGATATTTCCTTTTCCAACATAGGCCTCAAAGCGCTCCAAATAAACACTTGCAGATTCTACAAAAGGAGTGTTTCGAAACTGCTCTTTCAAGAGGAACGTTCAAGTCTGTGAGTTGAATGCACTCATCACACAGAAGTTTCTGAGAATGCTTCTGTCTAGTTTTTATGTGAAGATGTTTCCTTTTCCAGCATAGGCCTCCAAACGCTCCAAATATCCTCTTGCAGATTCTACAAAAAGAGTGTTTCAAAACTGTTCTATCAAAAGGAAGGTTCAACTCTGTGAGTTGAATGAATGCATCATGAAGAACTTTCTGAGAATGCTTCTCTGTAGTTTTTAGGTGAAGATATTCCAAAACCCAGCACAGGCCTCGAAGTGCTCCAAATAACCACTTGCAGATTTTACCAAAAGAGTGTTTCAAAACTGCTCTTTCTATAGGTAAGTTCAAGTCTGTGAGTTGAATGCACTCAACACAAAGAAGTTTCTGAGAATGCTTCTGTTCAGTTTTTATGTGAAGATATTTCCTTTTCCAGCATAGGCCTCAAACGGCTCCAAATATCCACTTGCAGATTCTACAAAAAGAGTGTTTCCAAACTTCTCTATCAATTGGTAGGTTCAACTCTGTGAGTTGAATGAAGTCATCACAAAGAAGTTTCTGAGAATCCTTCTCTCTAGTTTTTATGTGAAGATATTTCCTTTTCCAGCGTAGGCCTCAAAGCGCTCCGAATAAACACTTGCAGATTCTACAAACTTAATGTTTCAAAACTGTTCTATCAAAGGGAACGTTCAAGTCTGTGAGTTGAATGTACTCATCACACAGATGTTTCTCAGAATGCTTCTGTCTAGTTT
Source organism: Pongo abelii (assembly GCF_028885655.2). Lineage (NCBI taxonomy): Eukaryota > Metazoa > Chordata > Mammalia > Primates > Hominidae > Pongo > Pongo abelii. The sequence continues at coordinate 21,210,748 of NC_071997.2, read as the reverse complement.
TTAGGTGAAGAGATTTCATTTCCCAGCATAGGCCTCAAAGCGCTCCAAATATCCACTTGCAGATTCTATAAGAAGAGAGTTTCCAAACTGCTCTTTCAAAAGGAAGCTTCAAGTCTGTGAGTTGAATGCACTCATCACAAAGAAGTTTCTGATTATGATTCCGTCTAGTTTCTATAGGAAGATATTTCCTTTTCCAACATAGGCCCCAAAGTGCTCCAAATAAACCCTTGCAGATTCTACAAAAGGAGTGTTTCAAAACTGCTCTTTCTATAGGTAAGTTCAAGTCTGTGAGTTGAATGCACTCAACACAAAGAAGTTTCTGAGAATGCTTCTGTTCAGTTTTTATGTGAAGATATTTCCTTTTCCAGCATAGGCCTCAAACGGCTCCAAATATCCACTTGCAGATTCTACAAAAAGAGTGTTTCCAAACTTCTCTATCAATTGGTAGGTTCAACTCTGTGAGTTGAATGAAGTCATCACAAAGAAGTTTCTGAGAATCCTTCTCTCTAGTTTTTATGTGAAGATATTTCCTTTTCCAGCGTAGGCCTCAAAGCACTCCAAATAAACACATGCAGATTCTACAAAAGGAGTGTTTCAAAACTGTTCTATCAAAGGGAACGTTCAAGTCTGTGAGTTGAATGTACTCATCACACAGATGTTTCTCAGAATGCTTCTGTCTAGTTTTTAGGTGAAGAGATTTCATTTCCCAGCATAGGCCTCAAAGCGCTCCAAATATCCACTTGCAGAATCTACGAAAAGAGTGTTTCAAAGCTGCTCTTTCAAAAGCAAAGTTCAAGTCTGTGTGTTGAATGCACTCATCCGAAAGAAGTTTCTGAGAATGCTTCTGTCTAGTTCTTACGTGAAGATATTTATTTTTCCAGCTTAGGCCTCAAAGCGTTCCAAATAAACACTTGCAAATTCTACAAAAGGAGTGTTTCAAAAGAGTTCTATCAAAAGGAACGTTCAAGTCTGTGAGTTGAATGCACTTATCATACCGAAGTTTCCTGGAATGCTTGTGTCTAGTTTTTATGTGAAGACATTTCCTTTTCCAGCAGAGGCCTCAAAACACTCCAAATATCCACTTGCAGATTCTACAAAAAGAGTGTTTCAAAACTGCTCTATCAAAAGCAAGCTTCAACACTGTGAGTAGAATGCACTCATCACAAAGAAGTTTCTGAGAATGCTTCTGTCTAGTTTTTATGTGAAGATATTTCCTTTTCCAACATAGGCCTCAAAGCGCTCCAAATAAACACTTGCAGATTCTACAAAAGGAGTGTTTCGAAACTGCTCTTTCAAGAGGAACGTTCAAGTCTGTGAGTTGAATGCACTCATCACACAGAAGTTTCTGAGAATGCTTCTGTCTAGTTTTTATGTGAAGATGTTTCCTTTTCCAGCATAGGCCTCCAAACGCTCCAAATATCCTCTTGCAGATTCTACAAAAAGAGTGTTTCAAAACTGTTCTATCAAAAGGAAGGTTCAACTCTGTGAGTTGAATGAATGCATCATGAAGAACTTTCTGAGAATGCTTCTCTGTAGTTTTTAGGTGAAGATATTCCAAAACCCAGCACAGGCCTCGAAGTGCTCCAAATAACCACTTGCAGATTTTACCAAAAGAGTGTTTCAAAACTGCTCTTTCTATAGGTAAGTTCAAGTCTGTGAGTTGAATGCACTCAACACAAAGAAGTTTCTGAGAATGCTTCTGTTCAGTTTTTATGTGAAGATATTTCCTTTTCCAGCATAGGCCTCAAACGGCTCCAAATATCCACTTGCAGATTCTACAAAAAGAGTGTTTCCAAACTTCTCTATCAATTGGTAGGTTCAACTCTGTGAGTTGAATGAAGTCATCACAAAGAAGTTTCTGAGAATCTTTCTCTCTAGTTTTTATGTGAAGATATTTCCTTTTCCAGCGTAGGCCTCAAAGCGCTCCGAATAAACACTTGCAGATTCTACAAACTTAATGTTTCAAAACTGTTCTATCAAAGGGAACGTTCAAGTCTGTGAGTTGAATGTACTCATCACACAGATGTTTCTCAGAATGCTTCTGTCTAGTTTTTAGGTGAAGAGATTTCATTTCCCAGCATAGGCCTCAAAGCGCTCCAAATATCCACTTGCAGATTCTACAAGAAGAGTGTTTCCAAACTGCTCTTTCAAAAGGAAGCTTCAAGTCTGTGAGTTGAATGCACTCATCACAAAGAAGTTTCTGAGAATGCTTCCGTCTAGTTTCTATATGAAGATATTTCCTTTTCCAACATAGGCCCCAAAGTGCTCCAAATAAACCCTTGCAGATTCTACAAAAGGAGTGTTTCAAAACTGCTCTTTCTATAGGTAAGTTCAAGTCTGTGAGTTGAATGCACTCAACACAAAGAAGTTTCTGAGAATGCTTCTGTTCAGTTTTTATGTGAAGATATTTCCTTTTCCAGCATAGGCCTCAAACGGCTCCAAATATCCACTTGCAGATTCTACAAAAAGAGTGTTTCCAAACTTCTCTATCAATTGGTAGGTTCAACTCTGTGAGTTGAATGAACTCATCACAAAGAAGTTTCTGAGAATCCTTCTCTCTAGTTTTTATGTGAAGATATTTCCTTTTCCAACGTAGGCCTCAAAGCGCTCCAAATAAACACATGCAGATTCTACAAAAGGAGTGTTTCAAAACTGTTCTATCAAAGGGAACGTTCAAGTCTGTGAGTTGAATGTACTCATCACACAGATGTTTCTCAGAATGCTTCTGTCTAGTTTTTAGTTGAAGAGATTTCATTTCCCAGCATAGGCCTCAAAGCGCTCCAAATATCCACTTGCAGAATCTACGAAAAGAGTGTTTCAAAGCTGCTCTTTCAAAAGCAAGGTTCAAGTCTGTGTGTTGAATACACTCATCCGAAAGAAGTTTCTGAGAATGCTTCTGTCTAGTTCTTACGTGAAGATATTTCCTTTTCCAGCTTAGGACTCAAAGCGCTCCAAATAAACACTTGCAAATTCTACAAAAGGAGTGTTTCAAAAGAGTTCTATCAAAAGGCACGTTCAAGTCTGTGAGTTGAATGCACTTATCATACCGAAGTTTCCTGGAATGCTTGTGTCTAGTTTTTATGTGAAGACATTTCCTTTTCCATCAGAGGCCTCAAAACACTCCAAATATCCACTTGCAGATTCTACAAAAAGAGTGTTTCAAAACTGCTCTATCAAAAGCAAGCTTCAACACTGTGAGTAGAATGCACTCATCACAAAGAAGTTTCTGAGAATGCTTCTGTCTAGTTTTTATGTGAAGATATTTCCTTTTCCAACATAGGCCTCAAAGCGCTCCAAATAAACACTTGCAGATTCTACAAAAGGAGTGTTTCGAAACTGCTCTTTCAAGAGGAACGTTCAAGTCTGTGAGTTGAATGCACTCATCACACAGAAGTTTCTGAGAATGCTACTGTCTACTTTTTATGTGAAGATGTTTCCTTTTCCAGAATAGGCCTCAAAACGCTCCAAATATCCTCTTGCAGATTCTACAAAAAGAGTGTTTCAAAACTGTTCTATCAAAAGGAAGGTTCAACTCTGTGAGTTGAATGAATGCATCATGAAGAACTTTCTGAGAATGCTTCTCTGTAGTTTTTAGGTGAAGATATTCCAAAACCCAGCACAGGCCTCGAAGTGCTCCAAATAACCACTTGCAGATTTTACCAAAAGAGTGTTTCAAAACTGCTCTTTCTATAGGTAAGTTCAAGTCTGTGAGTTGAATGCACTCAACACAAAGAAGTTTCTGAGAATGCTTCTGTTCAGTTTTTATGTGAAGATATTTCCTTTTCCAGCATAGGCCTCAAACGGCTCCAAATATCCACTTGCAGATTCTACAAAAAGAGTGTTTCCAAACTTCTCTATCAATTGGTAGGTTCAACTCTGTGAGTTGAATGAACTCATCACAAAGAAGTTTCTGAGAATCCTTCTCTCTAGTTTTTATGTGAAGATATTTCCTTTTCCAGCGTAGGCCTCAAAGCACTCCAAATAAACACATGCAGATTCTACAAAAGGAGTGTTTCAAAACTGTTCTATCAAAGGGAACGTTCAAGTCTGTGAGTTGAATGTACTCATCACACAGATGTTTCTCAGAATGCTTCTGTCTAGTTTTTAGGTGAAGAGATTTCATTTCCCAGCATAGGCCTCAAAGCGCTCCAAATATCCACTTGCAGAATCTACGAAAAGAGTGTTTCAAAGCTGCTCTTTCAAAAGCAAAGTTCAAGTCTGTGTGTTGAATGCACTCATCCGAAAGAAGTTTCTGAGAATGCTTCTGTCTAGTTCTTACGTGAAGATATTTATTTTTCCAGCTTAGGCCTCAAAGCGCTCCAAATAAACACTTGCAAATTCTACAAAAGGAGTGTTTCAAAAGAGTTCTATCAAAAGGAACGTTCAAGTCTGTGAGTTGAATGCACTTATCATACCGAAGTTTCCTGGAATGCTTGTGTCTAGTTTTTATGTGAAGACATTTCCTTTTCCAGCAGAGGCCTCAAAGCACTCCAAATATCCACTTGCAGATTCTACAAAAAGAGTGTTTCAAAACTGCTCTATCAAAAGCAAGCTTCAACACTGTGAGTAGAATGCACTCATCACAAAGAAGTTTCTGAGAATGCTTCTGTCTAGTTTTTATGTGAAGATATTTCCTTTTCCAACATAGGCCTCAAAGCGCTCCAAATAAACACTTGCAGATTCTACAAAAGGAGTGTTTCGAAACTGCTCTTTCAAGAGGAACGTTCAAGTCTGTGAGTTGAATGCACTCATCACACAGAAGTTTCTGAGAATGCTTCTGTCTAGTTTTTATGTGAAGATGTTTCCTTTTCCAGCATAGGCCTCCAAACGCTCCAAATATCCTCTTGCAGATTCTACAAAAAGAGTGTTTCAAAACTGTTCTATCAAAAGGAAGGTTCAACTCTGTGAGTTGAATGAATGCATCATGAAGAACTTTCTGAGAATGCTTCTCTGTAGTTTTTAGGTGAAGATATTCCAAAACCCAGCACAGGCCTCGAAGTGCTCCAAATAACCACTTGCAGATTTTACCAAAAGAGTGTTTCAAAACTGCTCTTTCTATAGGTAAGTTCAAGTCTGTGAGTTGAATGCACTCAACACAAAGAAGTTTCTGAGAATGCTTCTGTTCAGTTTTTATGTGAAGATATTTCCTTTTCCAGCATAGGCCTCAAACGGCTCCAAATATCCACTTGCAGATTCTACAAAAAGAGTGTTTCCAAACTTCTCTATCAATTGGTAGGTTCAACTCTGTGAGTTGAATGAAGTCATCACAAAGAAGTTTCTGAGAATCCTTCTCTCTAGTTTTTATGTGAAGATATTTCCTTTTCCAGCGTAGGCTTCAAAGCGCTCCGAATAAACACTTGCAGATTCTACAAAAGGAGTGTTTCAAAACTGTTCTATCAAAGGGAACGTTCAAGTCTGTGAGTTGAATGTACTCATCACACAGATGTTTCTCAGAATGCTTCTGTCTAGTTTTTAGGTGAAGAGATTTCATTTCCCAGCATAGGCCTCAAAGCGCTCCAAATATCCACTTGCAGATTCTACAAGAAGAGTGTTTCCAAACTGCTCTTTCAAAAGGAAGCTTCAAGTCTGTGAGTTGAATGCACTCATCACAAAGAAGTTTCTGAGAATGCTTCCGTCTAGTTTCTATATGAAGATATTTCCTTTTCCAACATAGGCCCCAAAGTGCTCCAAATAAACCCTTGCAGATTCTACAAAAGGAGTGTTTCAAAACTGCTCTTTCTATAGGTAAGTTCAAGTCTGTGAGTTGAATGCACTCAACACAAAGAAGTTTCTGAGAATGCTTCTGTTCAGTTTTTATGTGAAGATATTTCCTTTTCCAGCATAGGCCTCAAACGGCTCCAAATATCCACTTGCAGATTCTACAAAAAGAGTGTTTCCAAACTTCTCTATCAATTGGTAGGTTCAACTCTGTGAGTTGAATGAACTCATCACAAAGAAGTTTCTGAGAATCCTTCTCTCTAGTTTTTATGTGAAGATATTTCCTTTTCCAACGTAGGCCTCAAAGCGCTCCAAATAAACACATGCAGATTCTACAAAAGGAGTGTTTCAAAACTGTTCTATCAAAGGGAACGTTCAAGTCTGTGAGTTGAATGTACTCATCACACAGATGTTTCTCAGAATGCTTCTGTCTAGTTTTTAGTTGAAGAGATTTCATTTCCCAGCATAGGCCTCAAAGCGCTCCAAATATCCACTTGCAGAATCTACGAAAAGAGTGTTTCAAAGCTGCTCTTTCAAAAGCAAGGTTCAAGTCTGTGTGTTGAATGCACTCATCCGAAAGAAGTTTCTGAGAATGCTTCTGTCTAGTTCTTACGTGAAGATATTTCCTTTTCCAGCTTAGGACTCAAAGCGCTCCAAATAAACACTTGCAAATTCTACAAAAGGAGTGTTTCAAAAGAGTTCTATCAAAAGGCACGTTCAAGTCTGTGAGTTGAATGCACTTATCATACCGAAGTTTCCTGGAATGCTTGTGTCTAGTTTTTATGTGAAGACATTTCCTTTTCCAGCAGAGGCCTCAAAACACTCCAAATATCCACTTGCAGATTCTACAAAAAGAGTGTTTCAAAACTGCTCTATCAAAAGCAAGCTTCAACACTGTGAGTAGAATGCACTCATCACAAAGAAGTTTCTGAGAATGCTTCTGTCTAGTTTTTATGTGAAGATATTTCCTTTTCCAACATAGGCCTCAAAGCGCTCCAAATAAACACTTGCAGATTCTACAAAAGGAGTGTTTCGAAACTGCTCTTTCAAGAGGAACGTTCAAGTCTGTGAGTTGAATGCACTCATCACACAGAAGTTTCTGAGAATGCTTCTGTCTACTTTTTATGTGAAGATGTTTCCTTTTCCAGAATAGGCCTCAAAACGCTCCAAATATCCTCTTGCAGATTCTACAAAAAGAGTGTTTCAAAACTGTTCTATCAAAAGGAAGGTTCAACTCTGTGAGTTGAATGAATGCATCATGAAGAACTTTCTGAGAATGCTTCTCTGTAGTTTTTAGGTGAAGATATTCCAAAACCCAGCACAGGCCTCGAAGTGCTCCAAATAACCACTTGCAGATTTTACCAAAAGAGTGTTTCAAAACTGCTCTTTCTATAGGTAAGTTCAAGTCTGTGAGTTGAATGCACTCAACACAAAGAAGTTTCTGAGAATGCTTCTGTTCAGTTTTTATGTGAAGATATTTCCTTTTCCAGCATAGGCCTCAAACGGCTCCAAATATCCACTTGCAGATTCTACAAAAAGAGTGTTTCCAAACTTCTCTATCAATTGGTAGGTTCAACTCTGTGAGTTGAATGAACTCATCACAAAGAAGTTTCTGAGAATCCTTCTCTCTAGTTTTTATGTGAAGATATTTCCTTTTCCAACATAGGCCTCAAAGCGCTCCAAATAAACACATGCAGATTCTACAAAAGGAGTGTTTCAAAACTGTTCTATCAAAGGGAACGTTCAAGTCTGTGAGTTGAATGTACTCATCACACAGATGTTTCTCAGAATGCTTCTGTCTAGTTTTTAGGTGAAGAGATTTCATTTCCCAGCATAGGCCTCAAAGCGCTCCAAATATCCACTTGCAGAATCTACGAAAAGAGTGTTTCAAAGCTGCTCTTTCAAAAGCAAAGTTCAAGTCTGTGTGTTGAATGCACTCATCCGAAAGAAGTTTCTGAGAATGCTTCTGTCTAGTTCTTACGTGAAGATATTTATTTTTCCAGCTTAGGCCTCAAAGCGCTCCAAATAAACACTTGCAAATTCTACAAAAGGAGTGTTTCAAAAGAGTTCTATCAAAAGGAACGTTCAAGTCTGTGAGTTGAATGCACTTATCATACCGAAGTTTCCTGGAATGCTTGTGTCTAGTTTTTATGTGAAGACATTTCCTTTTCCAGCAGAGGCCTCAAAGCACTCCAAATATCCACTTGCAGATTCTACAAAAAGAGTGTTTCAAAACTGCTCTATCAAAAGCAAGCTTCAACACTGTGAGTAGAATGCACTCATCACAAAGAAGTTTCTGAGAATGCTTCTGCCTAGTTTTTATGTGAAGATATTTCCTTTTGCAACATAGGCCTCAAAGCGCTCCAAATAAACACTTGCAGATTCTACAAAAGGAGTGTTTCGAAACTGCTCTTTCAAGAGGAACGTTCAAGTCTGTGAGTTGAATGCACTCATCACACAAAAGTTTCTGAGAATGCTTCTGTCTAGTTTTTATGTGAAGATGTTTCCTTTTCCAGCATAGGCCTCCAAACGCTCCAAATATCCTCTTGGAGATTCTACAAAAAGAGTGTTTCAAAACTGTTCTATCAAAAGGAAGGTTCAACTCTGTGAGTTGAATGAATGCATCATGAAGAACTTTCTGAGAATGCTTCTCTGTAGTTTTTAGGTGAAGATATTCCAAAACCCAGCACAGGCCTCGAAGTGCTCCAAATAACCACTTGCAGATTTTACCAAAAGAGTGTTTCAAAACTGCTCTTTCTATAGGTAAGTTCAAGTCTGTGAGTTGAATGCACTCAACACAAAGAAGTTTCTGAGAATGCTTCTGTTCAGTTTTTATGTGAAGATATTTCCTTTTCCAGCATAGGCCTCAAACGGCTCCAAATATCCACTTGCAGATTCTACAAAAAGAGTGTTTCCAAACTTCTCTATCAATTGGTAGGTTCAACTCTGTGAGTTGAATGAAGTCATCACAAAGAAGTTTCTGAGAATCCTTCTCTCTAGTTTTTATGTGAAGATATTTCCTTTTCCAGCGTAGGCCTCAAAGCGCTCCGAATAAACACTTGCAGATTCTACAAACTTAATGTTTCAAAACTGTTCTATCAAAGGGAACGTTCAAGTCTGTGAGTTGAATGTACTCATCACACAGATGTTTCTCAGAATGCTTCTGTCTAGTTTTTAGGTGAAGAGATTTCATTTCCCAGCATAGGCCTCAAAGCGCTCCAAATATCCACTTGCAGAATCTACGAAAAGAGTGTTTCAAAGCTGCTCTTTCAAAAGCAAAGTTCAAGTCTGTGTGTTGAATGCACTCATCCGAAAGAAGTTTCTGAGAATGCTTCTGTCTAGTTCTTACGTGAAGATATTTATTTTTCCAGCTTAGGCCTCAAAGCGCTCCAAATAAACACTTGCAAATTCTACAAAAGGAGTGTTTCAAAAGAGTTCTATCAAAAGGAACGTTCAAGTCTGTGAGTTGAATGCACTTATCATACCGAAGTTTCCTGGAATGCTTGTGTCTAGTTTTTATGTGAAGACATTTCCTTTTCCAGCAGAGGCCTCAAAACACTCCAAATATCCACTTGCAGATTCTACAAAAAGAGTGTTTCAAAACTGCTCTATCAAAAGCAAGCTTCAACACTGTGAGTAGAATGCACTCATCACAAAGAAGTTTCTGAGAATGCTTCTGTCTAGTTTTTATGTGAAGATATTTCCTTTTCCAACATAGGCCTCAAAGCGCTCCAAATAAACACTTGCAGATTCTACAAAAGGAGTGTTTCGAAACTGCTCTTTCAAGAGGAACGTTCAAGTCTGTGAGTTGAATGCACTCATCACACAGAAGTTTCTGAGAATGCTTCTGTCTACTTTTTATGGGAAGATGTTTCCTTTTCCAGAATAGGCCTCATAACGCTCCAAATATCCTCTTGCAGATTCTACAAAAAGAGTGTTTCAAAACTGTTCTATCAAAAGGAAGGTTCAACTCTGTGAGTTGAATGAATGCATCATGAAGAACTTTCTGAGAATGCTTCTCTGTAGTTTTTAGGTGAAGATATTCCAAAACCCAGCACAGGCCTCGAAGTGCTCCAAATATCCACTTGCAGATTTTACCAAAAGAGTGTTTCAAAACTGCTCTTTCTATAGGTAAGTTCAAGTCTGTGAGTTGAATGCACTCAACACAAAGAAGTTTCTGAGAATGCTTCTGTTCAGTTTTTATGTGAAGATATTTCCTTTTCCAGCATAGGCCTCAAACGGCTCCAAATATCCACTTGCAGATTCTACAAAAAGAGTGTTTCCAAACTTCTCTATCAATTGGTAGGTTCAACTCTGTGAGTTGAATGAAGTCATCACAAAGAAGTTTCTGAGAATCCTTCTCTCTAGTTTTTATGTGAAGATATTTCCTTTTCCAACATAGGCCTCAAGGTGCTCCGAATAAACACTTGCAGATTCTACAAACTTAATGTTTCAAAACTGTTCTATCAAAAGGAACGTTGAAGTCTGTGAGTTGAATGCACTCATCACAAAGAAGTTTCTCAGAATGCTTCCGTCTAGTTTTTAGGTGAAGAGATTTCATTTCCCAGCACAGGCCTCAAAGCGCTCCAAATATCCACTTGCAGATTCTACAAGAAGAGTGTTTCCAAACTGCTCTTTCAAAAGGAAGCTTCAAGTCTGTGAGTTGAATGCACTCATCACAAAGAAGTTTCTGAGAATGCTTCCGTCTAGTTTCTATATGAAGATATTTCCTTTTCCAACATAGGCCCCAAAGTGCTCCAAATAAACCCTTGCAGATTCTACAAAAGGAGTGTTTCAAAACTGCTCTTTCTATAGGTAAGTTCAAGTCTGTGAGTTGAATGCACTCAACACAAAGAAGTTTCTGAGAATGCTTCTGTTCAGTTTTTATGTGAAGATATTTCCTTTTCCAGCATAGGCCTCAAACGGCTCCAAATATCCACTTGCAGATTCTACAAAAAGAGTGTTTCCAAACTTCTCTATCAATTGGTAGGTTCAACTCTGTGAGTTGAATGAAGTCATCACAAAGAAGTTTCTGAGAATCCTTCTCTCTAGTTTTTATGTGAAGATATTTCCTTTTCCAGCGTAGGCCTCAAAGCACTCCAAATAAACACATGCAGATTCTACAAAAGGAGTGTTTCAAAACTGTTCTATCAAAGGGAACGTTCAAGTCTGTGAGTTGAATGTACTCATCACACAGATGTTTCTCAGAATGCTTCTGTCTAGTTTTTAGGTGAAGAGATTTCATTTCCCAGCATAGGCCTCAAAGCGCTCCAAATATCCACTTGCAGAATCTACGAAAAGAGTGTTTCAAAGCTGCTCTTTCAAAAGCAAAGTTCAAGTCTGTGTGTTGAATGCACTCATCCGAAAGAAGTTTCTGAGAATGCTTCTGTCTAGTTCTTACGTGAAGATATTTATTTTTCCAGCTTAGGCCTCAAAGCGCTCCAAATAAACACTTGCAAATTCTACAAAAGGAGTGTTTCAAAAGAGTTCTATCAAAAGGAACGTTCAAGTCTGTGAGTTGAATGCACTTATCATACCGAAGTTTCCTGGAATGCTTGTGTCTAGTTTTTATGTGAAGACATTTCCTTTTCCAGCAGAGGCCTCAAAGCACTCCAAATATCCACTTGCAGATTCTACAAAAAGAGTGTTTCAAAACTGCTCTATCAAAAGCAAGCTTCAACACTGTGAGTAGAATGCACTCATCACAAAGAAGTTTCTGAGAATGCTTCTGCCTAGTTTTTATGTGAAGATATTTCCTTTTCCAACATAGGCCTCAAAGCGCTCCAAATAAACACTTGCAGATTCTACAAAAGGAGTGTTTCGAAACTGCTCTTTCAAGAGGAACGTTCAAGTCTGTGAGTTGAATGCACTCATCACACAGAAGTTTCTGAGAATGCTTCTGTCTAGTTTTTATGTGAAGATGTTTCCTTTTCCAGCATAGGCCTCCAAACGCTCCAAATATCCTCTTGCAGATTCTACAAAAAGAGTGTTTCAAAACTGTTCTATCAAAAGGAAGGTTCAACTCTGTGAGTTGAATGAATGCATCATGAAGAACTTTCTGAGAATGCTTCTCTGTAGTTTTTAGGTGAAGATATTCCAAAACCCAGCACAGGCCTCGAAGTGCTCCAAATAACCACTTGCAGATTTTACCAAAAGAGTGTTTCAAAACTGCTCTTTCTATAGGTAAGTTCAAGTCTGTGAGTTGAATGCACTCAACACAAAGAAGTTTCTGAGAATGCTTCTGTTCAGTTTTTATGTGAAGATATTTCCTTTTCCAGCATAGGCCTCAAACGGCTCCAAATATCCACTTGCAGATTCTACAAAAAGAGTGTTTCCAAACTTCTCTATCAATTGGTAGGTTCAACTCTGTGAGTTGAATGAAGTCATCACAAAGAAGTTTCTGAGAATCCTTCTCTCTAGTTTTTATGTGAAGATATTTCCTTTTCCAGCGTAGGCCTCAAAGCGCTCCGAATAAACACTTGCAGATTCTACAAACTTAATGTTTCAAAACTGTTCTATCAAAGGGAACGTTCAAGTCTGTGAGTTGAATGTACTCATCACACAGATGTTTCTCAGAATGCTTCTGTCTAGTTTTTAGGTGAAGAGATTTCATTTCCCAGCATAGGCCTCAAAGCGCTGCAAATATCCACTTGCAGAATCTACGAAAAGAGTGTTTCAAAGCTGCTCTTTCAAAAGCAAAGTTCAAGTCTGTGTGTTGAATGCACTCATCCGAAAGAAGTTTCTGAGAATGCTTCTGTCTAGTTCTTACGTGAAGATATTTATTTTTCCAGCTTAGGCCTCAAAGCGCTCCAAATAAACACTTGCAAATTCTACAAAAGGAGTGTTTCAAAAGAGTTCTATCAAAAGGAACGTTCAAGTCTGTGAGTTGAATGCACTTATCATACCGAAGTTTCCTGGAATGCTTGCGTCTAGTTTTTATGTGAAGACATTTCCTTTTCCAGCAGAGGCCTCAAAACACTCCAAATATCCACTTGCAGATTCTACAAAAAGAGTGTTTCAAAACTGCTCTATCAAAAGCAAGCTTCAACACTGTGAGTAGAATGCACTCATCACAAAGAAGTTTCTGAGAATGCTTCTGTCTAGTTTTTATGTGAAGATATTTCCTTTTCCAACATAGGCCTCAAAGCGCTCCAAATAAACACTTGCAGATTCTACAAAAGGAGTGTTTCGAAACTGCTCTTTCAAGAGGAACGTTCAAGTCTGTGAGTTGAATGCACTCATCACACAGAAGTTTCTGAGAATGCTTCTGTCTACTTTTTATGGGAAGATTTTTCCTTTTCCAGAATAGGCCTCATAACGCTCCAAATATCCTCTTGCAGATTCTACAAAAAGAGTGTTTCAAAACTGTTCTATCAAAAGGAAGGTTCAACTCTGTGAGTTGAATGAATGCATCATGAAGAACTTTCTGAGAATGCTTCTTTGTAGTTTTTAGGTGAAGATATTCCAAAACCCAGCACAGGCCTCGAAGTGCTCCAAATATCCACTTGCAGATTTTACCAAAAGAGTGTTTCAAAACTGCTCTTTCTATAGGTAAGTTCAAGTCTGTGAGTTGAATGCACTCAACACAAAGAAGTTTCTGAGAATGCTTCTGTTCAGTTTTTATGTGAAGATATTTCCTTTTCCAGCATAGGCCTCAAACGGCTCCAAATATCCACTTGCAGATTCTACAAAAAGAGTGTTTCCAAACTTCTCTATCAATTGGTAGGTTCAACTCTGTGAGTTGAATGAAGTCATCACAAAGAAGTTTCTGAGAATCCTTCTCTCTAGTTTTTATGTGAAGATATTTCCTTTTCCAACATAGGCCTCAAGGTGCTCCGAATAAACACTTGCAGATTCTACAAACTTAATGTTTCAAAACTGTTCTATCAAAAGGAACGTTGAAGTCTGTGAGTTGAATGCACTCATCACAAAGAAGTTTCTCAGAATGCTTCCGTCTAGTTTTTAGGTGAAGAGATTTCATTTCCCAGCACAGGCCTCAAAGCGCTCCAAATATCCACTTGCAGATTCTACAAGAAGAGTGTTTCCAAACTGCTCTTTCAAAAGGAAGCTTCAAGTCTGTGAGTTGAATGCACTCATCACAAAGAAGTTTCTGAGAATGCTTCCGTCTAGTTTCTATATGAAGATATTTCCTTTTCCAACATAGGCCCCAAAGTGCTCCAAATAAACCCTTGCAGATTCTACAAAAGGAGTGTTTCAAAACTGCTTTTTCTATAGGTAAGTTCAAGTCTGTGAGTTGAATGCACTCAACACAAAGAAGTTTCTGAGAATGCTTCTGTTCAGTTTTTATGTGAAGATATTTCCTTTTCCAGCATAGGCCTCAAACGGCTCCAAATATCCACTTGCAGATTCTACAAAAAGAGTGTTTCCAAACTTCTCTATCAATTGGTAGGTTCAACTCTGTGAGTTGAATGAAGTCATCACAAAGAAGTTTCTGAGAATCCTTCTCTCTAGTTTTTATGTGAAGATATTTCCTTTTCCAGCGTAGGCCTCAAAGCACTCCAAATAAACACATGCAGATTCTACAAAAGGAGTGTTTCAAAACTGTTCTATCAAAGGGAACGTTCAAGTCTGTGAGTTGAATGTACTCATCACACAGATGTTTCTCAGAATGCTTCTGTCTAGTTTTTAGGTGAAGAGATTTCATTTCCCAGCATAGGCCTCAAAGCGCTCCAAATATCCACTTGCAGATTCTATAAGAAGAGAGTTTCCAAACTGCTCTTTCAAAAGGAAGCTTCAAGTCTGTGAGTTGAATGCACTCATCACAAAGAAGTTTCTGAGAATGCTTCCGTCTAGTTTCTATGTGAAGATATTTCCTTTTCCAACATAGGCCCCAAAGTGCTCCAAATAAACCCTTGCAGATTCTACAAAAGGAGTGTTTCAAAACTGCTCTTTCTATAGGTAAGTTCAAGTCTGTGAGTTGAATGCACTCAACACAAAGAAGTTTCTGAGAATGCTTCTGTTCAGTTTTTATGTGAAGATATTTCCTTTTCCAGCATAGGCCTCAAACGGCTCCAAATATCCACTTGCAGATTCTACAAAAAGAGTGTTTCCAAACTTCTCTATCAATTGGTAGGTTCAACTCTGTGAGTTGAATGAACTCATCACAAAGAAGTTTCTGAGAATCCTTCTCTCTAGTTTTTATGTGAAGATATTTCCTTTTCCAACATAGGCCTCAAAGCGCTCCAAATAAACACATGCAGATTCTACAAAAGGAGTGTTTCAAAACTGTTCTATCAAAGGGAACGTTCAAGTCTGTGAGTTGAATGTACTCATCACACAGATGTTTCTCAGAATGCTTCTGTCTAGTTTTTAGGTGAAGAGATTTCATTTCCCAGCCTAGGCCTCAAAGCGCTCCAAATATCCACTTGCAGTTTCTATAAGAAGAGAGTTTCCAAACTGCTCTTTCAAAAGGAAGCTTCAAGTCTGTGAGTTGAATGCACTCATCACAAAGAAGTTTCTGAGAATGATTCCGTCTAGTTTCTATAGGAAGATATTTCCTTTTCCAACATAGGCCCCAAAGTGCTCCAAATAAACCCTTGCAGATTCTACAAAAGGAGTGTTTCAAAACTGCTCTTTCTATAGGTAAGTTCAAGTCTGTGAGTTGAATGCACTCAACACAAAGAAGTTTCTGAGAATGCTTCTGTTCAGTTTTTATGTGAAGATATTTCCTTTTCCAGCATAGGCCTCAAACGGCTCCAAATATCCACTTGCAGATTCTACAAAAAGAGTGTTTCCAAACTTCTCTATCAATTGGTAGGTTCAACTCTGTGAGTTGAATGAAGTCATCACAAAGAAGTTTCTGAGAATCCTTCTCTCTAGTTTTTATGTGAAGATATTTCCTTTTCCAGCGTAGGCCTCAAAGCACTCCAAATAAACACATGCAGATTCTACAAAAGGAGTGTTTCAAAACTGTTCTATCAAAGGGAACGTTCAAGTCTGTGAGTTGAATGTACTCATCACACAGATGTTTCTCAGAATGCTTCTGTCTAGTTTTTAGGTGAAGAGATTTCATTTCCCAGCATAGGCCTCAAAGCGCTCCAAATATCCACTTGCAGAATCTACGAAAAGAGTGTTTCAAAGCTGCTCTTTCAAAAGCAAAGTTCAAGTCTGTGTGTTGAATGCACTCATCCGAAAGAAGTTTCTGAGAATGCTTCTGTCTAGTTCTTACGTGAAGATATTTATTTTTCCAGCTTAGGCCTCAAAGCGCTCCAAATAAACACTTGCAAATTCTACAAAAGGAGTGTTTCAAAAGAGTTCTATCAAAAGGAACGTTCAAGTCTGTGAGTTGAATGCACTTATCATACCGAAGTTTCCTGGAATGCTTGTGTCTAGTTTTTATGTGAAGACATTTCCTTTTCCAGCAGAGGCCTCAAAGCACTCCAAATATCCACTTGCAGATTCTACAAAAAGAGTGTTTCAAAACTGCTCTATCAAAAGCAAGCTTCAACACTGTGAGTAGAATGCACTCATCACAAAGAAGTTTCTGAGAATGCTTCTGTCTAGTTTTTATGTGAAGATATTTCCTTTTCCAACATAGGCCTCAAAGCGCTCCAAATAAACACTTGCAGATTCTACAAAAGGAGTGTTTCGAAACTGCTCTTTCAAGAGGAACGTTCAAGTCTGTGAGTTGAATGCACTCATCACACAGAAGTTTCTGAGAATGCTTCTGTCTAGTTTTTATGTGAAGATGTTTCCTTTTCCAGCATAGGCCTCCAAACGCTCCAAATATCCTCTTGCAGATTCTACAAAAAGAGTGTTTCAAAACTGTTCTATCAAAAGGAAGGTTCAACTCTGTGAGTTGAATGAATGCATCATGAAGAACTTTCTGAGAATGCTTCTCTGTAGTTTTTAGGTGAAGATATTCCAAAACCCAGCACAGGCCTCGAAGTGCTCCAAATAACCACTTGCAGATTTTACCAAAAGAGTGTTTCAAAACTGCTCTTTCTATAGGTAAGTTCAAGTCTGTGAGTTGAATGCACTCAACACAAAGAAGTTTCTGAGAATGCTTCTGTTCAGTTTTTATGTGAAGATATTTCCTTTTCCAGCATAGGCCTCAAACGGCTCCAAATATCCACTTGCAGATTCTACAAAAAGAGTGTTTCCAAACTTCTCTATCAATTGGTAGGTTCAACTCTGTGAGTTGAATGAAGTCATCACAAAGAAGTTTCTGAGAATCCTTCTCTCTAGTTTTTATGTGAAGATATTTCCTTTTCCAGCGTAGGCCTCAAAGCGCTCCGAATAAACACTTGCAGATTCTACAAAAGGAGTGTTTCAAAACTGTTCTATCAAAGGGAACGTTCAAGTCTGTGAGTTGAATGTACTCATCACACAGATGTTTCTCAGAATGCTTCTGTCTAGTTTTTAGGTGAAGAGATTTCATTTCCCAGCATAGGCCTCAAAGCGCTCCAAATATCCACTTGCAGATTCTATAAGAAGAGAGTTTCCAAACTGCTCTTTCAAAAGGAAGCTTCAAGTCTGTGAGTTGAATGCACTCATCACAAAGAAGTTTCTGAGAATGCTTCCGTCTAGTTTCTATGTGAAGATATTTCCTTTTCCAACATAGGCCCCAAAGTGCTCCAAATAAACCCTTGCAGATTCTACAAAAGGAGTGTTTCAAAACTGCTCTTTCTATAGGTAAGTTCAAGTCTGTGAGTTGAATGCACTCAACACAAAGAAGTTTCTGAGAATGCTTCTGTTCAGTTTTTATGTGAAGATATTTCCTTTTCCAGCATAGGCCTCAAACGGCTCCAAATATCCACTTGCAGATTCTACAAAAAGAGTGTTTCCAAACTTCTCTATCAATTGGTAGGTTCAACTCTGTGAGTTGAATGAACTCATCACAAAGAAGTTTCTGAGAATCCTTCTCTCTAGTTTTTATGTGAAGATATTTCCTTTTCCAACATAGGCCTCAAAGCGCTCCAAATAAACACATGCAGATTCTACAAAAGGAGTGTTTCAAAACTGTTCTATCAAAGGGAACGTTCAAGTCTGTGAGTTGAATGTACTCATCACACAGATGTTTCTCAGAATGCTTCTGTCTAGTTTTTAGGTGAAGAGATTTCATTTCCCAGCATAGGCCTCAAAGCGCTCCAAATATCCACTTGCAGAATCTACGAAAAGAGTGTTTCAAAGCTGCTCTTTCAAAAGCAAAGTTCAAGTCTGTGTGTTGAATGCACTCATCCGAAAGAAGTTTCTGAGAATGCTTCTGTCTAGTTCTTACGTGAAGATATTTATTTTTCCAGCTTAGGCCTCAAAGCGCTCCAAATAAACACTTGCAAATTCTACAAAAGGAGTGTTTCAAAAGAGTTCTATCAAAAGGAACGTTCAAGTCTGTGAGTTGAATGCACTTATCATACCGAAGTTTCCTGGAATGCTTGTGTCTAGTTTTTATGTGAAGACATTTCCTTTTCCAGCAGAGGCCTCAAAGCACTCCAAATATCCACTTGCAGATTCTACAAAAAGAGTGTTTCAAAACTGCTCTATCAAAAGCAAGCTTCAACACTGTGAGTAGAATGCACTCATCACAAAGAAGTTTCTGAGAATGCTTCTGCCTAGTTTTTATGTGAAGATATTTCCTTTTCCAACATAGGCCTCAAAGCGCTCCAAATAAACACTTGCAGATTCTACAAAAGGAGTGTTTCGAAACTGCTCTTTCAAGAGGAACGTTCAAGTCTGTGAGTTGAATGCACTCATCACACAGAAGTTTCTGAGAATGCTTCTGTCTAGTTTTTATGTGAAGATGTTTCCTTTTCCAGCATAGGCCTCCAAACGCTCCAAATATCCTCTTGCAGATTCTACAAAAAGAGTGTTTCAAAACTGTTCTATCAAAAGGAAGGTTCAACTCTGTGAGTTGAATGAATGCATCATGAAGAACTTTCTGAGAATGCTTCTCTGTAGTTTTTAGGTGAAGATATTCCAAAACC
Organism: Pongo abelii; assembly: GCF_028885655.2. Classification (NCBI taxonomy): domain Eukaryota; kingdom Metazoa; phylum Chordata; class Mammalia; order Primates; family Hominidae; genus Pongo; species Pongo abelii. Next base: position 21,192,086 of record NC_071997.2, on the reverse strand, counting down.
CAGCACAGGCCTCGAAGTGCTCCAAATAACCACTTGCAGATTTTACCAAAAGAGTGTTTCAAAACTGCTCTTTCTATAGGGAAGTTCAAGTCTGTGAGTTGAATGCACTCAACACAAAGAAGTTTCTGAGAATGCTTCTGTTCAGTTTTTATGTGAAGATATTTCCTTTTCCAGCATAGGCCTCAAACGGCTCCAAATATCCACTTGCAGATTCTACAAAAAGAGTGTTTCCAAACTTCTCTATCAATTGGTAGGTTCAACTCTGTGAGTTGAATGAAGTCATCACAAAGAAGTTTCTGAGAATCCTTCTCTCTAGTTTTTATGTGAAGATATTTCCTTTTCCAGCGTAGGCCTCAAAGCGCTCCGAATAAACACTTGCAGATTCTACAAACTTAATGTTTCAAAACTGTTCTATCAAAGGGAACGTTCAAGTCTGTGAGTTGAATGTACTCATCACACAGATGTTTCTCAGAATGCTTCTGTCTAGTTTTTAGGTGAAGAGATTTCATTTCCCAGCATAGGCCTCAAAGCGCTCCAAATATCCACTTGCAGAATCTACGAAAAGAGTGTTTCAAAGCTGCTCTTTCAAAAGCAAAGTTCAAGTCTGTGTGTTGAATGCACTCATCCGAAAGAAGTTTCTGAGAATGCTTCTGTCTAGTTCTTACGTGAAGATATTTATTTTTCCAGCTTAGGCCTCAAAGCGCTCCAAATAAACACTTGCAAATTCTACAAAAGGAGTGTTTCAAAAGAGTTCTATCAAAAGGAACGTTCAAGTCTGTGAGTTGAATGCACTTATCATACCGAAGTTTCCTGGAATGCTTGTGTCTAGTTTTTATGTGAAGACATTTCCTTTTCCAGCAGAGGCCTCAAAACACTCCAAATATCCACTTGCAGATTCTACAAAAAGAGTGTTTCAAAACTGCTCTATCAAAAGCAAGCTTCAACACTGTGAGTAGAATGCACTCATCACAAAGAAGTTTCTGAGAATGCTTCTGTCTAGTTTTTATGTGAAGATATTTCCTTTTCCAACATAGGCCTCAAAGCGCTCCAAATAAACACTTGCAGATTCTACAAAAGGAGTGTTTCGAAACTGCTCTTTCAAGAGGAACGTTCAAGTCTGTGAGTTGAATGCACTCATCACACAGAAGTTTCTGAGAATGCTTCTGTCTACTTTTTATGGGAAGATGTTTCCTTTTCCAGAATAGGCCTCATAACGCTCCAAATATCCTCTTGCAGATTCTACAAAAAGAGTGTTTCAAAACTGTTCTATCAAAAGGAAGGTTCAACTCTGTGAGTTGAATGAATGCATCATGAAGAACTTTCTGAGAATGCTTCTCTGTAGTTTTTAGGTGAAGATATTCCAAAACCCAGCACAGGCCTCGAAGTGCTCCAAATAACCACTTGCAGATTTTACCAAAAGAGTGTTTCAAAACTGCTCTTTCTATAGGTAAGTTCAAGTCTGTGAGTTGAATGCACTCAACACAAAGAAGTTTCTGAGAATGCTTCTGTTCAGTTTTTATGTGAAGATATTTCCTTTTCCAGCATAGGCCTCAAACGGCTCCAAATATCCACTTGCAGATTCTACAAAAAGAGTGTTTCCAAACTTCTCTATCAATTGGTAGGTTCAACTCTGTGAGTTGAATGAAGTCATCACAAAGAAGTTTCTGAGAATCCTTCTCTCTAGTTTTTATGTGAAGATATTTCCTTTTCCAGCGTAGGCCTCAAAGCGCTCCGAATAAACACTTGCAGATTCTACAAAAGGAGTGTTTCAAAACTGTTCTATCAAAGGGAACGTTCAAGTCTGTGAGTTGAATGTACTCATCACACAGATGTTTCTCAGAATGCTTCTGTCTAGTTTTTAGGTGAAGAGATTTCATTTCCCAGCATAGGCCTCAAAGCGCTCCAAATATCCACTTGCAGATTCTATAAGAAGAGAGTTTCCAAACTGCTCTTTCAAAAGGAAGCTTCAAGTCTGTGAGTTGAATGCACTCATCACAAAGAAGTTTCTGAGAATGCTTCCGTCTAGTTTCTATGTGAAGATATTTCCTTTTCCAACATAGGCCCCAAAGTGCTCCAAATAAACCCTTGCAGATTCTACAAAAGGAGTGTTTCAAAACTGCTCTTTCTATAGGTAAGTTCAAGTCTGTGAGTTGAATGCACTCAACACAAAGAAGTTTCTGAGAATGCTTCTGTTCAGTTTTTATGTGAAGATATTTCCTTTTCCAGCATAGGCCTCAAACGGCTCCAAATATCCACTTGCAGATTCTACAAAAAGAGTGTTTCCAAACTTCTCTATCAATTGGTAGGTTCAACTCTGTGAGTTGAATGAACTCATCACAAAGAAGTTTCTGAGAATCCTTCTCTCTAGTTTTTATGTGAAGATATTTCCTTTTCCAACATAGGCCTCAAAGCGCTCCAAATAAACACATGCAGATTCTACAAAAGGAGTGTTTCAAAACTGTTCTATCAAAGGGAACGTTCAAGTCTGTGAGTTGAATGTACTCATCACACAGATGTTTCTCAGAATGCTTCTGTCTAGTTTTTAGGTGAAGAGATTTCATTTCCCAGCATAGGCCTCAAAGCGCTCCAAATATCCACTTGCAGAATCTACGAAAAGAGTGTTTCAAAGCTGCTCTTTCAAAAGCAAAGTTCAAGTCTGTGTGTTGAATGCACTCATCCGAAAGAAGTTTCTGAGAATGCTTCTGTCTAGTTCTTACGTGAAGATATTTATTTTTCCAGCTTAGGCCTCAAAGCGCTCCAAATAAACACTTGCAAATTCTACAAAAGGAGTGTTTCAAAAGAGTTCTATCAAAAGGAACGTTCAAGTCTGTGAGTTGAATGCACTTATCATACCGAAGTTTCCTGGAATGCTTGTGTCTAGTTTTTATGTGAAGACATTTCCTTTTCCAGCAGAGGCCTCAAAACACTCCAAATATCCACTTGCAGATTCTACAAAAAGAGTGTTTCAAAACTGCTCTATCAAAAGCAAGCTTCAACACTGTGAGTAGAATGCACTCATCACAAAGAAGTTTCTGAGAATGCTTCTGTCTAGTTTTTATGTGAAGATATTTCCTTTTCCAACATAGGCCTCAAAGCGCTCCAAATAAACACTTGCAGATTCTACAAAAGGAGTGTTTCGAAACTGCTCTTTCAAGAGGAACGTTCAAGTCTGTGAGTTGAATGCACTCATCACACAGAAGTTTCTGAGAATGCTTCTGTCTACTTTTTATGGGAAGATGTTTCCTTTTCCAGAATAGGCCTCATAACGCTCCAAATATCCTCTTGCAGATTCTACAAAAAGAGTGTTTCAAAACTGTTCTATCAAAAGGAAGGTTCAACTCTGTGAGTTGAATGAATGCATCATGAAGAACTTTCTGAGAATGCTTCTCTGTAGTTTTTAGGTGAAGATATTCCAAAACCCAGCACAGGCCACGAAGTGCTCCAAATATCCACTTGCAGATTTTACCAAAAGAGTGTTTCAAAACTGCTCTTTCTATAGGTAAGTTCAAGTCTGTGAGTTGAATGCACTCAACACAAAGAAGTTTCTGAGAATGCTTCTGTTCAGTTTTTATGTGAAGATATTTCCTTTTCCAGCATAGGCCTCAAACGGCTCCAAATATCCACTTGCAGATTCTACAAAAAGAGTGTTTCCAAACTTCTCTATCAATTGGTAGGTTCAACTCTGTGAGTTGAATGAAGTCATCACAAAGAAGTTTCTGAGAATCCTTCTCTCTAGTTTTTATGTGAAGATATTTCCTTTTCCAACATAGGCCTCAAGGTGCTCCGAATAAACACTTGCAGATTCTACAAACTTAATGTTTCAAAACTGTTCTATCAAAAGGAACGTTGAAGTCTGTGAGTTGAATGCACTCATCACAAAGAAGTTTCTCAGAATGCTTCCGTCTAGTTTTTAGGTGAAGAGATTTCATTTCCCAGCACAGGCCTCAAAGCGCTCCAAATATCCACTTGCAGATTCTACAAGAAGAGTGTTTCCAAACTGCTCTTTCAAAAGGAAGCTTCAAGTCTGTGAGTTGAATGCACTCATCACAAAGAAGTTTCTGAGAATGCTTCCGTCTAGTTTCTATATGAAGATATTTCCTTTTCCAACATAGGCCCCAAAGTGCTCCAAATAAACCCTTGCAGATTCTACAAAAGGAGTGTTTCAAAACTGCTCTTTCTATAGGTAAGTTCAAGTCTGTGAGTTGAATGCACTCAACACAAAGAAGTTTCTGAGAATGCTTCTGTTCAGTTTTTATGTGAAGATATTTCCTTTTCCAGCATAGGCCTCAAACGGCTCCAAATATCCACTTGCAGATTCTACAAAAAGAGTGTTTCCAAACTTCTCTATCAATTGGTAGGTTCAACTCTGTGAGTTGAATGAAGTCATCACAAAGAAGTTTCTGAGAATCCTTCTCTCTAGTTTTTACGTGAAGATATTTCCTTTTCCAGCGTAGGCCTCAAAGCGCTCCAAATAAACACATGCAGATTCTACAAAAGGAGTGTTTCAAAACAGTTCTATCAAAGGGAACGTTCAAGTCTGTGAGTTGAATGTACTCATCACACAGATGTTTCTCAGAATGCTTCTGTCTAGTTTTTAGGTGAAGAGATTTCATTTCCCAGCATAGGCCTCAAAGCGCTCCAAATATCCACTTGCAGATTCTATAAGAAGAGAGTTTCCAAACTGCTCTTTCAAAAGGAAGCTTCAAGTCTGTGAGTTGAATGCACTCATCACAAAGAAGTTTCTGAGAATGCTTCCGTCTAGTTTCTATGTGAAGATATTTCCTTTTCCAACATAGGACCCAAAGTGCTCCAAATAAACCCTTGCAGATTCTACAAAAGGAGTGTTTCAAAACTGCTCTTTCTATAGGTAAGTTCAAGTCTGTGAGTTGAATGCACTCAACACAAAGAAGTTTCTGAGAATGCTTCTGTTCAGTTTTTATGTGAAGATATTTCCTTTTCCAGCATAGGCCTCAAACGGCTCCAAATATCCACTTGCAGATTCTACAAAAAGAGTGTTTCCAAACTTCTCTATCAATTGGTAGGTTCAACTCTGTGAGTTGAATGAACTCATCACAAAGAAGTTTCTGAGAATCCTTCTCTCTAGTTTTTATGTGAAGATATTTCCTTTTCCAACATAGGCCTCAAAGCGCTCCAAATAAACACATGCAGATTCTACAAAAGGAGTGTTTCAAAACTGTTCTATCAAAGGGAACGTTCAAGTCTGTGAGTTGAATGTACTCATCACACAGATGTTTCTCAGAATGCTTCTGTCTAGTTTTTAGGTGAAGAGATTTCATTTCCCAGCCTAGGCCTCAAAGCGCTCCAAATATCCACTTGCAGTTTCTATAAGAAGAGAGTTTCCAAACTGCTCTTTCAAAAGGAAGCTTCAAGTCTGTGAGTTGAATGCACTCATCACAAAGAAGTTTCTGAGAATGATTCCGTCTAGTTTCTATAGGAAGATATTTCCTTTTCCAACATAGGCCCCAAAGTGCTCCAAATAAACCCTTGCAGATTCTACAAAAGGAGTGTTTCAAAACTGCTCTTTCTATAGGTAAGTTCAAGTCTGTGAGTTGAATGCACTCAACACAAAGAAGTTTCTGAGAATGCTTCTGTTCAGTTTTTATGTGAAGATATTTCCTTTTCCAGCATAGGCCTCAAACGGCTCCAAATATCCACTTGCAGATTCTACAAAAAGAGTGTTTCCAAACTTCTCTATCAATTGGTAGGTTCAACTCTGTGAGTTGAATGAAGTCATCACAAAGAAGTTTCTGAGAATCCTTCTCTCTAGTTTTTATGTGAAGATATTTCCTTTTCCAGCGTAGGCCTCAAAGCACTCCAAATAAACACATGCAGATTCTACAAAAGGAGTGTTTCAAAACTGTTCTATCAAAGGGAACGTTCAAGTCTGTGAGTTGAATGTACTCATCACACAGATGTTTCTCAGAATGCTTCTGTCTAGTTTTTAGGTGAAGAGATTTCATTTCCCAGCATAGGCCTCAAAGCGCTCCAAATATCCACTTGCAGAATCTACGAAAAGAGTGTTTCAAAGCTGCTCTTTCAAAAGCAAAGTTCAAGTCTGTGTGTTGAATGCACTCATCCGAAAGAAGTTTCTGAGAATGCTTCTGTCTAGTTCTTACGTGAAGATATTTATTTTTCCAGCTTAGGCCTCAAAGCGCTCCAAATAAACACTTGCAAATTCTACAAAAGGAGTGTTTCAAAAGAGTTCTATCAAAAGGAACGTTCAAGTCTGTGAGTTGAATGCACTTATCATACCGAAGTTTCCTGGAATGCTTGTGTCTAGTTTTTATGTGAAGACATTTCCTTTTCCAGCAGAGGCCTCAAAGCACTCCAAATATCCACTTGCAGATTCTACAAAAAGAGTGTTTCAAAACTGCTCTATCAAAAGCAAGCTTCAACACTGTGAGTAGAATGCACTCATCACAAAGAAGTTTCTGAGAATGCTTCTGTCTAGTTTTTATGTGAAGATATTTCCTTTTCCAACATAGGCCTCAAAGCGCTCCAAATAAACACTTGCAGATTCTACAAAAGGAGTGTTTCGAAACTGCTCTTTCAAGAGGAACGTTCAAGTCTGTGAGTTGAATGCACTCATCACACAGAAGTTTCTGAGAATGCTTCTGTCTAGTTTTTATGTGAAGATGTTTCCTTTTCCAGCATAGGCCTCCAAACGCTCCAAATATCCTCTTGCAGATTCTACAAAAAGAGTGTTTCAAAACTGTTCTATCAAAAGGAAGGTTCAACTCTGTGAGTTGAATGAATGCATCATGAAGAACTTTCTGAGAATGCTTCTCTGTAGTTTTTAGGTGAAGATATTCCAAAACCCAGCACAGGCCTCGAAGTGCTCCAAATAACCACTTGCAGATTTTACCAAAAGAGTGTTTCAAAACTGCTCTTTCTATAGGTAAGTTCAAGTCTGTGAGTTGAATGCACTCAACACAAAGAAGTTTCTGAGAATGCTTCTGTTCAGTTTTTATGTGAAGATATTTCCTTTTCCAGCATAGGCCTCAAACGGCTCCAAATATCCACTTGCAGATTCTACAAAAAGAGTGTTTCCAAACTTCTCTATCAATTGGTAGGTTCAACTCTGTGAGTTGAATGAAGTCATCACAAAGAAGTTTCTGAGAATCCTTCTCTCTAGTTTTTATGTGAAGATATTTCCTTTTCCAGCGTAGGCCTCAAAGCGCTCCGAATAAACACTTGCAGATTCTACAAAAGGAGTGTTTCAAAACTGTTCTATCAAAGGGAACGTTCAAGTCTGTGAGTTGAATGTACTCATCACACAGATGTTTCTCAGAATGCTTCTGTCTAGTTTTTAGGTGAAGAGATTTCATTTCCCAGCATAGGCCTCAAAGCGCTCCAAATATCCACTTGCAGATTCTATAAGAAGAGAGTTTCCAAACTGCTCTTTCAAAAGGAAGCTTCAAGTCTGTGAGTTGAATGCACTCATCACAAAGAAGTTTCTGAGAATGCTTCCGTCTAGTTTCTATGTGAAGATATTTCCTTTTCCAACATAGGCCCCAAAGTGCTCCAAATAAACCCTTGCAGATTCTACAAAAGGAGTGTTTCAAAACTGCTCTTTCTATAGGTAAGTTCAAGTCTGTGAGTTGAATGCACTCAACACAAAGAAGTTTCTGAGAATGCTTCTGTTCAGTTTTTATGTGAAGATATTTCCTTTTCCAGCATAGGCCTCAAACGGCTCCAAATATCCACTTGCAGATTCTACAAAAAGAGTGTTTCCAAACTTCTCTATCAATTGGTAGGTTCAACTCTGTGAGTTGAATGAACTCATCACAAAGAAGTTTCTGAGAATCCTTCTCTCTAGTTTTTATGTGAAGATATTTCCTTTTCCAACATAGGCCTCAAAGCGCTCCAAATAAACACATGCAGATTCTACAAAAGGAGTGTTTCAAAACTGTTCTATCAAAGGGAACGTTCAAGTCTGTGAGTTGAATGTACTCATCACACAGATGTTTCTCAGAATGCTTCTGTCTAGTTTTTAGGTGAAGAGATTTCATTTCCCAGCATAGGCCTCAAAGCGCTCCAAATATCCACTTGCAGAATCTACGAAAAGAGTGTTTCAAAGCTGCTCTTTCAAAAGCAAAGTTCAAGTCTGTGTGTTGAATGCACTCATCCGAAAGAAGTTTCTGAGAATGCTTCTGTCTAGTTCTTACGTGAAGATATTTATTTTTCCAGCTTAGGCCTCAAAGCGCTCCAAATAAACACTTGCAAATTCTACAAAAGGAGTGTTTCAAAAGAGTTCTATCAAAAGGAACGTTCAAGTCTGTGAGTTGAATGCACTTATCATACCGAAGTTTCCTGGAATGCTTGTGTCTAGTTTTTATGTGAAGACATTTCCTTTTCCAGCAGAGGCCTCAAAGCACTCCAAATATCCACTTGCAGATTCTACAAAAAGAGTGTTTCAAAACTGCTCTATCAAAAGCAAGCTTCAACACTGTGAGTAGAATGCACTCATCACAAAGAAGTTTCTGAGAATGCTTCTGCCTAGTTTTTATGTGAAGATATTTCCTTTTCCAACATAGGCCTCAAAGCGCTCCAAATAAACACTTGCAGATTCTACAAAAGGAGTGTTTCGAAACTGCTCTTTCAAGAGGAACGTTCAAGTCTGTGAGTTGAATGCACTCATCACACAGAAGTTTCTGAGAATGCTTCTGTCTAGTTTTTATGTGAAGATGTTTCCTTTTCCAGCATAGGCCTCCAAACGCTCCAAATATCCTCTTGCAGATTCTACAAAAAGAGTGTTTCAAAACTGTTCTATCAAAAGGAAGGTTCAACTCTGTGAGTTGAATGAATGCATCATGAAGAACTTTCTGAGAATGCTTCTCTGTAGTTTTTAGGTGAAGATATTCCAAAACCCAGCACAGGCCTCGAAGTGCTCCAAATAACCACTTGCAGATTTTACCAAAAGAGTGTTTCAAAACTGCTCTTTCTATAGGGAAGTTCAAGTCTGTGAGTTGAATGCACTCAACACAAAGAAGTTTCTGAGAATGCTTCTGTTCAGTTTTTATGTGAAGATATTTCCTTTTCCAGCATAGGCCTCAAACGGCTCCAAATATCCACTTGCAGATTCTACAAAAAGAGTGTTTCCAAACTTCTCTATCAATTGGTAGGTTCAACTCTGTGAGTTGAATGAAGTCATCACAAAGAAGTTTCTGAGAATCCTTCTCTCTAGTTTTTATGTGAAGATATTTCCTTTTCCAGCGTAGGCCTCAAAGCGCTCCGAATAAACACTTGCAGATTCTACAAACTTAATGTTTCAAAACTGTTCTATCAAAGGGAACGTTCAAGTCTGTGAGTTGAATGTACTCATCACACAGATGTTTCTCAGAATGCTTCTGTCTAGTTTTTAGGTGAAGAGATTTCATTTCCCAGCATAGGCCTCAAAGCGCTCCAAATATCCACTTGCAGAATCTACGAAAAGAGTGTTTCAAAGCTGCTCTTTCAAAAGCAAAGTTCAAGTCTGTGTGTTGAATGCACTCATCCGAAAGAAGTTTCTGAGAATGCTTCTGTCTAGTTCTTACGTGAAGATATTTATTTTTCCAGCTTAGGCCTCAAAGCGCTCCAAATAAACACTTGCAAATTCTACAAAAGGAGTGTTTCAAAAGAGTTCTATCAAAAGGAACGTTCAAGTCTGTGAGTTGAATGCACTTATCATACCGAAGTTTCCTGGAATGCTTGTGTCTAGTTTTTATGTGAAGACATTTCCTTTTCCAGCAGAGGCCTCAAAACACTCCAAATATCCACTTGCAGATTCTACAAAAAGAGTGTTTCAAAACTGCTCTATCAAAAGCAAGCTTCAACACTGTGAGTAGAATGCACTCATCACAAAGAAGTTTCTGAGAATGCTTCTGTCTAGTTTTTATGTGAAGATATTTCCTTTTCCAACATAGGCCTCAAAGCGCTCCAAATAAACACTTGCAGATTCTACAAAAGGAGTGTTTCGAAACTGCTCTTTCAAGAGGAACGTTCAAGTCTGTGAGTTGAATGCACTCATCACACAGAAGTTTCTGAGAATGCTTCTGTCTACTTTTTATGGGAAGATGTTTCCTTTTCCAGAATAGGCCTCATAACGCTCCAAATATCCTCTTGCAGATTCTACAAAAAGAGTGTTTCAAAACTGTTCTATCAAAAGGAAGGTTCAACTCTGTGAGTTGAATGAATGCATCATGAAGAACTTTCTGAGAATGCTTCTCTGTAGTTTTTAGGTGAAGATATTCCAAAACCCAGCACAGGCCTCGAAGTGCTCCAAATATCCACTTGCAGATTTTACCAAAAGAGTGTTTCAAAACTGCTCTTTCTATAGGTAAGTTCAAGTCTGTGAGTTGAATGCACTCAACACAAAGAAGTTTCTGAGAATGCTTCTGTTCAGTTTTTATGTGAAGATATTTCCTTTTCCAGCATAGGCCTCAAACGGCTCCAAATATCCACTTGCAGATTCTACAAAAAGAGTGTTTCCAAACTTCTCTATCAATTGGTAGGTTCAACTCTGTGAGTTGAATGAAGTCATCACAAAGAAGTTTCTGAGAATCCTTCTCTCTAGTTTTTATGTGAAGATATTTCCTTTTCCAACATAGGCCTCAAGGTGCTCCGAATAAACACTTGCAGATTCTACAAACTTAATGTTTCAAAACTGTTCTATCAAAAGGAACGTTGAAGTCTGTGAGTTGAATGCACTCATCACAAAGAAGTTTCTCAGAATGCTTCCGTCTAGTTTTTAGGTGAAGAGATTTCATTTCCCAGCACAGGCCTCAAAGCGCTCCAAATATCCACTTGCAGATTCTACAAGAAGAGTGTTTCCAAACTGCTCTTTCAAAAGGAAGCTTCAAGTCTGTGAGTTGAATGCACTCATCACAAAGAAGTTTCTGAGAATGCTTCCGTCTAGTTTCTATATGAAGATATTTCCTTTTCCAACATAGGCCCCAAAGTGCTCCAAATAAACCCTTGCAGATTCTACAAAAGGAGTGTTTCAAAACTGCTCTTTCTATAGGTAAGTTCAAGTCTGTGAGTTGAATGCACTCAACACAAAGAAGTTTCTGAGAATGCTTCTGTTCAGTTTTTATGTGAAGATATTTCCTTTTCCAGCATAGGCCTCAAACGGCTCCAAATATCCACTTGCAGATTCTACAAAAAGAGTGTTTCCAAACTTCTCTATCAATTGGTAGGTTCAACTCTGTGAGTTGAATGAACTCATCACAAAGAAGTTTCTGAGAATCCTTCTCTCTAGTTTTTATGTGAAGATATTTCCTTTTCCAGCGTAGGCCTCAAAGCACTCCAAATAAACACATGCAGATTCTACAAAAGGAGTGTTTCAAAACTGTTCTATCAAAGGGAACGTTCAAGTCTGTGAGTTGAATGTACTCATCACACAGATGTTTCTCAGAATGCTTCTGTCTAGTTTTTAGGTGAAGAGATTTCATTTCCCAGCATAGGCCTCAAAGCGCTCCAAATATCCACTTGCAGAATCTACGAAAAGAGTGTTTCAAAGCTGCTCTTTCAAAAGCAAAGTTCAAGTCTGTGTGTTGAATGCACTCATCCGAAAGAAGTTTCTGAGAATGCTTCTGTCTAGTTCTTACGTGAAGATATTTATTTTTCCAGCTTAGGCCTCAATGCGCTCCAAATAAACACTTGCAAATTCTACAAAAGGAGTGTTTCAAAAGAGTTCTATCAAAAGGAACGTTCAAGTCTGTGAGTTGAATGCACTTATCATACCGAAGTTTCCTGGAATGCTTGTGTCTAGTTTTTATGTGAAGACATTTCCTTTTCCAGCAGAGGCCTCAAAGCACTCCAAATATCCACTTGCAGATTCTACAAAAAGAGTGTTTCAAAACTGCTCTATCAAAAGCAAGCTTCAACACTGTGAGTAGAATGCACTCATCACAAAGAAGTTTCTGAGAATGCTTCTGCCTAGTTTTTATGTGAAGATATTTCCTTTTCCAACATAGGCCTCAAAGCGCTCCAAATAAACACTTGCAGATTCTACAAAAGGAGTGTTTCGAAACTGCTCTTTCAAGAGGAACGTTCAAGTCTGTGAGTTGAATGCACTCATCACACAGAAGTTTCTGAGAATGCTTCTGTCTAGTTTTTATGTGAAGATGTTTCCTTTTCCAGCATAGGCCTCCAAACGCTCCAAATATCCTCTTGCAGATTCTACAAAAAGAGTGTTTCAAAACTGTTCTATCAAAAGGAAGGTTCAACTCTGTGAGTTGAATGAATGCATCATGAAGAACTTTCTGAGAATGCTTCTCTGTAGTTTTTAGGTGAAGATATTCCAAAACCCAGCACAGGCCTCGAAGTGCTCCAAATAACCACTTGCAGATTTTACCAAAAGAGTGTTTCAAAACTGCTCTTTCTATAGGTAAGTTCAAGTCTGTGAGTTGAATGCACTCAACACAAAGAAGTTTCTGAGAATGCTTCTGTTCAGTTTTTATGTGAAGATATTTCCTTTTCCAGCATAGGCCTCAAACGGCTCCAAATATCCACTTGCAGATTCTACAAAAAGAGTGTTTCCAAACTTCTCTATCAATTGGTAGGTTCAACTCTGTGAGTTGAATGAAGTCATCACAAAGAAGTTTCTGAGAATCCTTCTCTCTAGTTTTTATGTGAAGATATTTCCTTTTCCAGCGTAGGCCTCAAAGCGCTCCGAATAAACACTTGCAGATTCTACAAACTTAATGTTTCAAAACTGTTCTATCAAAGGGAACGTTCAAGTCTGTGAGTTGAATGTACTCATCACACAGATGTTTCTCAGAATGCTTCTGTCTAGTTTTTAGGTGAAGAGATTTCATTTCCCAGCATAGGCCTCAAAGCGCTCCAAATATCCACTTGCAGAACCTACGAAAAGAGTGTTTCAAAGCTGCTCTTTCAAAAGCAAAGTTCAAGTCTGTGTGTTGAATGCACTCATCCGAAAGAAGTTTCTGAGAATGCTTCTGTCTAGTTCTTACGTGAAGATATTTATTTTTCCAGCTTAGGCCTCAAAGCGCTCCAAATAAACACTTGCAAATTCTACAAAAGGAGTGTTTCAAAAGAGTTCTATCAAAAGGAACGTTCAAGTCTGTGAGTTGAATGCACTTATCATACCGAAGTTTCCTGGAATGCTTGTGTCTAGTTTTTATGTGAAGACATTTCCTTTTCCAGCAGAGGCCTCAAAACACTCCAAATATCCACTTGCAGATTCTACAAAAAGAGTGTTTCAAAACTGCTCTATCAAAAGCAAGCTTCAACACTGTGAGTAGAATGCACTCATCACAAAGAAGTTTCTGAGAATGCTTCTGTCTAGTTTTTATGTGAAGATATTTCCTTTTCCAACATAGGCCTCAAAGCGCTCCAAATAAACACTTGCAGATTCTACAAAAGGAGTGTTTCGAAACTGCTCTTTCAAGAGGAACGTTCAAGTCTGTGAGTTGAATGCACTCATCACACAGAAGTTTCTGAGAATGCTTCTGTCTACTTTTTATGGGAAGATGTTTCCTTTTCCAGAATAGGCCTCATAACGCTCCAAATATCCTCTTGCAGATTCTACAAAAAGAGTGTTTCAAAACTGTTCTATCAAAAGGAAGGTTCAACTCTGTGAGTTGAATGAATGCATCATGAAGAACTTTCTGAGAATGCTTCTCTGTAGTTTTTAGGTGAAGATATTCCAAAACCCAGCACAGGCCTCGAAGTGCTCCAAATATCCACTTGCAGATTTTACCAAAAGAGTGTTTCAAAACTGCTCTTTCTATAGGTAAGTTCAAGTCTGTGAGTTGAATGCACTCAACACAAAGAAGTTTCTGAGAATGCTTCTGTTCAGTTTTTATGTGAAGATATTTCCTTTTCCAGCATAGGCCTCAAACGGCTCCAAATATCCACTTGCAGATTCTACAAAAAGAGTGTTTCCAAACTTCTCTATCAATTGGTAGGTTCAACTCTGTGAGTTGAATGAAGTCATCACAAAGAAGTTTCTGAGAATCCTTCTCTCTAGTTTTTATGTGAAGATATTTCCTTTTCCAACATAGGCCTCAAGGTGCTCCGAATAAACACTTGCAGATTCTACAAACTTAATGTTTCAAAACTGTTCTATCAAAAGGAACGTTGAAGTCTGTGAGTTGAATGCACTCATCACAAAGAAGTTTCTCAGAATGCTTCCGTCTAGTTTTTAGGTGAAGAGATTTCATTTCCCAGCACAGGCCTCAAAGCGCTCCAAATATCCACTTGCAGATTCTACAAGAAGAGTGTTTCCAAACTGCTCTTTCAAAAGGAAGCTTCAAGTCTGTGAGTTGAATGCACTCATCACAAAGAAGTTTCTGAGAATGCTTCCGTCTAGTTTCTATATGAAGATATTTCCTTTTCCAACATAGGCCCCAAAGTGCTCCAAATAAACCCTTGCAGATTCTACAAAAGGAGTGTTTCAAAACTGCTCTTTCTATAGGTAAGTTCAAGTCTGTGAGTTGAATGCACTCAACACAAAGAAGTTTCTGAGAATGCTTCTGTTCAGTTTTTATGTGAAGATATTTCCTTTTCCAGCATAGGCCTCAAACGGCTCCAAATATCCACTTGCAGATTCTACAAAAAGAGTGTTTCCAAACTTCTCTATCAATTGGTAGGTTCAACTCTGTGAGTTGAATGAAGTCATCACAAAGAAGTTTCTGAGAATCCTTCTCTCTAGTTTTTACGTGAAGATATTTCCTTTTCCAGCGTAGGCCTCAAAGCGCTCCAAATAAACACATGCAGATTCTACAAAAGGAGTGTTTCAAAACAGTTCTATCAAAGGGAACGTTCAAGTCTGTGAGTTGAATGTACTCATCACACAGATGTTTCTCAGAATGCTTCTGTCTAGTTTTTAGGTGAAGAGATTTCATTTCCCAGCATAGGCCTCAAAGCGCTCCAAATATCCACTTGCAGATTCTATAAGAAGAGAGTTTCCAAACTGCTCTTTCAAAAGGAAGCTTCAAGTCTGTGAGTTGAATGCACTCATCACAAAGAAGTTTCTGAGAATGCTTCCGTCTAGTTTCTATGTGAAGATATTTCCTTTTGCAACATAGGCCCCAAAGTGCTCCAAATAAACCCTTGCAGATTCTACAAAAGGAGTGTTTCAAAACTGCTCTTTCTATAGGTAAGTTCAAGTCTGTGAGTTGAATGCACTCAACACAAAGAAGTTTCTGAGAATGCTTCTGTTCAGTTTTTATGTGAAGATATTTCCTTTTCCAGCATAGGCCTCAAACGGCTCCAAATATCCACTTGCAGATTCTACAAAAAGAGTGTTTCCAAACTTCTCTATCAATTGGTAGGTTCAACTCTGTGAGTTGAATGAACTCATCACAAAGAAGTTTCTGAGAATCCTTCTCTCTAGTTTTTATGTGAAGATATTTCCTTTTCCAACATAGGCCTCAAAGCGCTCCAAATAAACACATGCAGATTCTACAAAAGGAGTGTTTCAAAACTGTTCTATCAAAGGGAACGTTCAAGTCTGTGAGTTGAATGTACTCATCACACAGATGTTTCTCAGAATGCTTCTGTCTAGTTTTTAGGTGAAGAGATTTCATTTCCCAGCCTAGGCCTCAAAGCGCTCCAAATATCCACTTGCAGTTTCTATAAGAAGAGAGTTTCCAAACTGCTCTTTCAAAAGGAAGCTTCAAGTCTGTGAGTTGAATGCACTCATCACAAAGAAGTTTCTGAGAATGATTCCGTCTAGTTTCTATAGGAAGATATTTCCTTTTCCAACATAGGCCCCAAAGTGCTCCAAATAAACCCTTGCAGATTCTACAAAAGGAGTGTTTCAAAACTGCTCTTTCTATAGGTAAGTTCAAGTCTGTGAGTTGAATGCACTCAACACAAAGAAGTTTCTGAGAATGCTTCTGTTCAGTTTTTATGTGAAGATATTTCCTTTTCCAGCATAGGCCTCAAACGGCTCCAAATATCCACTTGCAGATTCTACAAAAAGAGTGTTTCCAAACTTCTCTATCAATTGGTAGGTTCAACTCTGTGAGTTGAATGAAGTCATCACAAAGAAGTTTCTGAGAATCCTTCTCTCTAGTTTTTATGTGAAGATATTTCCTTTTCCAGCGTAGGCCTCAAAGCACTCCAAATAAACACATGCAGATTCTACAAAAGGAGTGTTTCAAAACTGTTCTATCAAAGGGAACGTTCAAGTCTGTGAGTTGAATGTACTCATCACACAGATGTTTCTCAGAATGCTTCTGTCTAGTTTTTAGGTGAAGAGATTTCATTTCCCAGCATAGGCCTCAAAGCGCTCCAAATATCCACTTGCAGAATCTACGAAAAGAGTGTTTCAAAGCTGCTCTTTCAAAAGCAAAGTTCAAGTCTGTGTGTTGAATGCACTCATCCGAAAGAAGTTTCTGAGAATGCTTCTGTCTAGTTCTTACGTGAAGATATTTATTTTTCCAGCTTAGGCCTCAAAGCGCTCCAAATAAACACTTGCAAATTCTACAAAAGGAGTGTTTCAAAAGAGTTCTATCAAAAGGAACGTTCAAGTCTGTGAGTTGAATGCACTTATCATACCGAAGTTTCCTGGAATGCTTGTGTCTAGTTTTTATGTGAAGACATTTCCTTTTCCAGCAGAGGCCTCAAAGCACTCCAAATATCCACTTGCAGATTCTACAAAAAGAGTGTTTCAAAACTGCTCTATCAAAAGCAAGCTTCAACACTGTGAGTAGAATGCACTCATCACAAAGAAGTTTCTGAGAATGCTTCTGTCTAGTTTTTATGTGAAGATATTTCCTTTTCCAACATAGGCCTCAAAGCGCTCCAAATAAACACTTGCAGATTCTACAAAAGGAGTGTTTCGAAACTGCTCTTTCAAGAGGAACGTTCAAGTCTGTGAGTTGAATGCACTCATCACACAGAAGTTTCTGAGAATGCTTCTGTCTAGTTTTTAGGTGAAGATGTTTCCTTTTCCAGCATAGGCCTCCAAACGCTCCAAATATCCTCTTGCAGATTCTACAAAAAGAGTGTTTCAAAACTGTTCTATCAAAAGGAAGGTTCAACTCTGTGAGTTGAATGAATGCATCATGAAGAACTTTCTGAGAATGCTTCTCTGTAGTTTTTAGGTGAAGATATTCCAAAACCCAGCACAGGCCTCGAAGTGCTCCAAATAACCACTTGCAGATTTTACCAAAAGAGTGTTTCAAAACTGCTCTTTCTATAGGTAAGTTCAAGTCTGTGAGTTGAATGCACTCAACACAAAGAAGTTTCTGAGAATGCTTCTGTTCAGTTTTTATGTGAAGATATTTCCTTTTCCAGCATAGGCCTCAAACGGCTCCAAATATCCACTTGCAGATTCTACAAAAAGAGTGTTTCCAAACTTCTCTATCAATTGGTAGGTTCAACTCTGTGAGTTGAATGAAGTCATCACAAAGAAGTTTCTGAGAATCCTTCTCTCTAGTTTTTATGTGAAGATATTTCCTTTTCCAGCGTAGGCCTCAAAGCGCTCCGAATAAACACTTGCAGATTCTACAAAAGGAGTGTTTCAAAACTGTTCTATCAAAGGGAACGTTCAAGTCTGTGAGTTGAATGTACTCATCACACAGATGTTTCTCAGAATGCTTCTGTCTAGTTTTTAGGTGAAGAGATTTCATTTCCCAGCATAGGCCTCAAAGCGCTCCAAATATCCACTTGCAGATTCTATAAGAAGAGAGTTTCCAAACTGCTCTTTCAAAAGGAAGCTTCAAGTCTGTGAGTTGAATGCACTCATCACAAAGAAGTTTCTGAGAATGCTTCCGTCTAGTTTCTATGTGAAGATATTTCCTTTTCCAACATAGGCCCCAAAGTGCTCCAAATAAACCCTTGCAGATTCTACAAAAGGAGTGTTTCAAAACTGCTCTTTCTATAGGTAAGTTCAAGTCTGTGAGTTGAATGCACTCAACACAAAGAAGTTTCTGAGAATGCTTCTGTTCAGTTTTTATGTGAAGATATTTCCTTTTCCAGCATAGGCCTCAAACGGCTCCAAATATCCACTTGCAGATTCTACAAAAAGAGTGTTTCCAAACTTCTCTATCAATTGGTAGGTTCAACTCTGTGAGTTGAATGAACTCATCACAAAGAAGTTTCTGAGAATCCTTCTCTCTAGTTTTTATGTGAAGATATTTCCTTTTCCAACATAGGCCTCAAAGCGCTCCAAATAAACACATGCAGATTCTACAAAAGGAGTGTTTCAAAACTGTTCTATCAAAGGGAACGTTCAAGTCTGTGAGTTGAATGTACTCATCACACAGATGTTTCTCAGAATGCTTCTGTCTAGTTTTTAGGTGAAGAGATTTCATTTCCCAGCATAGGCCTCAAAGCGCTCCAAATATCCACTTGCAGAATCTACGAAAAGAGTGTTTCAAAGCTGCTCTTTCAAAAGCAAAGTTCAAGTCTGTGTGTTGAATGCACTCATCCGAAAGAAGTTTCTGAGAATGCTTCTGTCTAGTTCTTACGTGAAGATATTTATTTTTCCAGCTTAGGCCTCAAAGCGCTCCAAATAAACACTTGCAAATTCTACAAAAGGAGTGTTTCAAAAGAGTTCTATCAAAAGGAACGTTCAAGTCTGTGAGTTGAATGCACTTATCATACCGAAGTTTCCTGGAATGCTTGTGTCTAGTTTTTATGTGAAGACATTTCCTTTTCCAGCAGAGGCCTCAAAACACTCCAAATATCCACTTGCAGATTCTACAAAAAGAGTGTTTCAAAACTGCTCTATCAAAAGCAAGCTTCAACACTGTGAGTAGAATGCACTCATCACAAAGAAGTTTCTGAGAATGCTTCTGTCTAGTTTTTATGTGAAGATATTTCCTTTTCCAACATAGGCCTCAAAGCGCTCCAAATAAACACTTGCAGATTCTACAAAAGGAGTGTTTCGAAACTGCTCTTTCAAGAGGAACGTTCAAGTCTGTGAGTTGAATGCACTCATCACACAGAAGTTTCTGAGAATGCTTCTGTCTACTTTTTATGGGAAGATGTTTCCTTTTCCAGAATAGGCCTCATAACGCTCCAAATATCCTCTTGCAGATTCTACAAAAAGAGTGTTTCAAAACTGTTCTATCAAAAGGAAGGTTCAACTCTGTGAGTTGAATGAATGCATCATGAAGAACTTTCTGAGAATGCTTCTCTGTAGTTTTTAGGTGAAGATATTCCAAAACCCAGCACAGGCCACGAAGTGCTCCAAATATCCACTTGCAGATTTTACCAAAAGAGTGTTTCAAAACTGCTCTTTCTATAGGTAAGTTCAAGTCTGTGAGTTGAATGCACTCAACACAAAGAAGTTTCTGAGAATGCTTCTGTTCAGTTTTTATGTGAAGATATTTCCTTTTCCAGCATAGGCCTCAAACGGCTCCAAATATCCACTTGCAGATTCTACAAAAAGAGTGTTTCCAAACTTCTCTATCAATTGGTAGGTTCAACTCTGTGAGTTGAATGAAGTCATCACAAAGAAGTTTCTGAGAATCCTTCTCTCTAGTTTTTATGTGAAGATATTTCCTTTTCCAACATAGGCCTCAAGGTGCTCCGAATAAACACTTGCAGATTCTACAAACTTAATGTTTCAAAACTGTTCTATCAAAAGGAACGTTGAAGTCTGTGAGTTGAATGCACTCATCACAAAGAAGTTTCTCAGAATGCTTCCGTCTAGTTTTTAGGTGAAGAGATTTCATTTCCCAGCACAGGCCTCAAAGCGCTCCAAATATCCACTTGCAGATTCTACAAGAAGAGTGTTTCCAAACTGCTCTTTCAAAAGGAAGCTTCAAGTCTGTGAGTTGAATGCACTCATCACAAAGAAGTTTCTGAGAATGCTTCCGTCTAGTTTCTATATGAAGATATTTCCTTTTCCAACATAGGCCCCAAAGTGCTCCAAATAAACCCTTGCAGATTCTACAAAAGGAGTGTTTCAAAACTGCTCTTTCTATAGGTAAGTTCAAGTCTGTGAGTTGAATGCACTCAACACAAAGAAGTTTCTGAGAATGCTTCTGTTCAGTTTTTATGTGAAGATATTTCCTTTTCCAGCATAGGCCTCAAACGGCTCCAAATATCCACTTGCAGATTCTACAAAAAGAGTGTTTCCAAACTTCTCTATCAATTGGTAGGTTCAACTCTGTGAGTTGAATGAAGTCATCACAAAGAAGTTTCTGAGAATCCTTCTCTCTAGTTTTTACGTGAAGATATTTCCTTTTCCAGCGTAGGCCTCAAAGCGCTCCAAATAAACACATGCAGATTCTACAAAAGGAGTGTTTCAAAACAGTTCTATCAAAGGGAACGTTCAAGTCTGTGAGTTGAATGTACTCATCACACAGATGTTTCTCAGAATGCTTCTGTCTAGTTTTTAGGTGAAGAGATTTCATTTCCCAGCATAGGCCTCAAAGCGCTCCAAATATCCACTTGCAGATTCTATAAGAAGAGAGTTTCCAAACTGCTCTTTCAAAAGGAAGCTTCAAGTCTGTGAGTTGAATGCACTCATCACAAAGAAGTTTCTGAGAATGCTTCCGTCTAGTTTCTATGTGAAGATATTTCCTTTTCCAACATAGGCCCCAAAGTGCTCCAAATAAACCCTTGCAGATTCTACAAAAGGAGTGTTTCAAAACTGCTCTTTCTATAGGTAAGTTCAAGTCTGTGAGTTGAATGCACTCAACACAAAGAAGTTTCTGAGAATGCTTCTGTTCAGTTTTTATGTGAAGATATTTCCTTTTCCAGCATAGGCCTCAAACGGCTCCAAATATCCACTTGCAGATTCTACAAAAAGAGTGTTTCCAAACTTCTCTATCAATTGGTAGGTTCAACTCTGTGAGTTGAATGAACTCATCACAAAGAAGTTTCTGAGAATCCTTCTCTCTAGTTTTTATGTGAAGATATTTCCTTTTCCAACATAGGCCTCAAAGCGCTCCAAATAAACACATGCAGATTCTACAAAAGGAGTGTTTCAAAACTGTTCTATCAAAGGGAACGTTCAAGTCTGTGAGTTGAATGTACTCATCACACAGATGTTTCTCAGAATGCTTCTGTCTAGTTTTTAGGTGAAGAGATTTCATTTCCCAGCCTAGGCCTCAAAGCGCTCCAAATATCCACTTGCAGTTTCTATAAGAAGAGAGTTTCCAAACTGCTCTTTCAAAAGGAAGCTTCAAGTCTGTGAGTTGAATGCACTCATCACAAAGAAGTTTCTGAGAATGATTCCGTCTAGTTTCTATAGGAAGATATTTCCTTTTCCAACATAGGCCCCAAAGTGCTCCAAATAAACCCTTGCAGATTCTACAAAAGGAGTGTTTCAAAACTGCTCTTTCTATAGGTAAGTTCAAGTCTGTGAGTTGAATGCACTCAACACAAAGAAGTTTCTGAGAATGCTTCTGTTCAGTTTTTATGTGAAGATATTTCCTTTTCCAGCATAGGCCTCAAACGGCTCCAAATATCCACTTGCAGATTCTACAAAAAGAGTGTTTCCAAACTTCTCTATCAATTGGTAGGTTCAACTCTGTGAGTTGAATGAAGTCATCACAAAGAAGTTTCTGAGAATCCTTCTCTCTAGTTTTTATGTGAAGATATTTCCTTTTCCAGCGTAGGCCTCAAAGCACTCCAAATAAACACATGCAGATTCTACAAAAGGAGTGTTTCAAAACTGTTCTATCAAAGGGAACGTTCAAGTCTGTGAGTTGAATGTACTCATCACACAGATGTTTCTCAGAATGCTTCTGTCTAGTTTTTAGGTGAAGAGATTTCATTTCCCAGCATAGGCCTCAAAGCGCTCCAAATATCCACTTGCAGAATCTACGAAAAGAGTGTTTCAAAGCTGCTCTTTCAAAAGCAAAGTTCAAGTCTGTGTGTTGAATGCACTCATCCGAAAGAAGTTTCTGAGAATGCTTCTGTCTAGTTCTTACGTGAAGATATTTATTTTTCCAGCTTAGGCCTCAAAGCGCTCCAAATAAACACTTGCAAATTCTACAAAAGGAGTGTTTCAAAAGAGTTCTATCAAAAGGAACGTTCAAGTCTGTGAGTTGAATGCACTTATCATACCGAAGTTTCCTGGAATGCTTGTGTCTAGTTTTTATGTGAAGACATTTCCTTTTCCAGCAGAGGCCTCAAAGCACTCCAAATATCCACTTGCAGATTCTACAAAAAGAGTGTTTCAAAACTGCTCTATCAAAAGCAAGCTTCAACACTGTGAGTAGAATGCACTCATCACAAAGAAGTTTCTGAGAATGCTTCTGTCTAGTTTTTATGTGAAGATATTTCCTTTTCCAACATAGGCCTCAAAGCGCTCCAAATAAACACTTGCAGATTCTACAAAAGGAGTGTTTCGAAACTGCTCTTTCAAGAGGAACGTTCAAGTCTGTGAGTTGAATGCACTCATCACACAGAAGTTTCTGAGAATGCTTCTGTCTAGTTTTTATGTGAAGATGTTTCCTTTTCCAGCATAGGCCTCCAAACGCTCCAAATATCCTCTTGCAGATTCTACAAAAAGAGTGTTTCAAAACTGTTCTATCAAAAGGAAGGTTCAACTCTGTGAGTTGAATGAATGCATCATGAAGAACTTTCTGAGAATGCTTCTCTGTAGTTTTTAGGTGAAGATATTCCAAAACCCAGCACAGGCCTCGAAGTGCTCCAAATAACCACTTGCAGATTTTACCAAAAGAGTGTTTCAAAACTGCTCTTTCTATAGGTAAGTTCAAGTCTGTGAGTTGAATGCACTCAACACAAAGAAGTTTCTGAGAATGCTTCTGTTCAGTTTTTATGTGAAGATATTTCCTTTTCCAGCATAGGCCTCAAACGGCTCCAAATATCCACTTGCAGATTCTACAAAAAGAGTGTTTCCAAACTTCTCTATCAATTGGTAGGTTCAACTCTGTGAGTTGAATGAAGTCATCACAAAGAAGTTTCTGAGAATCCTTCTCTCTAGTTTTTATGTGAAGATATTTCCTTTTCCAGCGTAGGCCTCAAAGCGCTCCGAATAAACACTTGCAGATTCTACAAAAGGAGTGTTTCAAAACTGTTCTATCAAAGGGAACGTTCAAGTCTGTGAGTTGAATGTACTCATCACACAGATGTTTCTCAGAATGCTTCTGTCTAGTTTTTAGGTGAAGAGATTTCATTTCCCAGCATAGGCCTCAAAGCGCTCCAAATATCCACTTGCAGATTCTATAAGAAGAGAGTTTCCAAACTGCTCTTTCAAAAGGAAGCTTCAAGTCTGTGAG
Source organism: Pongo abelii (assembly GCF_028885655.2). Lineage (NCBI taxonomy): Eukaryota > Metazoa > Chordata > Mammalia > Primates > Hominidae > Pongo > Pongo abelii. The sequence continues at coordinate 21,168,903 of NC_071997.2, read as the reverse complement.
TTGAATGCACTCATCACAAAGAAGTTTCTGAGAATGCTTCCGTCTAGTTTCTATGTGAAGATATTTCCTTTTCCAACATAGGCCCCAAAGTGCTCCAAATAAACCCTTGCAGATTCTACAAAAGGAGTGTTTCAAAACTGCTCTTTCTATAGGTAAGTTCAAGTCTGTGAGTTGAATGCACTCAACACAAAGAAGTTTCTGAGAATGCTTCTGTTCAGTTTTTATGTGAAGATATTTCCTTTTCCAGCATAGGCCTCAAACGGCTACAAATATCCACTTGCAGATTCTACAAAAAGAGTGTTTCCAAACTTCTCTATCAATTGGTAGGTTCAACTCTGTGAGTTGAATGAACTCATCACAAAGAAGTTTCTGTGAATCCTTCTCTCTAGTTTTTATGTGAAGATATTTCCTTTTCCAACATAGGCCTCAAAGCGCTCCAAATAAACACATGCAGATTCTACAAAAGGAGTGTTTCAAAACTGTTCTATCAAAGGGAACGTTCAAGTCTGTGAGTTGAATGTACTCATCACACAGATGTTTCTCAGAATGCTTCTGTCTAGTTTTTAGGTGAAGAGATTTCATTTCCCAGCATAGGCCTCAAAGCGCTCCAAATATCCACTTGCAGTTTCTATAAGAAGAGAGTTTCCAAACTGCTCTTTCAAAAGGAAGCTTCAAGTCTGTGAGTTGAATGCACTCATCACAAAGAAGTTTCTGAGAATGATTCCGTCTAGTTTCTATAGGAAGATATTTCCTTTTCCAACATAGGCCCCAAAGTGCTCCAAATAAACCCTTGCAGATTCTACAAAAGGAGTGTTTCAAAACTGCTCTTTCTATAGGTAAGTTCAAGTCTGTGAGTTGAATGCACTCAACACAAAGAAGTTTCTGAGAATGCTTCTGTTCAGTTTTTATGTGAAGATATTTCCTTTTCCAGCATAGGCCTCAAACGGCTCCAAATATCCACTTGCAGATTCTACAAAAAGAGTGTTTCCAAACTTCTCTATCAATTGGTAGGTTCAACTCTGTGAGTTGAATGAAGTCATCACAAAGAAGTTTCTGAGAATCCTTCTCTCTAGTTTTTATGTGAAGATATTTCCTTTTCCAGCGTAGGCCTCAAAGCACTCCAAATAAACACATGCAGATTCTACAAAAGGAGTGTTTCAAAACTGTTCTATCAAAGGGAACGTTCAAGTCTGTGAGTTGAATGTACTCATCACACAGATGTTTCTCAGAATGCTTCTGTCTAGTTTTTAGGTGAAGAGATTTCATTTCCCAGCATAGGCCTCAAAGCGCTCCAAATATCCACTTGCAGAATCTACGAAAAGAGTGTTTCAAAGCTGCTCTTTCAAAAGCAAAGTTCAAGTCTGTGTGTTGAATGCACTCATCCGAAAGAAGTTTCTGAGAATGCTTCTGTCTAGTTCTTACGTGAAGATATTTATTTTTCCAGCTTAGGCCTCAAAGCGCTCCAAATAAACACTTGCAAATTCTACAAAAGGAGTGTTTCAAAAGAGTTCTATCAAAAGGAACGTTCAAGTCTGTGAGTTGAATGCACTTATCATACCGAAGTTTCCTGGAATGCTTGTGTCTAGTTTTTATGTGAAGACATTTCCTTTTCCAGCAGAGGCCTCAAAGCACTCCAAATATCCACTTGCAGATTCTACAAAAAGAGTGTTTCAAAACTGCTCTATCAAAAGCAAGCTTCAACACTGTGAGTAGAATGCACTCATCACAAAGAAGTTTCTGAGAATGCTTCTGTCTAGTTTTTATGTGAAGATATTTCCTTTTCCAACATAGGCCTCAAAGCGCTCCAAATAAACACTTGCAGATTCTACAAAAGGAGTGTTTCGAAACTGCTCTTTCAAGAGGAACGTTCAAGTCTGTGAGTTGAATGCACTCATCACACAGAAGTTTCTGAGAATGCTTCTGTCTACTTTTTATGTGAAGATGTTTCCTTTTCCAGCATAGGCCTCCAAACGCTCCAAATATCCTCTTGCAGATTCTACAAAAAGAGTGTTTCAAAACTGTTCTATCAAAAGGAAGGTTCAACTCTGTGAGTTGAATGAATGCATCATGAAGAACTTTCTGAGAATGCTTCTCTGTAGTTTTTAGGTGAAGATATTCCAAAACCCAGCACAGGCCTCGAAGTGCTCCAAATAACCACTTGCAGATTTTACCAAAAGAGTGTTTCAAAACTGCTCTTTCTATAGGTAAGTTCAAGTCTGTGAGTTGAATGCACTCAACACAAAGAAGTTTCTGAGAATGCTTCTGTTCAGTTTTTATGTGAAGATATTTCCTTTTCCAGCATAGGCCTCAAACGGCTCCAAATATCCACTTGCAGATTCTACAAAAAGAGTGTTTCCAAACTTCTCTATCAATTGGTAGGTTCAACTCTGTGAGTTGAATGAAGTCATCACAAAGAAGTTTCTGAGAATCCTTCTCTCTAGTTTTTATGTGAAGATATTTCCTTTTCCAGCGTAGGCCTCAAAGCGCTCCGAATAAACACTTGCAGATTCTACAAAAGGAGTGTTTCAAAACTGTTCTATCAAAGGGAACGTTCAAGTCTGTGAGTTGAATGTACTCATCACACAGATGTTTCTCAGAATGCTTCTGTCTAGTTTTTAGGTGAAGAGATTTCATTTCCCAGCATAGGCCTCAAAGCGCTCCAAATATCCACTTGCAGATTCTATAAGAAGAGAGTTTCCAAACTGCTCTTTCAAAAGGAAGCTTCAAGTCTGTGAGTTGAATGCACTCATCACAAAGAAGTTTCTGAGAATGCTTCCGTCTAGTTTCTATGTGAAGATATTTCCTTTTCCAACATAGGCCCCAAAGTGCTCCAAATAAACCCTTGCAGATTCTACAAAAGGAGTGTTTCAAAACTGCTCTTTCTATAGGTAAGTTCAAGTCTGTGAGTTGAATGCACTCAACACAAAGAAGTTTCTGAGAATGCTTCTGTTCAGTTTTTATGTGAAGATATTTCCTTTTCCAGCATAGGCCTCAAACGGCTCCAAATATCCACTTGCAGATTCTACAAAAAGAGTGTTTCCAAACTTCTCTATCAATTGGTAGGTTCAACTCTGTGAGTTGAATGAACTCATCACAAAGAAGTTTCTGAGAATCCTTCTCTCTAGTTTTTATGTGAAGATATTTCCTTTTCCAACATAGGCCTCAAAGCGCTCCAAATAAACACATGCAGATTCTACAAAAGGAGTGTTTCAAAACTGTTCTATCAAAGGGAACGTTCAAGTCTGTGAGTTGAATGTACTCATCACACAGATGTTTCTCAGAATGCTTCTGTCTAGTTTTTAGGTGAAGAGATTTCATTTCCCAGCATAGGCCTCAAAGCGCTCCAAATATCCACTTGCAGTTTCTATAAGAAGAGAGTTTCCAAACTGCTCTTTCAAAAGGAAGCTTCAAGTCTGTGAGTTGAATGCACTCATCACAAAGAAGTTTCTGAGAATGATTCCGTCTAGTTTCTATAGGAAGATATTTCCTTTTCCAACATAGGCCCCAAAGTGCTCCAAATAAACCCTTGCAGATTCTACAAAAGGAGTGTTTCAAAACTGCTCTTTCTATAGGTAAGTTCAAGTCTGTGAGTTGAATGCACTCAACACAAAGAAGTTTCTGAGAATGCTTCTGTTCAGTTTTTATGTGAAGATATTTCCTTTTCCAGCATAAGCCTCAAACGGCTCCAAATATCCACTTGCAGATTCTACAAAAAGAGTGTTTCCAAACTTCTCTATCAATTGGTAGGTTCAACTCTGTGAGTTGAATGAAGTCATCACAAAGAAGTTTCTGAGAATCCTTCTCTCTAGTTTTTATGTGAAGATATTTCCTTTTCCAGCGTAGGCCTCAAAGCACTCCAAATAAACACATGCAGATTCTACAAAAGGAGTGTTTCAAAACTGTTCTATCAAAGGGAACGTTCAAGTCTGTGAGTTGAATGTACTCATCACACAGATGTTTCTCAGAATGCTTCTGTCTAGTTTTTAGGTGAAGAGATTTCATTTCCCAGCATAGGCCTCAAAGCGCTCCAAATATCCACTTGCAGAATCTACGAAAAGAGTGTTTCAAAGCTGCTCTTTCAAAAGCAAAGTTCAAGTCTGTGTGTTGAATGCACTCATCCGAAAGAAGTTTCTGAGAATGCTTCTGTCTAGTTCTTACGTGAAGATATTTATTTTTCCAGCTTAGGCCTCAAAGCGCTCCAAATAAACACTTGCAAATTCTACAAAAGGAGTGTTTCAAAAGAGTTCTATCAAAAGGAACGTTCAAGTCTGTGAGTTGAATGCACTTATCATACCGAAGTTTCCTGGAATGCTTGTGTCTAGTTTTTATGTGAAGACATTTCCTTTTCCAGCAGAGGCCTCAAAGCACTCCAAATATCCACTTGCAGATTCTACAAAAAGAGTGTTTCAAAACTGCTCTATCAAAAGCAAGCTTCAACACTGTGAGTAGAATGCACTCATCACAAAGAAGTTTCTGAGAATGCTTCTGTCTAGTTTTTATGTGAAGATATTTCCTTTTCCAACATAGGCCTCAAAGCGCTCCAAATAAACACTTGCAGATTCTACAAAATGAGTGTTTCGAAACTGCTCTTTCAAGAGGAACGTTCAAGTCTGTGAGTTGAATGCACTCATCACACAGAAGTTTCTGAGAATGCTTCTGTCTAGTTTTTATGTGAAGATGTTTCCTTTTCCAGCATAGGCCTCCAAACGCTCCAAATATCCTCTTGCAGATTCTACAAAAAGAGTGTTTCAAAACTGTTCTATCAAAAGGAAGGTTCAACTCTGTGAGTTGAATGAATGCATCATGAAGAACTTTCTGAGAATGCTTCTCTGTAGTTTTTAGGTGAAGATATTCCAAAACCCAGCACAGGCCTCGAAGTGCTCCAAATAACCACTTGCAGATTTTACCAAAAGAGTGTTTCAAAACTGCTCTTTCTATAGGTAAGTTCAAGTCTGTGAGTTGAATGCACTCAACACAAAGAAGTTTCTGAGAATGCTTCTGTTCAGTTTTTATGTGAAGATATTTCCTTTTCCAGCATAGGCCTCAAACGGCTCCAAATATCCACTTGCAGATTCTACAAAAAGAGTGTTTCCAAACTTCTCTATCAATTGGTAGGTTCAACTCTGTGAGTTGAATGAAGTCATCACAAAGAAGTTTCTGAGAATCCTTCTCTCTAGTTTTTATGTGAAGATATTTCCTTTTCCAGCGTAGGCCTCAAAGCGCTCCGAATAAACACTTGCAGATTCTACAAAAGGAGTGTTTCAAAACTGTTCTATCAAAGGGAACGTTCAAGTCTGTGAGTTGAATGTGCTCATCACACAGATGTTTCTCAGAATGCTTCTGTCTAGTTTTTAGGTGAAGAGATTTCATTTCCCAGCATAGGCCTCAAAGCGCTCCAAATATCCACTTGCAGATTCTATAAGAAGAGAGTTTCCAAACTGCTCTTTCAAAAGGAAGCTTCAAGTCTGTGAGTTGAATGCACTCATCACAAAGAAGTTTCTGAGAATGCTTCCGTCTAGTTTCTATGTGAAGATATTTCCTTTTCCAACATAGGCCCCAAAGTGCTCCAAATAAACCCTTGCAGATTCTACAAAAGGAGTGTTTCAAAACTGCTCTTTCTATAGGTAAGTTCAAGTCTGTGAGTTGAATGCACTCAACACAAAGAAGTTTCTGAGAATGCTTCTGTTCAGTTTTTATGTGAAGATATTTCCTTTTCCAGCATAGGCCTCAAACGGCTCCAAATATCCACTTGCAGATTCTACAAAAAGAGTGTTTCCAAACTTCTCTATCAATTGGTAGGTTCAACTCTGTGAGTTGAATGAACTCATCACAAAGAAGTTTCTGAGAATCCTTCTCTCTAGTTTTTATGTGAAGATATTTCCTTTTCCAACATAGGCCTCAAAGCGCTCCAAATAAACACATGCAGATTCTACAAAAGGAGTGTCTCAAAACTGTTCTATCAAAGGGAACGTTCAAGTCTGTGAGTTGAATGTACTCATCACACAGATGTTTCTCAGAATGCTTCTGTCTAGTTTTTAGGTGAAGAGATTTCATTTCCCAGCATAGGCCTCAAAGCGCTCCAAATATCCACTTGCAGTTTCTATAAGAAGAGAGTTTCCAAACTGCTCTTTCAAAAGGAAGCTTCAAGTCTGTGAGTTGAATGCACTCATCACAAAGAAGTTTCTGAGAATGATTCCGTCTAGTTTCTATAGGAAGATATTTCCTTTTCCAACATAGGCCCCAAAGTGCTCCAAATAAACCCTTGCAGATTCTACAAAAGGAGTGTTTCAAAACTGCTCTTTCTATAGGTAAGTTCAAGTCTGTGAGTTGAATGCACTCAACACAAAGAAGTTTCTGAGAATGCTTCTGTTCAGTTTTTATGTGAAGATATTTCCTTTTCCAGCATAGGCCTCAAACGGCTCCAAATATCCACTTGCAGATTCTACAAAAAGAGTGTTTCCAAACTTCTCTATCAATTGGTAGGTTCAACTCTGTGAGTTGAATGAACTCATCACAAAGAAGTTTCTGAGAATCCTTCTCTCTAGTTTTTATGTGAAGATATTTCCTTTTCCAGCGTAGGCCTCAAAGCACTCCAAATAAACACATGCAGATTCTACAAAAGGAGTGTTTCAAAACTGTTCTATCAAAGGGAACGTTCAAGTCTGTGAGTTGAATGTACTCATCACACAGATGTTTCTCAGAATGCTTCTGTCTAGTTTTTAGGTGAAGAGATTTCATTTCCCAGCATAGGCCTCAAAGCGCTCCAAATATCCACTTGCAGAATCTACGAAAAGAGTGTTTCAAAGCTGCTCTTTCAAAAGCAAAGTTCAAGTCTGTGTGTTGAATGCACTCATCCGAAAGAAGTTTCTGAGAATGCTTCTGTCTAGGTCTTACGTGAAGATATTTATTTTTCCAGCTTAGGCCTCAAAGCGCTCCAAATAAACACTTGCAAATTCTACAAAAGGAGTGTTTCAAAAGAGTTCTATCAAAAGGAACGTTCAAGTCTGTGAGTTGAATGCACTTATCATACCGAAGTTTCCTGGAATGCTTGTGTCTAGTTTTTATGTGAAGACATTTCCTTTTCCAGCAGAGGCCTCAAAGCACTCCAAATATCCACTTGCAGATTCTACAAAAAGAGTGTTTCAAAACTGCTCTATCAAAAGCAAGCTTCAACACTGTGAGTAGAATGCACTCATCACAAAGAAGTTTCTGAGAATGCTTCTGTCTAGTTTTTATGTGAAGATATTTCCTTTTCCAACATAGGCCTCAAAGCGCTCCAAATAAACACTTGCAGATTCTACAAAAGGAGTGTTTCGAAACTGCTCTTTCAAGAGGAACGTTCAAGTCTGTGAGTTGAATGCACTCATCACACAGAAGTTTCTGAGAATGCTTCTGTCTAGTTTTTATGTGAAGATGTTTCCTTTTCCAGCATAGGCCTCCAAACGCTCCAAATATCCTCTTGCAGATTCTACAAAAAGAGTGTTTCAAAACTGTTCTATCAAAAGGAAGGTTCAACTCTGTGAGTTGAATGAATGCATCATGAAGAACTTTCTGAGAATGCTTCTCTGTAGTTTTTAGGTGAAGATATTCCAAAACCCAGCACAGGCCTCGAAGTGCTCCAAATAACCACTTGCAGATTTTACCAAAAGAGTGTTTCAAAACTGCTCTTTCTATAGGTAAGTTCAAGTCTGTGAGTTGAATGCACTCAACACAAAGAAGTTTCTGAGAATGCTTCTGTTCAGTTTTTATGTGAAGATATTTCCTTTTCCAGCATAGGCCTCAAACGGCTCCAAATATCCACTTGCAGATTCTACAAAAAGAGTGTTTCCAAACTTCTCTATCAATTGGTAGGTTCAACTCTGTGAGTTGAATGAAGTCATCACAAAGAAGTTTCTGAGAATCCTTCTCTCTAGTTTTTATGTGAAGATATTTCCTTTTCCAGCGTAGGCCACAAAGCGCTCCGAATAAACACTTGCAGATTCTACAAAAGGAGTGTTTCAAAACTGTTCTATCAAAGGGAACGTTCAAGTCTGTGAGTTGAATGTACTCATCACACAGATGTTTCTCAGAATGCTTCTGTCTAGTTTTTAGGTGAAGAGATTTCATTTCCCAGCATAGGCCTCAAAGCGCTCCAAATATCCACTTGCAGATTCTATAAGAAGAGAGTTTCCAAACTGCTCTTTCAAAAGGAAGCTTCAAGTCTGTGAGTTGAATGCACTCATCACAAAGAAGTTTCTGAGAATGCTTCCGTCTAGTTTCTATGTGAAGATATTTCCTTTTCCAACATAGGCCCCAAAGTGCTCCAAATAAACCCTTGCAGATTCTACAAAAGGAGTGTTTCAAAACTGCTCTTTCTATAGGTAAGTTCAAGTCTGTGAGTTGAATGCACTCAACACAAAGAAGTTTCTGAGAATGCTTCTGTTCAGTTTTTATGTGAAGATATTTCCTTTTCCAGCATAGGCCTCAAACGGCTCCAAATATCCACTTGCAGATTCTACAAAAAGAGTGTTTCCAAACTTCTCTATCAATTGGTAGGTTCAACTCTGTGAGTTGAATGAACTCATCACAAAGAAGTTTCTGAGAATCCTTCTCTCTAGTTTTTATGTGAAGATATTTCCTTTTCCAACATAGGCCTCAAAGCGCTCCAAATAAACACATGCAGATTCTACAAAAGGAGTGTTTCAAAACTGTTCTATCAAAGGGAACGTTCAAGTCTGTGAGTTGAATGTACTCATCACACAGATGTTTCTCAGAATGCTTCTGTCTAGTTTTTAGGTGAAGAGATTTCATTTCCCAGCATAGGCCTCAAAGCGCTCCAAATATCCACTTGCAGTTTCTATAAGAAGAGAGTTTCCAAACTGCTCTTTCAAAAGGAAGCTTCAAGTCTGTGAGTTGAATGCACTCATCACAAAGAAGTTTCTGAGAATGATTCCGTCTAGTTTCTATAGGAAGATATTTCCTTTTCCAACATAGGCCCCAAAGTGCTCCAAATAAACCCTTGCAGATTCTACAAAAGGAGTGTTTCAAAACTGCTCTTTCTATAGGTAAGTTCAAGTCTGTGAGTTGAATGCACTCAACACAAAGAAGTTTCTGAGAATGCTTCTGTTCAGTTTTTATGTGAAGATATTTCCTTTTCCAGCATAGGCCTCAAACGGCTCCAAATATCCACTTGCAGATTCTACAAAAAGAGTGTTTCCAAACTTCTCTATCAATTGGTAGGTTCAACTCTGTGAGTTGAATGAACTCATCACAAAGAAGTTTCTGAGAATCCTTCTCTCTAGTTTTTATGTGAAGATATTTCCTTTTCCAGCGTAGGCCTCAAAGCACTCCAAATAAACACATGCAGATTCTACAAAAGGAGTGTTTCAAAACTGTTCTATCAAAGGGAACGTTCAAGTCTGTGAGTTGAATGTACTCATCACACAGATGTTTCTCAGAATGCTTCTGTCTAGTTTTTAGGTGAAGAGATTTCATTTCCCAGCATAGGCCTCAAAGCGCTCCAAATATCCACTTGCAGAATCTACGAAAAGAGTGTTTCAAAGCTGCTCTTTCAAAAGCAAAGTTCAAGTCTGTGTGTTGAATGCACTCATCCGAAAGAAGTTTCTGAGAATGCTTCTGTCTAGGTCTTACGTGAAGATATTTATTTTTCCAGCTTAGGCCTCAAAGCGCTCCAAATAAACACTTGCAAATTCTACAAAAGGAGTGTTTCAAAAGAGTTCTATCAAAAGGAACGTTCAAGTCTGTGAGTTGAATGCACTTATCATACCGAAGTTTCCTGGAATGCTTGTGTCTAGTTTTTATGTGAAGACATTTCCTTTTCCAGCAGAGGCCTCAAAGCACTCCAAATATCCACTTGCAGATTCTACAAAAAGAGTGTTTCAAAACTGCTCTATCAAAAGCAAGCTTCAACACTGTGAGTAGAATGCACTCATCACAAAGAAGTTTCTGAGAATGCTTCTGTCTAGTTTTTATGTGAAGATATTTCCTTTTCCAACATAGGCCTCAAAGCGCTCCAAATAAACACTTGCAGATTCTACAAAAGGAGTGTTTCGAAACTGCTCTTTCAAGAGGAACGTTCAAGTCTGTGAGTTGAATGCACTCATCACACAGAAGTTTCTGAGAATGCTTCTGTCTAGTTTTTATGTGAAGATGTTTCCTTTTCCAGCATAGGCCTCCAAACGCTCCAAATATCCTCTTGCAGATTCTACAAAAAGAGTGTTTCAAAACTGTTCTATCAAAAGGAAGGTTCAACTCTGTGAGTTGAATGAATGCATCATGAAGAACTTTCTGAGAATGCTTCTCTGTAGTTTTTAGGTGAAGATATTCCAAAACCCAGCACAGGCCTCGAAGTGCTCCAAATAACCACTTGCAGATTTTACCAAAAGAGTGTTTCAAAACTGCTCTTTCTATAGGTAAGTTCAAGTCTGTGAGTTGAATGCACTCAACACAAAGAAGTTTCTGAGAATGCTTCTGTTCAGTTTTTATGTGAAGATATTTCCTTTTCCAGCATAGGCCTCAAACGGCTCCAAATATCCACTTGCAGATTCTACAAAAAGAGTGTTTCCAAACTTCTCTATCAATTGGTAGGTTCAACTCTGTGAGTTGAATGAAGTCATCACAAAGAAGTTTCTGAGAATCCTTCTCTCTAGTTTTTATGTGAAGATATTTCCTTTTCCAGCGTAGGCCTCAAAGCGCTCCGAATAAACACTTGCAGATTCTACAAAAGGAGTGTTTCAAAACTGTTCTATCAAAGGGAACGTTCAAGTCTGTGAGTTGAATGTACTCATCACACAGATGTTTCTCAGAATGCTTCTGTCTAGTTTTTAGGTGAAGAGATTTCATTTCCCAGCATAGGCCTCAAAGCGCTCCAAATATCCACTTGCAGATTCTATAAGAAGAGAGTTTCCAAACTGCTCTTTCAAAAGAAAGCTTCAAGACTGTGAGTTGAATGCACTCATCACAAAGAAGTTTCTGAGAATGCTTCCGTCTAGTTTCTATGTGAAGATATTTCCTTTTCCAACATAGGCCCCAAAGTGCTCCAAATAAACCCTTGCAGATTCTACAAAAGGAGTGTTTCAAAACTGCTCTTTCTATAGGTAAGTTCAAGTCTGTGAGTTGAATGCACTCAACACAAAGAAGTTTCTGAGAATGCTTCTGTTCAGTTTTTATGTGAAGATATTTCCTTTTCCAGTATAGGCCTCAAACGGCTCCAAATATCCACTTGCAGATTCTACAAAAAGAGTGTTTCCAAACTTCTCTATCAATTGGTAGGTTCAACTCTGTGAGTTGAATGAACTCATCACAAAGAAGTTTCTGAGAATCCTTCTCTCTAGTTTTTATGTGAAGATATTTCCTTTTCCAACGTAGGCCTCAAAGCGCTCCAAATAAACACATGCAGATTCTACAAAAGGAGTGTTTCAAAACTGTTCTATCAAAGGGAACGTTCAAGTCTGTGAGTTGAATGTACTCATCACACAGATGTTTCTCAGAATGCTTCTGTCTAGTTTTTAGGTGAAGAGATTTCATTTCCCAGCATAGGCCTCAAAGCGCTCCAAATATCCACTTGCAGAATCTACGAAAAGAGTGTTTCAAAGCTGCTCTTTCAAAAGCAAGGTTCAAGTCTGTGTGTTGAATGCACTCATCCGAAAGAAGTTTCTGAGAATGCTTCTGTCTAGTTCTTACGTGAAGATATTTCCTTTTCCAGCTTAGGCCTCAAAGCGCTCCAAATAAACACTTGCAAATTCTACAAAAGGAGTGTTTCAAAAGAGTTCTATCAAAAGGAACGTTCAAGTCTGTGAGTTGAATGCACTTATCATACCGAAGTTTCCTGGAATGCTTGTGTCTAGTTTTTATGTGAAGACATTTCCTTTTCCAGCAGAGGCCTCAAAACACTCCAAATATCCACTTGCAGATTCTACAAAAAGAGTGTTTCAAAACTGCTCTATCAAAAGCAAGCTTCAACACTGTGAGTAGAATGCACTCATCACAAAGAAGTTTCTGAGAATGCTTCTGTCTAGTTTTTATGTGAAGATATTTCCTTTTCCAACATAGGCCTCAAAGCGCTCCAAATAAACACTTGCAGATTCTACAAAAGGAGTGTTTCGAAACTGCTCTTTCAAGAGGAACGTTCAAGTCTGTGAGTTGAATGCACTCATCACACAGAAGTTTCTGAGAATGCTTCTGTCTACTTTTTATGTGAAGATGTTTCCTTTTCCAGAATAGGCCTCAAAACGCTCCAAATATCCTCTTGCAGATTCTACAAAAAGAGTGTTTCAAAACTGTTCTATCAAAAGGAAGGTTCAACTCTGTGAGTTGAATGAATGCATCATGAAGAACTTTCTGAGAATGCTTCTCTGTAGTTTTTAGGTGAAGATATTCCAAAACCCAGCACAGGCCTCGAAGTGCTCTAAATATCCACTTGCAGATTTTACCAAAAGAGTGTTTCAAAACTGCTCTTTCTATAGGTAAGTTCAAGTCTGTGAGTTGAATGCACTCAACACAAAGAAGTTTCTGAGAATGCTTCTGTTCAGTTTTTATGTGAAGATATTTCCTTTTCCAGCATAGGCCTCAAACGGCTCCAAATATCCACTTGCAGATTCTACAAAAAGAGTGTTTCCAAACTTCTCTATCAATTGGTAGGTTCAACTCTGTGAGTTGAATGAAGTCATCACAAAGAAGTTTCTGAGAATCCTTCTCTCTAGTTTTTATGTGAAGATATTTCCTTTTCCAACATAGGCCTCAAGGTGCTCCGAATAAACACTTGCAGATTCTACAAACTTAATGTTTCAAAACTGTTCTATCAAAAGGAACGTTGAAGTCTGTGAGTTGAATGCACTCATCACAAAGAAGTTTCTCAGAATGCTTAGGTCTAGTTTTTAGGTGAAGAGATTTCATTTCCCAGCACAGGCCTCAAAGCGCTCCAAATATCCACTTGCAGATTCTACAAGAAGAGTGTTTCCAAACTGCTCTTTCAAAAGGAAGCTTCAAGTCTGTGAGTTGAATGCACTCATCACAAAGAAGTTTCTGAGAATGCTTCCGTCTAGTTTCTATATGAAGATATTTCCTTTTCCAACATAGGCCCCAAAGTGCTCCAAATAAACCCTTGCAGATTCTACAAAAGGAGTGTTTCAAAACTGCTCTTTCTATAGGTAAGTTCAAGTCTGTGAGTTGAATGCACTAAACACAAAGAAGTTTCTGAGAATGCTTCTGTTCAGTTTTTATGTGAAGATATTTCCTTTTCCAGCATAGGCCTCAAACGGCTTCAAATATCCACTTGCAGATTCTACAAAAAGAGTGTTTCCAAACTTCTCTATCAATTGGTAGGTTCAACTCTGTGAGTTGAATGAAGTCATCACAAAGAAGTTTCTGAGAATCCTTCTCTCTAGTTTTTACGTGAAGATATTTCCTTTTCCAGCGTAGGCATCAAAGCGCTCCAAATAAACACATGCAGATTCTACAAAAGGAGTGTTTCAAAACAGTTCTATCAAAGGGAACGTTCAAGTCTGTGAGTTGAATGTACTCATCACACAGATGTTTCTCAGAATGCTTCTGTCTAGTTTTCAGGTGAAGAGTTTTCATTTCCCAGCATAGGCCTCATAGCACTCCAAATATCCACTTGCAGATTCTATAAGAAGAGAGTTTCCAAACTGCTCTTTCAAAAGGAAGCTTCAAGTCTGTGAGTTGAATGCACTCATCACAAAGAAGTTTCTGAGAATGCTTCCGTCTAGTTTCTATGTGAAGATATTTCCTTTTCCAACATAGGCCCCAAAGTGCTCCAAATAAACCCTTGCAGATTCTACAAAAGGAGTGTTTCAAAACTGCTCTTTCTATAGGTAAGTTCAAGTCTGTGAGTTGAATGCACTCAACACAAAGAAGTTTCTGAGAATGCTTCTGTTCAGTTTTTATGTGAAGATATTTCCTTTTCCAGCATTGGCCTCAAACGGCTCCAAATATCCACTTGCAGATTCTACAAAAAGAGTGTTTCCAAACTTCTCTATCAATTGGTAGGTTCAACTCTGTGAGTTGAATGAACTCATCACAAAGAAGTTTCTGAGAATCCTTCTCTCTAGTTTTTATGTGAAGATATTTCCTTTTCCAACATAGGCCTCAAAGCGCTCCAAATAAACACATGCAGATTCTACAAAAGGAGTGTTTCAAAACTGTTCTATCAAAGGGAACGTTCAAGTCTGTGAGTTGAATGTACTCATCACACAGATGTTTCTCAGAATGCTTCTGTCTAGTTTTTAGGTGAAGAGATTTCATTTCCCAGCATAGGCCTCAAAGCGCTCCAAATATCCACTTGCAGATTCTATAAGAAGAGAGTTTCCAAACTGCTCTTTCAAAAGGAAGCTTCAAGTCTGTGAGTTGAATGCACTCATCACAAAGAAGTTTCTGAGAATGATTCCGTCTAGTTTCTATAGGAAGATATTTCCTTTTCCAACATAGGCCCCAAAGTGCTCCAAATAAACCCTTGCAGATTCTACAAAAGGAGTGTTTCAAAACTGCTCTTTCTATAGGTAAGTTCAAGTCTGTGAGTTGAATGCACTCAACACAAAGAAGTTTCTGAGAATGCTTCTGTTCAGTTTTTATGTGAAGATATTTCCTTTTCCAGCATAGGCCTCAAACGGCTCCAAATATCCACTTGCAGATTCTACAAAAAGAGTGTTTCCAAACTTCTCTATCAATTGGTAGGTTCAACTCTGTGAGTTGAATGAACTCATCACAAAGAAGTTTCTGAGAATCCTTCTCTCTAGTTTTTATGTGAAGATATTTCCTTTTCCAGCGTAGGCCTCAAAGCACTCCAAATAAACACATGCAGATTCTACAAAAGGAGTGTTTCAAAACTGTTCTATCAAAGGGAACGTTCAAGTCTGTGAGTTGAATGTACTCATCACACAGATGTTTCTCAGAATGCTTCTGTCTAGTTTTTAGGTGAAGAGATTTCATTTCCCAGCATAGGCCTCAAAGCGCTCCAAATATCCACTTGCAGAATCTACGAAAAGAGTGTTTCAAAGCTGCTCTTTCAAAAGCAAAGTTCAAGTCTGTGTGTTGAATGCACTCATCCGAAAGAAGTTTCTGAGAATGCTTCTGTCTAGTTCTTACGTGAGGATATTTATTTTTCCAGCTTAGGCCTCAAAGCGCTCCAAATAAACACTTGCAAATTCTACAAAAGGAGTGTTTCAAAAGAGTTCTATCAAAAGGAACGTTCAAGTCTGTGAGTTGAATGCACTTATCATACCGAAGTTTCCTGGAATGCTTGTGTCTAGTTTTTATGTGAAGACATTTCCTTTTCCAGCAGAGGCCTCAAAGCACTCCATATATCCACTTGCAGATTCTACAAAAAGAGTGTTTCAAAACTGCTCTATCAAAAGCAAGCTTCAACACTGTGAGTAGAATGCACTCATCACAAAGAAGTTTCTGAGAATGCTTCTGTCTAGTTTTTATGTGAAGATATTTCCTTTTCCAACATAGGCCTCAAAGCGCTC
Organism: Pongo abelii; assembly: GCF_028885655.2. Taxonomy (NCBI): domain Eukaryota; kingdom Metazoa; phylum Chordata; class Mammalia; order Primates; family Hominidae; genus Pongo; species Pongo abelii. The sequence continues at coordinate 21,153,418 of NC_071997.2, read as the reverse complement.
CAAATAAACACTTGCAGATTCTACAAAAGGAGTGTTTCGAAACTGCTCTTTCAAGAGGAACGTTCAAGTCTGTGAGTTGAATGCACTCATCACACAGAAGTTTCTGAGAATGCTTCTGTCTAGTTTTTATGTGAAGATGTTTCCTTTTCCAGCATAGGCCTCCAAACGCTCCAAATATCCTCTTGCAGATTCTACAAAAAGAGTGTTTCAAAACTGTTCTATCAAAAGGAAGGTTCAACTCTGTGAGTTGAATGAATGCATCATGAAGAACTTTCTGAGAATGCTTCTCTGTAGTTTTTAGGTGAAGATATTCCAAAACCCAGCACAGGCCTCGAAGTGCTCCAAATAACCACTTGCAGATTTTACCAAAAGAGTGTTTCAAAACTGCTCTTTCTATAGGTAAGTTCAAGTCTGTGAGTTGAATGCACTCAACACAAAGAAGTTTCTGAGAATGCTTCTGTTCAGTTTTTATGTGAAGATATTTCCTTTTCCAGCATAGGCCTCAAACGGCTCCAAATATCCACTTGCAGATTCTACAAAAAGAGTGTTTCCAAACTTCTCTATCAATTGGTAGGTTCAACTCTGTGAGTTGAATGAAGTCATCACAAAGAAGTTTCTGAGAATCCTTCTCTCTAGTTTTTATGTGAAGATATTTCCTTTTCCAGCGTAGGCCTCAAAGCGCTCCGAATAAACACTTGCAGATTCTACAAAAGGAGTGTTTCAAAACTGTTCTATCAAAGGGAACGTTCAAGTCTGTGAGTTGAATGTACTCATCACACAGATGTTTCTCAGAATGCTTCTGTCTAGTTTTTAGGTGAAGAGATTTCATTTCCCAGCATAGGCCTCAAAGCGCTCCAAATATCCACTTGCAGATTCTATAAGAAGAGAGTTTCCAAACTGCTCTTTCAAAAGGAAGCTTCAAGACTGTGAGTTGAATGCACTCATCACAAAGAAGTTTCTGAGAATGCTTCCGTCTAGTTTCTATGTGAAGATATTTCCTTTTCCAACATAGGCCCCAAAGTGCTCCAAATAAACCCTTGCAGATTCTACAAAAGGAGTGTTTCAAAACTGCTCTTTCTATAGGTAAGTTCAAGTCTGTGAGTTGAATGCACTCAACACAAAGAAGTTTCTGAGAATGCTTCTGTTCAGTTTTTATGTGAAGATATTTCCTTTTCCAGCATAGGCCTCACACGGCTCCAAATATCCACTTGCAGATTCTACAGAAAGAGTGTTTCCAAACTTCTCTATCAATTGGTAGGTTCAACTCTGTGAGTTGAATGAACTCATCACAAAGAAGTTTCTGAGAATCCTTCTCTCTAGTTTTTATGTGAAGATATTTCCTTTTCCAACGTAGGCCTCAAAGCGCTCCAAATAAACACATGCAGATTCTACAAAAGGAGTGTTTCAAAACTGTTCTATCAAAGGGAACGTTCAAGTCTGTGAGTTGAATGTACTCATCGCAGAGATGTTTCTCAGAATGCTTCTGTCTAGTTTTTAGGTGAAGAGATTTCATTTCCCAGCATAGGCCTCAAAGCGCTCCAAATATCCACTTGCAGAATCTACGAAAAGAGTGTTTCAAAGCTGCTCTTTCAAAAGCAAGGTTCAAGTCTGTGTGTTGAATGCACTCATCCGAAAGAAGTTTCTGAGAATGCTTCTGTCTAGTTCTTACGTGAAGATATTTCCTTTTCCAGCTTAGGCCTCAAAGCGCTCCAAATAAACACTTGCAAATTCTACAAAAGGAGTGTTTCAAAAGAGTTCTATCAAAAGGAACGTTCAAGTCTGTGAGTTGAATGCACTTATCATACCGAAGTTTCCTGGAATGCTTGTGTCTAGTTTTTATGTGAAGACATTTCCTTTTCCAGCAGAGGCCTCAAAACACTCCAAATATCCACTTGCAGATTCTACAAAAAGAGTGTTTCAAAACTGCTCTATCAAAAGCAAGCTTCAACACTGTGAGTAGAATGCACTCATCACAAAGAAGTTTCTGAGAATGCTTCTGTCTAGTTTTTATGTGAAGATATTTCCTTTTCCAACATAGGCCTCAAAGCGCTCCAAATAATCACTTGCAGATTCTACAAAAGGAGTGTTTCGAAACTGCTCTTTCAAGAGGAACGTTCAAGTCTGTGAGTTGAATGCACTCATCACACAGAAGTTTCTGAGAATGCTTCTGTCTACTTTTTATGTGAAGATGTTTCCTTTTCCAGAATAGGCCTCAAAACGCTCCAAATATCCTCTTGCAGATTCTACAAAAAGAGTGTTTCAAAACTGTTCTATCAAAAGGAAGGTTCAACTCTGTGAGTTGAATGAATGCATCATGAAGAACTTTCTGAGAATGCTTCTCTGTAGTTTTTAGGTGAAGATATTCCAAAACCCAGCACAGGCCTCGAAGTGCTCTAAATATCCACTTGCAGATTTTACCAAAAGAGTGTTTCAAAACTGCTCTTTCTATAGGTAAGTTCAAGTCTGTGAGTTGAATGCACTCAACACAAAGAAGTTTCTGAGAATGCTTCTGTTCAGTTTTTATGTGAAGATATTTCCTTTTCCAGCATAGGCCTCAAACGGCTCCAAATATCCACTTGCAGATTCTACAAAAAGAGTGTTTCCAAACTTCTCTATCAATTGGTAGGTTCAACTCTGTGAGTTGAATGAAGTCATCACAAAGAAGTTTCTGAGAATCCTTCTCTCTAGTTTTTATGTGAAGATATTTCCTTTTCCAACATAGGCCTCAAGGTGCTCCGAATAAACACTTGCAGATTCTACAAACTTAATGTTTCAAAACTGTTCTATCAAAAGGAACGTTGAAGTCTGTGAGTTGAATGCACTCATCACAAAGAAGTTTCTCAGAATGCTTCCGTCTAGTTTTTAGGTGAAGAGATTTCATTTCCCAGCACAGGCCTCAAAGCGCTCCAAATATCCACTTGCAGATTCTACAAGAAGAGTGTTTCCAAACTGCTCTTTCAAAAGGAAGCTTCAAGTCTGTGAGTTGAATGCACTCATCACAAAGAAGTTTCTGAGAATGCTTCCGTCTAGTTTCTATATGAAGATATTTCCTTTTCCAACATAGGCCCCAAAGTGCTCCAAATAAACCCTTGCAGATTCTACAAAAGGAGTGTTTCAAAACTGCTCTTTCTATAGGTAAGTTCAAGTCTGTGAGTTGAATGCACTCAACACAAAGAAGTTTCTGAGAATGCTTCTGTTCAGTTTTTATGTGAAGATATTTCCTTTTCCAGCATAGGCCTCAAACGGCTCCAAATATCCACTTGCAGATTCTACAAAAAGAGTGTTTCCAAACTTCTCTATCAATTGGTAGGTTCAACTCTGTGAGTTGAATGAAGTCATCACAAAGAAGTTTCTGAGAATCCTTCTCTCTAGTTTTTATGTGAAGATATTTCCTTTTCCAGCGTAGGCCTCAAAGCGCTCCGAATAAACACTTGCAGATTCTACAAAAGGAGTGTTTCAAAACTGTTCTATCAAAGGGAACGTTCAAGTCTGTGAGTTGAATGTACTCATCACACAGATGTTTCTCAGAATGCTTCTGTCTAGTTTTTAGGTGAAGAGATTTCATTTCCCAGCATAGGCCTCAAAGCGCTCCAAATATCCACTTGCAGATTCTATAAGAAGAGAGTTTCCAAACTGCTCTTTCAAAAGGAAGCTTCAAGACTGTGAGTTGAATGCACTCATCACAAAGAAGTTTCTGAGAATGCTTCCGTCTAGTTTCTATGTGAAGATATTTCCTTTTCCAACATAGGCCCCAAAGTGCTCCAAATAAACCCTTGCAGATTCTACAAAAGGAGTGTTTCAAAACTGCTCTTTCTATAGGTAAGTTCAAGTCTGTGAGTTGAATGCACTCAACACAAAGAAGTTTCTGAGAATGCTTCTGTTCAGTTTTTATGTGAAGATATTTCCTTTTCCAGCATAGGCCTCACACGGCTCCAAATATCCACTTGCAGATTCTACAGAAAGAGTGTTTCCAAACTTCTCTATCAATTGGTAGGTTCAACTCTGTGAGTTGAATGAACTCATCACAAAGAAGTTTCTGAGAATCCTTCTCTCTAGTTTTTATGTGAAGATATTTCCTTTTCCAACGTAGGCCTCAAAGCGCTCCAAATAAACACATGCAGATTCTACAAAAGGAGTGTTTCAAAACTGTTCTATCAAAGGGAACGTTCAAGTCTGTGAGTTGAATGTACTCATCGCAGAGATGTTTCTCAGAATGCTTCTGTCTAGTTTTTAGGTGAAGAGATTTCATTTCCCAGCATAGGCCTCAAAGCGCTCCAAATATCCACTTGCAGAATCTACGAAAAGAGTGTTTCAAAGCTGCTCTTTCAAAAGCAAGGTTCAAGTCTGTGTGTTGAATGCACTCATCCGAAAGAAGTTTCTGAGAATGCTTCTGTCTAGTTCTTACGTGAAGATATTTCCTTTTCCAGCTTAGGCCTCAAAGCGCTCCAAATAAACACTTGCAAATTCTACAAAAGGAGTGTTTCAAAAGAGTTCTATCAAAAGGAACGTTCAAGTCTGTGAGTTGAATGCACTTATCATACCGAAGTTTCCTGGAATGCTTGTGTCTAGTTTTTATGTGAAGACATTTCCTTTTCCAGCAGAGGCCTCAAAACACTCCAAATATCCACTTGCAGATTCTACAAAAAGAGTGTTTCAAAACTGCTCTATCAAAAGCAAGCTTCAACACTGTGAGTAGAATGCACTCATCACAAAGAAGTTTCTGAGAATGCTTCTGTCTAGTTTTTATGTGAAGATATTTCCTTTTCCAACATAGGCCTCAAAGCGCTCCAAATAAACACTTGCAGATTCTACAAAAGGAGTGTTTCGAAACTGCTCTTTCAAGAGGAACGTTCAAGTCTGTGAGTTGAATGCACTCATCACACAGAAGTTTCTGAGAATGCTTCTGTCTACTTTTTATGTGAAGATGTTTCCTTTTCCAGAATAGGCCTCAAAACGCTCCAAATATCCTCTTGCAGATTCTACAAAAAGAGTGTTTCAAAACTGTTCTATCAAAAGGAAGGTTCAACTCTGTGAGTTGAATGAATGCATCATGAAGAACTTTCTGAGAATGCTTCTCTGTAGTTTTTAGGTGAAGATATTCCAAAACCCAGCACAGGCCTCGAAGTGCTCTAAATATCCACTTGCAGATTTTACCAAAAGAGTGTTTCAAAACTGCTCTTTCTATAGGTAAGTTCAAGTCTGTGAGTTGAATGCACTCAACACAAAGAAGTTTCTGAGAATGCTTCTGTTCAGTTTTTATGTGAAGATATTTCCTTTTCCAGCATAGGCCTCAAACGGCTCCAAATATCCACTTGCAGATTCTACAAAAAGAGTGTTTCCAAACTTCTCTATCAATTGGTAGGTTCAACTCTGTGAGTTGAATGAAGTCATCACAAAGAAGTTTCTGAGAATCCTTCTCTCTAGTTTTTATGTGAAGATATTTCCTTTTCCAACATAGGCCTCAAGGTGCTCCGAATAAACACTTGCAGATTCTACAAACTTAATGTTTCAAAACTGTTCTATCAAAAGGAACGTTGAAGTCTGTGAGTTGAATGCACTCATCACAAAGAAGTTTCTCAGAATGCTTCCGTCTAGTTTTTAGGTGAAGAGATTTCATTTCCCAGCACAGGCCTCAAAGCGCTCCAAATATCCACTTGCAGATTCTACAAGAAGAGTGTTTCCAAACTGCTCTTTCAAAAGGAAGCTTCAAGTCTGTGAGTTGAATGCACTCAGCACAAAGAAGTTTCTGAGAATGCTTCCGTCTAGTTTCTATATGAAGATATTTCCTTTTCCAACATAGGCCCCAAAGTGCTCCAAATAAACCCTTGCAGATTCTACAAAAGTAGTGTTTCAAAACTGCTCTTTCTATAGGTAAGTTCAAGTCTGTGAGTTGAATGCACTCAACACAAAGAAGTTTCTGAGAATGCTTCTGTTCAGTTTTTATGTGAAGATATTTCCTTTTCCAGCATAGGCCTCAAACGGCTCCAAATATCCACTTGCAGATTCTACAAAAAGAGTGTTTCCAAACTTCTCTATCAATTGGTAGGTTCAACTCTGTGAGTTGAATGAAGTCATCACAAAGAAGTTTCTGAGAATCCTTCTCTCTAGTTTTTACGTGAAGATATTTCCTTTTCCAGCGTAGGCCTCAAAGCGCTCCAAATAAACACATGCAGATTCTACAAAAGGAGTGTTTCAAAACAGTTCTATCAAAGGGAACGTTCAAGTCTGTGAGTTGAATGTACTCATCACACAGATGTTTCTCAGAATGCTTCTGTCTAGTTTTTAGGTGAAGAGATTTCATTTCCCAGCATAGGCCTCAAAGCGCTCCAAATATCCACTTGCAGATTCTATAAGAAGAGAGTTTCCAAACTGCTCTTTCAAAAGGAAGCTTCAAGTCTGTGAGTTGAATGCACTCATCACAAAGAAGTTTCTGAGAATGCTTCCGTCTAGTTTCTATGTGAAGATATTTCCTTTTCCAACATAGGCCCCAAAGTGCTCCAAATAAACCCTTGCAGATTCTACAAAAGGAGTGTTTCAAAACTGCTCTTTCTATAGGTAAGTTCAAGTCTGTGAGTTGAATGCACTCAACACAAAGAAGTTTCTGAGAATGCTTCTGTTCAGTTTTTATGTGAAGATATTTCCTTTTCCAGCATAGGCCTCAAACGGCTCCAAATATCCACTTGCAGATTCTACAAAAAGAGTGTTTCCAAACTTCTCTATCAATTGGTAGGTTCAACTCTGTGAGTTGAATGAACTCATCACAAAGAAGTTTCTGAGAATCCTTCTCTCTAGTTTTTATGTGAAGATATTTCCTTTTCCAACATAGGCCTCAAAGCGCTCCAAATAAACACATGCAGATTCTACAAAAGGAGTGTTTCAAAACTGTTCTATCAAAGGGAACGTTCAAGTCTGTGAGTTGAATGTACTCATCACACAGATGTTTCTCAGAATGCTTCTGTCTAGTTTTTAGGTGAAGAGATTTCATTTCCCAGCATAGGCCTCAAAGCGCTCCAAATATCCACTTGCAGTTTCTATAAGAAGAGAGTTTCCAAACTGCTCTTTCAAAAGGAAGCTTCAAGTCTGTGAGTTGAATGCACTCATCACAAAGAAGTTTCTGAGAATGATTCCGTCTAGTTTCTATAGGAAGATATTTCCTTTTCCAACATAGGCCCCAAAGTGCTCCAAATAAACCCTTGCAGATTCTACAAAAGGAGTGTTTCAAAACTGCTCTTTCTATAGGTAAGTTCAAGTCTGTGAGTTGAATGCACTCAACACAAAGAAGTTTCTGAGAATGCTTCTGTTCAGTTTTTATGTGAAGATATTTCCTTTTCCAGCATAGGCCTCAAACGGCTCCAAATATCCACTTGCAGATTCTACAAAAAGAGTGTTTCCAAACTTCTCTATCAATTGGTAGGTTCAACTCTGTGAGTTGAATGAAGTCATCACAAAGAAGTTTCTGAGAATCCTTCTCTCTAGTTTTTATGTGAAGATATTTCCTTTTCCAGCGTAGGCCTCAAAGCACTCCAAATAAACACATGCAGATTCTACAAAAGGAGTGTTTCAAAACTGTTCTATCAAAGGGAACGTTCAAGTCTGTGAGTTGAATGTACTCATCACACAGATGTTTCTCAGAATGCTTCTGTCTAGTTTTTAGGTGAAGAGATTTCATTTCCCAGCATAGGCCTCAAAGCGCTCCAAATATCCACTTGCAGAATCTACGAAAAGAGTGTTTCAAAGCTGCTCTTTCAAAAGCAAAGTTCAAGTCTGTGTGTTGAATGCACTCATCCGAAAGAAGTTTCTGAGAATGCTTCTGTCTAGTTCTTACGTGAAGATATTTATTTTTCCAGCTTAGGCCTCAAAGCGCTCCAAATAAACACTTGCAAATTCTACAAAAGGAGTGTTTCAAAAGAGTTCTATCAAAAGGAACGTTCAAGTCTGTGAGTTGAATGCACTTATCATACCGAAGTTTCCTGGAATGCTTGTGTCTAGTTTTTATGTGAAGACATTTCCTTTTCCAGCAGAGGCCTCAAAGCACTCCAAATATCCACTTGCAGATTCTACAAAAAGAGTGTTTCAAAACTGCTCTATCAAAAGCAAGCTTCAACACTGTGAGTAGAATGCACTCATCACAAAGAAGTTTCTGAGAATGCTTCTGTCTAGTTTTTATGTGAAGATATTTCCTTTTCCAACATAGGCCTCAAAGCGCTCCAAATAAACACTTGCAGATTCTACAAAAGGAGTGTTTCGAAACTGCTCTTTCAAGAGGAACGTTCAAGTCTGTGAGTTGAATGCACTCATCACACAGAAGTTTCTGAGAATGCTTCTGTCTACTTTTTATGTGAAGATGTTTCCTTTTCCAGCATAGGCCTCCAAACGCTCCAAATATCCTCTTGCAGATTCTACAAAAAGAGTGTTTCAAAACTGTTCTATCAAAAGGAAGGTTCAACTCTGTGAGTTGAATGAATGCATCATGAAGAACTTTCTGAGAATGCTTCTCTGTAGTTTTTAGGTGAAGATATTCCAAAACCCAGCACAGGCCTCGAAGTGCTCCAAATAACCACTTGCAGATTTTACCAAAAGAGTGTTTCAAAACTGCTCTTTCTATAGGTAAGTTCAAGTCTGTGAGTTGAATGCACTCAACACAAAGAAGTTTCTGAGAATGCTTCTGTTCAGTTTTTATGTGAAGATATTTCCTTTTCCAGCATAGGCCTCAAACGGCTCCAAATATCCACTTGCAGATTCTACAAAAAGAGTGTTTCCAAACTTCTCTATCAATTGGTAGGTTCAACTCTGTGAGTTGAATGAAGTCATCACAAAGAAGTTTCTGAGAATCCTTCTCTCTAGTTTTTATGTGAAGATATTTCCTTTTCCAGCGTAGGCCTCAAAGCGCTCCGAATAAACACTTGCAGATTCTACAAAAGGAGTGTTTCAAAACTGTTCTATCAAAGGGAACGTTCAAGTCTGTGAGTTGAATGTACTCATCACACAGATGTTTCTCAGAATGCTTCTGTCTAGTTTTTAGGTGAAGAGATTTCATTTCCCAGCATAGGCCTCAAAGCGCTCCAAATATCCACTTGCAGATTCTATAAGAAGAGAGTTTCCAAACTGCTCTTTCAAAAGGAAGCTTCAAGTCTGTGAGTTGAATGCACTCATCACAAAGAAGTTTCTGAGAATGCTTCCGTCTAGTTTCTATGTGAAGATATTTCCTTTTCCAACATAGGCCCCAAAGTGCTCCAAATAAACCCTTGCAGATTCTACAAAAGGAGTGTTTCAAAACTGCTCTTTCTATAGGTAAGTTCAAGTCTGTGAGTTGAATGCACTCAACACAAAGAAGTTTCTGAGAATGCTTCTGTTCAGTTTTTATGTGAAGATATTTCCTTTTCCAGCATAGGCCTCAAACGGCTCCAAATATCCACTTGCAGATTCTACAAAAAGAGTGTTTCCAAACTTCTCTATCAATTGGTAGGTTCAACTCTGTGAGTTGAATGAACTCATCACAAAGAAGTTTCTGAGAATCCTTCTCTCTAGTTTTTATGTGAAGATATTTCCTTTTCCAACATAGGCCTCAAAGCGCTCCAAATAAACACATGCAGATTGTACAAAAGGAGTGTTTCAAAACTGTTCTATCAAAGGGAACGTTCAAGTCTGTGAGTTGAATGTACTCATCACACAGATGTTTCTCAGAATGCTTCTGTCTAGTTTTTAGGTGAAGAGATTTCATTTCCCAGCATAGGCCTCAAAGCGCTCCAAATATCCACTTGCAGTTTCTATAAGAAGAGAGTTTCCAAACTGCTCTTTCAAAAGGAAGCTTCAAGTCTGTGAGTTGAATGCACTCATCACAAAGAAGTTTCTGAGAATGATTCCGTCTAGTTTCTATAGGAAGATATTTCCTTTTCCAACATAGGCCCCAAAGTGCTCCAAATAAACCCTTGCAGATTCTACAAAAGGAGTGTTTCAAAACTGCTCTTTCTATAGGTAAGTTCAAGTCTGTGAGTTGAATGCACTCAACACAAAGAAGTTTCTGAGAATGCTTCTGTTCAGTTTTTATGTGAAGATATTTCCTTTTCCAGCATAGGCCTCAAACGGCTCCAAATATCCACTTGCAGATTCTACAAAAAGAGTGTTTCCAAACTTCTCTATCAATTGGTAGGTTCAACTCTGTGAGTTGAATGAAGTCATCACAAAGAAGTTTCTGAGAATCCTTCTCTCTAGTTTTTATGTGAAGATATTTCCTTTTCCAGCGTAGGCCTCAAAGCACTCCAAATAAACACATGCAGATTCTACAAAAGGAGTGTTTCAAAACTGTTCTATCAAAGGGAACGTTCAAGTCTGTGAGTTGAATGTACTCATCACACAGATGTTTCTCAGAATGCTTCTGTCTAGTTTTTAGGTGAAGAGATTTCATTTCCCAGCATAGGCCTCAAAGCGCTCCAAATATCCACTTGCAGAATCTACGAAAAGAGTGTTTCAAAGCTGCTCTTTCAAAAGCAAAGTTCAAGTCTGTGTGTTGAATGCACTCATCCGAAAGAAGTTTCTGAGAATGCTTCTGTCTAGTTCTTACGTGAAGATATTTATTTTTCCAGCTTAGGCCTCAAAGCGCTCCAAATAAACACTTGCAAATTCTACAAAAGGAGTGTTTCAAAAGAGTTCTATCAAAAGGAACGTTCAAGTCTGTGAGTTGAATGCACTTATCATACCGAAGTTTCCTGGAATGCTTGTGTCTAGTTTTTATGTGAAGACATTTCCTTTTCCAGCAGAGGCCTCAAAGCACTCCAAATATCCACTTGCAGATTCTACAAAAAGAGTGTTTCAAAACTGCTCTATCAAAAGCAAGCTTCAACACTGTGAGTAGAATGCACTCATCACAAAGAAGTTTCTGAGAATGCTTCTGTCTAGTTTTTATGTGAAGATATTTCCTTTTCCAACATAGGCCTCAAAGCGCTCCAAATAAACACTTGCAGATTCTACAAAAGGAGTGTTTCGAAACTGCTCTTTCAAGAGGAACGTTCAAGTCTGTGAGTTGAATGCACTCATCACACAGAAGTTTCTGAGAATGCTTCTGTCTAGTTTTTATGTGAAGATGTTTCCTTTTCCAGCATAGGCCTCCAAACGCTCCAAATATCCTCTTGCAGATTCTACAAAAAGAGTGTTTCAAAACTGTTCTATCAAAAGGAAGGTTCAACTCTGTGAGTTGAATGAATGCATCATGAAGAACTTTCTGAGAATGCTTCTCTGTAGTTTTTAGGTGAAGATATTCCAAAACCCAGCACAGGCCTCGAAGTGCTCCAAATAACCACTTGCAGATTTTACCAAAAGAGTGTCTCAAAACTGCTCTTTCTATAGGTAAGTTCAAGTCTGTGAGTTGAATGCACTCAACACAAAGAAGTTTCTGAGAATGCTTCTGTTCAGTTTTTATGTGAAGATATTTCCTTTTCCAGCATAGGCCTCAAACGGCTCCAAATATCCACTTGCAGATTCTACAAAAAGAGTGTTTCCAAACTTCTCTATCAATTGGTAGGTTCAACTCTGTGAGTTGAATGAAGTCATCACAAAGAAGTTTCTGAGAATCCTTCTCTCTAGTTTTTATGTGAAGATATTTCCTTTTCCAGCGTAGGCCTCAAAGCGCTCCGAATAAACACTTGCAGATTCTACAAAAGGAGTGTTTCAAAACTGTTCTATCAAAGGGAACGTTCAAGTCTGTGAGTTGAATGTACTCATCACACAGATGTTTCTCAGAATGCTTCTGTCTAGTTTTTAGGTGAAGAGATTTCATTTCCCAGCATAGGCCTCAAAGCGCTCCAAATATCCACTTGCAGATTCTATAAGAAGAGAGTTTCCAAACTGCTCTTTCAAAAGGAAGCTTCAAGTCTGTGAGTTGAATGCACTCATCACAAAGAAGTTTCTGAGAATGCTTCCGTCTAGTTTCTATGTGAAGATATTTCCTTTTCCAACATAGGCCCCAAAGTGCTCCAAATAAACCCTTGCAGATTCTACAAAAGGAGTGTTTCAAAACTGCTCTTTCTATAGGTAAGTTCAAGTCTGTGAGTTGAATGCACTCAACACAAAGAAGTTTCTGAGAATGCTTCTGTTCAGTTTTTATGTGAAGATATTTCCTTTTCCAGCATAGGCCTCAAACGGCTCCAAATATCCACTTGCAGATTCTACAAAAAGAGTGTTTCCAAACTTCTCTATCAATTGGTAGGTTCAACTCTGTGAGTTGAATGAACTCATCACAAAGAAGTTTCTGAGAATCCTTCTCTCTAGTTTTTATGTGAAGATATTTCCTTTTCCAACATAGGCCTCAAAGCGCTCCAAATAAACACATGCAGATTCTACAAAAGGAGTGTTTCAAAACTGTTCTATCAAAGGGAACGTTCAAGTCTGTGAGTTGAATGTACTCATCACACAGATGTTTCTCAGAATGCTTCTGTCTAGTTTTTAGGTGAAGAGATTTCATTTCCCAGCATAGGCCTCAAAGCGCTCCAAATATCCACTTGCAGTTTCTATAAGAAGAGAGTTTCCAAACTGCTCTTTCAAAAGGAAGCTTCAAGTCTGTGAGTTGAATGCACTCATCACAAAGAAGTTTCTGAGAATGATTCCGTCTAGTTTCTATAGGAAGATATTTCCTTTTCCAACATAGGCCCCAAAGTGCTCCAAATAAACCCTTGCAGATTCTACAAAAGGAGTGTTTCAAAACTGCTCTTTCTATAGGTAAGTTCAAGTCTGTGAGTTGAATGCACTCAACACAAAGAAGTTTCTGAGAATGCTTCTGTTCAGTTTTTATGTGAAGATATTTCCTTTTCCAGCATAGGCCTCAAACGGCTCCAAATATCCACTTGCAGATTCTACAAAAAGAGTGTTTCCAAACTTCTCTATCAATTGGTAGGTTCAACTCTGTGAGTTGAATGAAGTCATCACAAAGAAGTTTCTGAGAATCCTTCTCTCTAGTTTTTATGTGAAGATATTTCCTTTTCCAGCGTAGGCCTCAAAGCACTCCAAATAAACACATGCAGATTCTACAAAAGGAGTGTTTCAAAACTGTTCTATCAAAGGGAACGTTCAAGTCTGTGAGTTGAATGTACTCATCACACAGATGTTTCTCAGAATGCTTCTGTCTAGTTTTTAGGTGAAGAGATTTCATTTCCCAGCATAGGCCTCAAAGCGCTCCAAATATCCACTTGCAGAATCTACGAAAAGAGTGTTTCAAAGCTGCTCTTTCAAAAGCAAAGTTCAAGTCTGTGTGTTGAATGCACTCATCCGAAAGAAGTTTCTGAGAATGCTTCTGTCTAGGTCTTACGTGAAGATATTTATTTTTCCAGCTTAGGCCTCAAAGCGCTCCAAATAAACACTTGCAAATTCTACAAAAGGAGTGTTTCAAAAGAGTTCTATCAAAAGGAACGTTCAAGTCTGTGAGTTGAATGCACTTATCATACCGAAGTTTCCTGGAATGCTTGTGTCTAGTTTTTATGTGAAGACATTTCCTTTTCCAGCAGAGGCCTCAAAGCACTCCAAATATCCACTTGCAGATTCTACAAAAAGAGTGTTTCAAAACTGCTCTATCAAAAGCAAGCTTCAACACTGTGAGTAGAATGCACTCATCACAAAGAAGTTTCTGAGAATGCTTCTGTCTAGTTTTTATGTGAAGATATTTCCTTTTCCAACATAGGCCTCAAAGCGCTCCAAATAAACACTTGCAGATTCTACAAAAGGAGTGTTTCGAAACTGCTCTTTCAAGAGGAACGTTCAAGTCTGTGAGTTGAATGCACTCATCACACAGAAGTTTCTGAGAATGCTTCTGTCTAGTTTTTATGTGAAGATGTTTCCTTTTCCAGCATAGGCCTCCAAACGCTCCAAATATCCTCTTGCAGATTCTACAAAAAGAGTGTTTCAAAACTGTTCTATCAAAAGGAAGGTTCAACTCTGTGAGTTGAATGAATGCATCATGAAGAACTTTCTGAGAATGCTTCTCTGTAGTTTTTAGGTGAAGATATTCCAAAACCCAGCACAGGCCTCGAAGTGCTCCAAATAACCACTTGCAGATTTTACCAAAAGAGTGTTTCAAAACTGCTCTTTCTATAGGTAAGTTCAAGTCTGTGAGTTGAATGCACTCAACACAAAGAAGTTTCTGAGAATGCTTCTGTTCAGTTTTTATGTGAAGATATTTCCTTTTCCAGCATAGGCCTCAAACGGCTCCAAATATCCACTTGCAGATTCTACAAAAAGAGTGTTTCCAAACTTCTCTATCAATTGGTAGGTTCAACTCTGTGAGTTGAATGAAGTCATCACAAAGAAGTTTCTGAGAATCCTTCTCTCTAGTTTTTATGTGAAGATATTTCCTTTTCCAGCGTAGGCCTCAAAGCGCTCCGAATAAACACTTGCAGATTCTACAAAAGGAGTGTTTCAAAACTGTTCTATCAAAGGGAACGTTCAAGTCTGTGAGTTGAATGTACTCATCACACAGATGTTTCTCAGAATGCTTCTGTCTAGTTTTTAGGTGAAGAGATTTCATTTCCCAGCATAGGCCTCAAAGCGCTCCAAATATCCACTTGCAGATTCTATAAGAAGAGAGTTTCCAAACTGCTCTTTCAAAAGGAAGCTTCAAGTCTGTGAGTTGAATGCACTCATCACAAAGAAGTTTCTGAGAATGCTTCCGTCTAGTTTCTATGTGAAGATATTTCCTTTTCCAACATAGGCCCCAAAGTGCTCCAAATAAACCCTTGCAGATTCTACAAAAGGAGTGTTTCAAAACTGCTCTTTCTATAGGTAAGTTCAAGTCTGTGAGTTGAATGCACTCAACACAAAGAAGTTTCTGAGAATGCTTCTGTTCAGTTTTTATGTGAAGATATTTCCTTTTCCAGCATAGGCCTCAAACGGCTCCAAATATCCACTTGCAGATTCTACAAAAAGAGTGTTTCCAAACTTCTCTATCAATTGGTAGGTTCAACTCTGTGAGTTGAATGAACTCATCACAAAGAAGTTTCTGAGAATCCTTCTCTCTAGTTTTTATGTGAAGATATTTCCTTTTCCAACATAGGCCTCAAAGCGCTCCAAATAAACACATGCAGATTGTACAAAAGGAGTGTTTCAAAACTGTTCTATCAAAGGGAACGTTCAAGTCTGTGAGTTGAATGTACTCATCACACAGATGTTTCTCAGAATGCTTCTGTCTAGTTTTTAGGTGAAGAGATTTCATTTCCCAGCATAGGCCTCAAAGCGCTCCAAATATCCACTTGCAGTTTCTATAAGAAGAGAGTTTCCAAACTGCTCTTTCAAAAGGAAGCTTCAAGTCTGTGAGTTGAATGCACTCATCACAAAGAAGTTTCTGAGAATGATTCCGTCTAGTTTCTATAGGAAGATATTTCCTTTTCCAACATAGGCCCCAAAGTGCTCCAAATAAACCCTTGCAGATTCTACAAAAGGAGTGTTTCAAAACTGCTCTTTCTATAGGTAAGTTCAAGTCTGTGAGTTGAATGCACTCAACACAAAGAAGTTTCTGAGAATGCTTCTGTTCAGTTTTTATGTGAAGATATTTCCTTTTCCAGCATAGGCCTCAAACGGCTCCAAATATCCACTTGCAGATTCTACAAAAAGAGTGTTTCCAAACTTCTCTATCAATTGGTAGGTTCAACTCTGTGAGTTGAATGAAGTCATCACAAAGAAGTTTCTGAGAATCCTTCTCTCTAGTTTTTATGTGAAGATATTTCCTTTTCCAGCGTAGGCCTCAAAGCACTCCAAATAAACACATGCAGATTCTACAAAAGGAGTGTTTCAAAACTGTTCTATCAAAGGGAACGTTCAAGTCTGTGAGTTGAATGTACTCATCACACAGATGTTTCTCAGAATGCTTCTGTCTAGTTTTTAGGTGAAGAGATTTCATTTCCCAGCATAGGCCTCAAAGCGCTCCAAATATCCACTTGCAGAATCTACGAAAAGAGTGTTTCAAAGCTGCTCTTTCAAAAGCAAAGTTCAAGTCTGTGTGTTGAATGCACTCATCCGAAAGAAGTTTCTGAGAATGCTTCTGTCTAGTTCTTACGTGAAGATATTTATTTTTCCAGCTTAGGCCTCAAAGCGCTCCAAATAAACACTTGCAAATTCTACAAAAGGAGTGTTTCAAAAGAGTTCTATCAAAAGGAACGTTCAAGTCTGTGAGTTGAATGCACTTATCATACCGAAGTTTCCTGGAATGCTTGTGTCTAGTTTTTATGTGAAGACATTTCCTTTTCCAGCAGAGGCCTCAAAGCACTCCAAATATCCACTTGCAGATTCTACAAAAAGAGTGTTTCAAAACTGCTCTATCAAAAGCAAGCTTCAACACTGTGAGTAGAATGCACTCATCACAAAGAAGTTTCTGAGAATGCTTCTGTCTAGTTTTTATGTGAAGATATTTCCTTTTCCAACATAGGCCTCAAAGCGCTCCAAATAAACACTTGCAGATTCTACAAAAGGAGTGTTTCGAAACTGCTCTTTCAAGAGGAACGTTCAAGTCTGTGAGTTGAATGCACTCATCACACAGAAGTTTCTGAGAATGCTTCTGTCTAGTTTTTATGTGAAGATGTTTCCTTTTCCAGCATAGGCCTCCAAACGCTCCAAATATCCTCTTGCAGATTCTACAAAAAGAGTGTTTCAAAACTGTTCTATCAAAAGGAAGGTTCAACTCTGTGAGTTGAATGAATGCATCATGAAGAACTTTCTGAGAATGCTTCTCTGTAGTTTTTAGGTGAAGATATTCCAAAACCCAGCACAGGCCTCGAAGTGCTCCAAATAACCACTTGCAGATTTTACCAAAAGAGTGTCTCAAAACTGCTCTTTCTATAGGTAAGTTCAAGTCTGTGAGTTGAATGCACTCAACACAAAGAAGTTTCTGAGAATGCTTCTGTTCAGTTTTTATGTGAAGATATTTCCTTTTCCAGCATAGGCCTCAAACGGCTCCAAATATCCACTTGCAGATTCTACAAAAAGAGTGTTTCCAAACTTCTCTATCAATTGGTAGGTTCAACTCTGTGAGTTGAATGAAGTCATCACAAAGAAGTTTCTGAGAATCCTTCTCTCTAGTTTTTATGTGAAGATATTTCCTTTTCCAGCGTAGGCCTCAAAGCGCTCCGAATAAACACTTGCAGATTCTACAAAAGGAGTGTTTCAAAACTGTTCTATCAAAGGGAACGTTCAAGTCTGTGAGTTGAATGTACTCATCACACAGATGTTTCTCAGAATGCTTCTGTCTAGTTTTTAGGTGAAGAGATTTCATTTCCCAGCATAGGCCTCAAAGCGCTCCAAATATCCACTTGCAGATTCTATAAGAAGAGAGTTTCCAAACTGCTCTTTCAAAAGGAAGCTTCAAGTCTGTGAGTTGAATGCACTCATCACAAAGAAGTTTCTGAGAATGCTTCCGTCTAGTTTCTATGTGAAGATATTTCCTTTTCCAACATAGGCCCCAAAGTGCTCCAAATAAACCCTTGCAGATTCTACAAAAGGAGTGTTTCAAAACTGCTCTTTCTATAGGTAAGTTCAAGTCTGTGAGTTGAATGCACTCAACACAAAGAAGTTTCTGAGAATGCTTCTGTTCAGTTTTTATGTGAAGATATTTCCTTTTCCAGCATAGGCCTCAAACGGCTCCAAATATCCACTTGCAGATTCTACAAAAAGAGTGTTTCCAAACTTCTCTATCAATTGGTAGGTTCAACTCTGTGAGTTGAATGAACTCATCACAAAGAAGTTTCTGAGAATCCTTCTCTCTAGTTTTTATGTGAAGATATTTCCTTTTCCAACATAGGCCTCAAAGCGCTCCAAATAAACACATGCAGATTCTACAAAAGGAGTGTTTCAAAACTGTTCTATCAAAGGGAACGTTCAAGTCTGTGAGTTGAATGTACTCATCACACAGATGTTTCTCAGAATGCTTCTGTCTAGTTTTTAGGTGAAGAGATTTCATTTCCCAGCATAGGCCTCAAAGCGCTCCAAATATCCACTTGCAGTTTCTATAAGAAGAGAGTTTCCAAACTGCTCTTTCAAAAGGAAGCTTCAAGTCTGTGAGTTGAATGCACTCATCACAAAGAAGTTTCTGAGAATGATTCCGTCTAGTTTCTATAGGAAGATATTTCCTTTTCCAACATAGGCCCCAAAGTGCTCCAAATAAACCCTTGCAGATTCTACAAAAGGAGTGTTTCAAAACTGCTCTTTCTATAGGTAAGTTCAAGTCTGTGAGTTGAATGCACTCAACACAAAGAAGTTTCTGAGAATGCTTCTGTTCAGTTTTTATGTGAAGATATTTCCTTTTCCAGCATAGGCCTCAAACGGCTCCAAATATCCACTTGCAGATTCTACAAAAAGAGTGTTTCCAAACTTCTCTATCAATTGGTAGGTTCAACTCTGTGAGTTGAATGAACTCATCACAAAGAAGTTTCTGAGAATCCTTCTCTCTAGTTTTTATGTGAAGATATTTCCTTTTCCAGCGTAGGCCTCAAAGCACTCCAAATAAACACATGCAGATTCTACAAAAGGAGTGTTTCAAAACTGTTCTATCAAAGGGAACGTTCAAGTCTGTGAGTTGAATGTACTCATCACACAGATGTTTCTCAGAATGCTTCTGTCTAGTTTTTAGGTGAAGAGATTTCATTTCCCAGCATAGGCCTCAAAGCGCTCCAAATATCCACTTGCAGAATCTACGAAAAGAGTGTTTCAAAGCTGCTCTTTCAAAAGCAAAGTTCAAGTCTGTGTGTTGAATGCACTCATCCGAAAGAAGTTTCTGAGAATGCTTCTGTCTAGGTCTTACGTGAAGATATTTATTTTTCCAGCTTAGGCCTCAAAGCGCTCCAAATAAACACTTGCAAATTCTACAAAAGGAGTGTTTCAAAAGAGTTCTATCAAAAGGAACGTTCAAGTCTGTGAGTTGAATGCACTTATCATACCGAAGTTTCCTGGAATGCTTGTGTCTAGTTTTTATGTGAAGACATTTCCTTTTCCAGCAGAGGCCTCAAAGCACTCCAAATATCCACTTGCAGATTCTACAAAAAGAGTGTTTCAAAACTGCTCTATCAAAAGCAAGCTTCAACACTGTGAGTAGAATGCACTCATCACAAAGAAGTTTCTGAGAATGCTTCTGTCTAGTTTTTATGTGAAGATATTTCCTTTTCCAACATAGGCCTCAAAGCGCTCCAAATAAACACCTGCAGATTCTACAAAAGGAGTGTTTCGAAACTGCTCTTTCAAGAGGAACGTTCAAGTCTGTGAGTTGAATGCACTCATTACACAGAAGTTTCTGAGAATGCTTCTGTCTAGTTTTTATGTGAAGATGTTTCCTTTTCCAGCATAGGCCTCCAAACGCTCCAAATATCCTCTTGCAGATTCTACAAAAAGAGTGTTTCAAAACTGTTCTATCAAAAGGAAGGTTCAACTCTGTGAGTTGAATGAATGCATCATGAAGAACTTTCTGAGAATGCTTCTCTGTAGTTTTTAGGTGAAGATATTCCAAAACCCAGCACAGGCCTCGAAGTGCTCCAAATAACCACTTGCAGATTTTACCAAAAGAGTGTTTCAAAACTGCTCTTTCTATAGGTAAGTTCAAGTCTGTGAGTTGAATGCACTCAACACAAAGAAGTTTCTGAGAATGCTTCTGTTCAGTTTTTATGTGAAGATATTTCCTTTTCCAGCATAGGCCTCAAACGGCTCCAAATATCCACTTGCAGATTCTACAAAAAGAGTGTTTCCAAACTTCTCTATCAATTGGTAGGTTCAACTCTGTGAGTTGAATGAAGTCATCACAAAGAAGTTTCTGAGAATCCTTCTCTCTAGTTTTTATGTGAAGATATTTCCTTTTCCAGCGTAGGCCTCAAAGCGCTCCGAATAAACACTTGCAGATTCTACAAAAGGAGTGTTTCAAAACTGTTCTATCAAAGGGAACGTTCAAGTCTGTGAGTTGAATGTACTCATCACACAGATGTTTCTCAGAATGCTTCTGTCTAGTTTTTAGGTGAAGAGATATCATTTCCCAGCATAGGCCTCAAAGCGCTCCAAATATCCACTTGCAGATTCTATAAGAAGAGAGTTTCCAAACTGCTCTTTCAAAAGGAAGCTTCAAGTCTGGGAGTTGAATGCACTCATCACAAAGAAGTTTCTGAGAATGCTTCCGTCTAGTTTCTATGTGAAGATATTTCCTTTTCCAACATAGGCCCCAAAGTGCTCCAAATAAACCCTTGCAGATTCTACAAAAGGAGTGTTTCAAAACTGCTCTTTCTATAGGTAAGTTCAAGTCTGTGAGTTGAATGCACTCAACACAAAGAAGTTTCTGAGAATGCTTCTATTCAGTTTTTATGTGAAGATATTTCCTTTTCCAGCATAGGCCTCAAACGGCTCCAAATATCCACTTGCAGATTCTACAAAAAGAGTGTTTCCAAACTTCTCTATCAATTGGTAGGTTCAACTCTGTGAGTTGAATGAACTCATCACAAAGAAGTTTCTGAGAATCCTTCTCTCTAGTTTTTATGTGAAGATATTTCCTTTTCCAACATAGGCCTCAAAGCGCTCCAAATAAACACATGCAGATTCTACAAAAGGAGTGTTTCAAAACTGTTCTATCAAAGGGAACGTTCAAGTCTGTGAGTTGAATGTACTCATCACACAGATGTTTCTCAGAATGCTTCTGTCTAGTTTTTAGGTGAAGAGATTTCATTTCCCAGCATAGGCCTCAAAGCGCTCCAAATATCCACTTGCAGTTTCTATAAGAAGAGAGTTTCCAAACTGCTCTTTCAAAAGGAAGCTTCAAGTCTGTGAGTTGAATGCACTCATCACAAAGAAGTTTCTGAGAATGATTCCGTCTAGTTTCTATAGGAAGATATTTCCTTTTCCAACATAGGCCCCAAAGTGCTCCAAATAAACCCTTGCAGATTCTACAAAAGGAGTGTTTCAAAACTGCTCTTTCTATAGGTAAGTTCAAGTCTGTGAGTTGAATGCACTCAACACAAAGAAGTTTCTGAGAATGCTTCTGTTCAGTTTTTATGTGAAGATATTTCCTTTTCCAGCATAGGCCTCAAACGGCTCCAAATATCCACTTGCAGATTCTACAAAAAGAGTGTTTCCAAACTTCTCTATCAATTGGTAGGTTCAACTCTGTGAGTTGAATGAACTCATCACAAAGAAGTTTCTGAGAATCCTTCTCTCTAGTTTTTATGTGAAGATATTTCCTTTTCCAGCGTAGGCCTCAAAGCACTCCAAATAAACACATGCAGATTCTACAAAAGGAGTGTTTCAAAACTGTTCTATCAAAGGGAACGTTCAAGTCTGTGAGTTGAATGTACTCATCACACAGATGTTTCTCAGAATGCTTCTGTCTAGTTTTTAGGTGAAGAGATTTCATTTCCCAGCATAGGCCTCAAAGCGCTCCAAATATCCACTTGCAGAATCTACGAAAAGAGTGTTTCAAAGCTGCTCTTTCAAAAGCAAAGTTCAAGTCTGTGTGTTGAATGCACTCATCCGAAAGAAGTTTCTGAGAATGCTTCTGTCTAGGTCTTACGTGAAGATATTTATTTTTCCAGCTTAGGCCTCAAAGCGCTCCAAATAAACACTTGCAAATTCTACAAAAGGAGTGTTTCAAAAGAGTTCTATCAAAAGGAACGTTCAAGTCTGTGAGTTGAATGCACTTATCATACCGAAGTTTCCTGGAATGCTTGTGTCTAGTTTTTATGTGAAGACATTTCCTTTTCCAGCAGAGGCCTCAAAGCACTCCAAATATCCACTTGCAGATTCTACAAAAAGAGTGTTTCAAAACTGCTCTATCAAAAGCAAGCTTCAACACTGTGAGTAGAATGCACTCATCACAAAGAAGTTTCTGAGAATGCTTCTGTCTAGTTTTTATGTGAAGATATTTCCTTTTCCAACATAGGCCTCAAAGCGCTCCAAATAAACACCTGCAGATTCTACAAAAGGAGTGTTTCGAAACTGCTCTTTCAAGAGGAACGTTCAAGTCTGTGAGTTGAATGCACTCATTACACAGAAGTTTCTGAGAATGCTTCTGTCTAGTTTTTATGTGAAGATGTTTCCTTTTCCAGCATAGGCCTCCAAACGCTCCAAATATCCTCTTGCAGATTCTACAAAAAGAGTGTTTCAAAACTGTTCTATCAAAAGGAAGGTTCAACTCTGTGAGTTGAATGAATGCATCATGAAGAACTTTCTGAGAATGCTTCTCTGTAGTTTTTAGGTGAAGATATTCCAAAACCCAGCACAGGCCTCGAAGTGCTCCAAATAACCACTTGCAGATTTTACCAAAAGAGTGTTTCAAAACTGCTCTTTCTATAGGTAAGTTCAAGTCTGTGAGTTGAATGCACTCAACACAAAGAAGTTTCTGAGAATGCTTCTGTTCAGTTTTTATGTGAAGATATTTCCTTTTCCAGCATAGGCCTCAAACGGCTCCAAATATCCACTTGCAGATTCTACAAAAAGAGTGTTTCCAAACTTCTCTATCAATTGGTAGGTTCAACTCTGTGAGTTGAATGAAGTCATCACAAAGAAGTTTCTGAGAATCCTTCTCTCTAGTTTTTATGTGAAGATATTTCCTTTTCCAGCGTAGGCCTCAAAGCGCTCCGAATAAACACTTGCAGATTCTACAAAAGGAGTGTTTCAAAACTGTTCTATCAAAGGGAACGTTCAAGTCTGTGAGTTGAATGTACTCATCACACAGATGTTTCTCAGAATGCTTCTGTCTAGTTTTTAGGTGAAGAGATATCATTTCCCAGCATAGGCCTCAAAGCGCTCCAAATATCCACTTGCAGATTCTATAAGAAGAGAGTTTCCAAACTGCTCTTTCAAAAGGAAGCTTCAAGTCTGTGAGTTGAATGCACTCATCACAAAGAAGTTTCTGAGAATGCTTCCGTCTAGTTTCTATGTGAAGATATTTCCTTTTCCAACATAGGCCCCAAAGTGCTCCAAATAAACCCTTGCAGATTCTACAAAAGGAGTGTTTCAAAACTGCTCTTTCTATAGGTAAGTTCAAGTCTGTGAGTTGAATGCACTCAACACAAAGAAGTTTCTGAGAATGCTTCTGTTCAGTTTTTATGTGAAGATATTTCCTTTTCCAGCATAGGCCTCAAACGGCTCCAAATATCCACTTGCAGATTCTACAAAAAGAGTGTTTCCAAACTTCTCTATCAATTGGTAGGTTCAACTCTGTGAGTTGAATGAACTCATCACAAAGAAGTTTCTGAGAATCCTTCTCTCTAGCTTTTATGTGAAGATATTTCCTTTTCCAACATAGGCCTCAAAGCGCTCCAAATAAACACATGCAGATTCTACAAAAGGAGTGTTTCAAAACTGTTCTATCAAAGGGAACGTTCAAGTCTGTGAGTTGAATGTACTCATCACACAGATGTTTCTCAGAATGCTTCTGTCTAGTTTTTAGGTGAAGAGATTTCATTTCCCAGCATAGGCCTCAAAGCGCTCCAAATATCCACTTGCAGTTTCTATAAGAAGAGAGTTTCCAAACTGCTCTTTCAAAAGGAAGCTTCAAGTCTGTGAGTTGAATGCACTCATCACAAAGAAGTTTCTGAGAATGATTCCGTCTAGTTTCTATAGGAAGATATTTCCTTTTCCAACATAGGCCCCAAAGTGCTCCAAATAAACCCTTGCAGATTCTACAAAAGGAGTGTTTCAAAACTGCTCTTTCTATAGGTAAGTTCAAGTCTGTGAGTTGAATGCACTCAACACAAAGAAGTTTCTGAGAATGCTTCTGTTCAGTTTTTATGTGAAGATATTTCCTTTTCCAGCATAGGCCTCAAACGGCTCCAAATATCCACTTGCAGATTCTACAAAAAGAGTGTTTCCAAACTTCTCTATCAATTGGTAGGTTCAACTCTGTGAGTTGAATGAACTCATCACAAAGAAGTTTCTGAGAATCCTTCTCTCTAGTTTTTATGTGAAGATATTTCCTTTTCCAGCGTAGGCCTCAAAGCACTCCAAATAAACACATGCAGATTCTACAAAAGGAGTGTTTCAAAACTGTTCTATCAAAGGGAACGTTCAAGTCTGTGAGTTGAATGTACTCATCACACAGATGTTTCTCAGAATGCTTCTGTCTAGTTTTTAGGTGAAGAGATTTCATTTCCCAGCATAGGCCTCAAAGCGCTCCAAATATCCACTTGCAGAATCTACGAAAAGAGTGTTTCAAAGCTGCTCTTTCAAAAGCAAAGTTCAAGTCTGTGTGTTGAATGCACTCATCCGAAAGAAGTTTCTGAGAATGCTTCTGTCTAGGTCTTACGTGAAGATATTTATTTTTCCAGCTTAGGCCTCAAAGCGCTCCAAATAAACACTTGCAAATTCTACAAAAGGAGTGTTTCAAAAGAGTTCTATCAAAAGGAACGTTCAAGTCTGTGAGTTGAATGCACTTATCATACCGAAGTTTCCTGGAATGCTTGTGTCTAGTTTTTATGTGAAGACATTTCCTTTTCCAGCAGAGGCCTCAAAGCACTCCAAATATCCACTTGCAGATTCTACAAAAAGAGTGTTTCAAAACTGCTCTATCAAAAGCAAGCTTCAACACCGTGAGTAGAATGCACTCATCACAAAGAAGTTTCTGAGAATGCTTCTGTCTAGTTTTTATGTGAAGATATTTCCTTTTCCAACATAGGCCTCAAAGCGCTCCAAATAAACACTTGCAGATTCTACAAAAGGAGTGTTTCGAAACTGCTCTTTCAAGAGGAACGTTCAAGTCTGTGAGTTGAATGCACTCATCACACAGAAGTTTCTGAGAATGCTTCTGTCTAGTTTTTATGTGAAGATGTTTCCTTTTCCAGCATAGGCCTCCAAACGCTCCAAATATCCTCTTGCAGATTCTACAAAAAGAGTGTTTCAAAACTGTTCTATCAAAAGGAAGGTTCAACTCTGTGAGTTGAATGAATGCATCATGAAGAACTTTCTGAGAATGCTTCTCTGTAGTTTTTAGGTGAAGATATTCCAAAACCCAGCACAGGCCTCGAAGTGCTCCAAATAACCACTTGCAGATTTTACCAAAAGAGTGTTTCAAAACTGCTCTTTCTATAGGTAAGTTCAAGTCTGTGAGTTGAATGCACTCAACACAAAGAAGTTTCTGAGAATGCTTCTGTTCAGTTTTTATGTGAAGATATTTCCTTTTCCAGCATAGGCCTCAAACGGCTCCAAATATCCACTTGCAGATTCTACAAAAAGAGTGTTTCCAAACTTCTCTATCAATTGGTAGGTTCAACTCTGTGAGTTGAATGAAGTCATCACAAAGAAGTTTCTGAGAATCCTTCTCTCTAGTTTTTATGTGAAGATATTTCCTTTTCCAGCGTAGGCCTCAAAGCGCTCCGAATAAACACTTGCAGATTCTACAAAAGGAGTGTTTCAAAACTGTTCTATCAAAGGGAACGTTCAAGTCTGTGAGTTGAATGTACTCATCACACAGATGTTTCTCAGAATGCTTCTGTCTAGTTTTTAGGTGAAGAGATTTCATTTCCCAGCATAGGCCTCAAAGCGCTCCAAATATCCACTTGCAGATTCTATAAGAAGAGAGTTTCCAAACTGCTCTTTCAAAAGAAAGCTTCAGGACTGTGAGTTGAATGCACTCATCACAAAGAAGTTTCTGAGAATGCTTCCGTCTAGTTTCTATGTGAAGATATTTCCTTTTCCAACATAGGCCCCAAAGTGCTCCAAATAAACCCTTGCAGATTCTACAAAAGGAGTGTTTCAAAACTGCTCTTTCTATAGGTAAGTTCAAGTCTGTGAGTTGAATGCACTCAACACAAAGAAGTTTCTGAGAATGCTTCTGTTCAGGTTTTATGTGAAGATATTTCCTTTTCCAGCATAGGCCTCAAACGGCTCCAAATATCCACTTGCAGATTCTACAAAAAGAGTGTTTCCAAACTTCTCTATCAATTGGTAGGTTCAACTCTGTGAGTTGAATGAACTCATCACAAAGAAGTTTCTGAGAATCCTTCTCTCTAGTTTTTATGTGAAGATATTTCCTTTTCCAACATAGGCCTCAAAGCGCTCCAAATAAACACATGCAGATTCTACAAAAGGAGTGTTTCAAAACTGTTCTATCAAAGGGAACGTTCAAGTCTGTGAGTTGAATGTACTCATCACACAGATGTTTCTCAGAATGCTTCTGTCTAGTTTTTAGGTGAAGAGATTTCATTTCCCAGCATAGGCCTCAAAGCGCTCCAAATATCCACTTGCAGTTTCTATAAGAAGAGAGTTTCCAAACTGCTCTTTCAAAAGGAAGCTTCAAGTCTGTGAGTTGAATGCACTCATCACAAAGAAGTTTCTGAGAATGATTCCGTCTAGTTTCTATAGGAAGATATTTCCTTTTCCAACATAGGCCCCAAAGTGCTCCAAATAAACCCTTGCAGATTCTACAAAAGGAGTGTTTCAAAACTGCTCTTTCTATAGGTAAGTTCAAGTCTGTGAGTTGAATGCACTCAACACAAAGAAGTTTCTGAGAATGCTTCTGTTCAGTTTTTATGTGAAGATATTTCCTTTTCCAGCATAGGCCTCAAACGGCTCCAAATATCCACTTGCAGATTCTACAAAAAGAGTGTTTCCAAACTTCTCTATCAATTGGTAGGTTCAACTCTGTGAGTTGAATGAACTCATCACAAAGAAGTTTCTGAGAATCCTTCTCTCTAGTTTTTATGTGAAGATATTTCCTTTTCCAGCGTAGGCCTCAAAGCACTCCAAATAAACACATGCAGATTCTACAAAAGGAGTGTTTCAAAACTGTTCTATCAAAGGGAACGTTCAAGTCTGTGAGTTGAATGTACTCATCACACAGATGTTTCTCAGAATGCTTCTGTCTAGTTTTTAGGTGAAGAGATTTCATTTCCCAGCATAGGCCTCAAAGCGCTCCAAATATCCACTTGCAGAATCTACGAAAAGAGTGTTTCAAAGCTGCTCTTTCAAAAGCAAAGTTCAAGTCTGTGTGTTGAATGCACTCATCCGAAAGAAGTTTCTGAGAATGCTTCTGTCTAGTTCTTACGTGAAGATATTTATTTTTCCAGCTTAGGCCTCAAAGCGCTCCAAATAAACACTTGCAAATTCTACAAAAGGAGTGTTTCAAAAGAGTTCTATCAAAAGGAACGTTCAAGTCTGTGAGTTGAATGCACTTATCATACCGAAGTTTCCTGGAATGCTTGTGTCTAGTTTTTATGTGAAGACATTTCCTTTTCCAGCAGAGGCCTCAAAGCACTCCAAATATCCACTTGCAGATTCTACAAAAAGAGTGTTTCAAAACTGCTCTATCAAAAGCAAGCTTCAACACTGTGAGTAGAATGCACTCATCACAAAGAAGTTTCTGAGAATGCTTCTGTCTAGTTTTTATGTGAAGATATTTCCTTTTCCAACATAGGCCTCAAAGCGCTCCAAATAAACACTTGCAGATTCTACAAAAGGAGTGTTTCGAAACTGCTCTTTCAAGAGGAACGTTCAAGTCTGTGAGTTGAATGCACTCATCACACAGAAGTTTCTGAGAATGCTTCTGTCTAGTTTTTATGTGAAGATGTTTCCTTTTCCAGCATAGGCCTCCAAACGCTCCAAATATCCTCTTGCAGATTCTACAAAAAGAGTGTTTCAAAACTGTTCTATCAAAAGGAAGGTTCAACTCTGTGAGTTGAATGAATGCATCATGAAGAACTTTCTGAGAATGCTTCTCTGTAGTTTTTAGGTGAAGATATTCCAAAACCCAGCACAGGCCTCGAAGTGCTCCAAATAACCACTTGCAGATTTTACCAAAAGAGCGTTTCAAAACTGCTCTTTCTATAGGTAAGTTCAAGTCTGTGAGTTGAATGCACTCAACACAAAGAAGTTTCTGAGAATGCTTCTGTTCAGTTTTTATGTGAAGATATTTCCTTTTCCAGCATAGGCCTCAAACGGCTCCAAATATCCACTTGCAGATTCTACAAAAAGAGTGTTTCGAAACTTCTCTATCAATTGGTAGGTTCAACTCTGTGAGTTGAATGAAGTCATCACAAAGAAGTTTCTGAGAATCCTTCTCTCTAGTTTTTATGTGAAGATATTTCCTTTTCCAGCGTAGGCCTCAAAGCGCTCCGAATAAACACTTGCAGATTCTACAAAAGGAGTGTTTCAAAACTGTTCTATCAAAGGGAACGTTCAAGTCTGTGAGTTGAATGTACTCATCACACAGATGTTTCTCAGAATGCTTCTGTCTAGTTTTTAGGTGAAGAGATTTCATTTCCCAGCATAGGCCTCAAAGCGCTCCAAATATCCACTTGCAGATTCTATAAGAAGAGAGTTTCCAAACTGCTCTTTCAAAAGAAAGCTTCAAGACTGTGAGTTGAATGCACTCATCACAAAGAAGTTTCTGAGAATGCTTCCGGCTAGTTTCTATGTGAAGATATTTCCTTTTCCAACATAGGCCCCAAAGTGCTCCAAATAAACCCTTGCAGATTCTACAAAAGGAGTGTTTCAAAACTGCTCTTTCTATAGGTAAGTTCAAGTCTGTGAGTTGAATGCACTCAACACAAAGAAGTTTCTGAGAATGCTTCTGTTCAGTTTTTATGTGAAGATATTTCCTTTTCCAGTATAGGCCTCAAACGGCTCCAAATATCCACTTGCAGATTCTACAAAAAGAGTGTTTCCAAACTTCTCTATCAATTGGTAGGTTCAACTCTGTGAGTTGAATGAACTCATCACAAAGAAGTTTCTGAGAATCCTTCTCTCTAGTTTTTATGTGAAGATATTTCCTTTTCCAACGTAGGCCTCAAAGCGCTCCAAATAAACACATGCAGATTCTACAAAAGGAGTGTTTCAAAACTGTTCTATCAAAGGGAACGTTCAAGTCTGTGAGTTGAATGTACTCATCACACAGATGTTTCTCAGAATGCTTCTGTCTAGTTTTTAGGTGAAGAGATTTCATTTCCCAGCATAGGCCTCAAAGCGCTCCAAATATCCACTTGCAGAATCTACGAAAAGAGTGTTTCAAAGCTGCTCTTTCAAAAGCAAGGTTCAAGTCTGTGTGTTGAATGCACTCATCCGAAAGAAGTTTCTGAGAATGCTTCTGTCTAGTTCTTACGTGAAGATATTTATTTTTCCAGCTTAGGCCTCAAAGCGCTCCAAATAAACACTTGCAAATTCTACAAAAGGAGTGTTTCAAAAGAGTTCTATCAAAAGGAACGTTCAAGTCTGTGAGTTGAATGCACTTATCATACCGAAGTTTCCTGGAATGCTTGTGTCTAGTTTTTATGTGAAGACATTTCCTTTTCCAGCAGAGGCCTCAAAACACTCCAAATATCCACTTGCAGATTCTACAAAAAGAGTGTTTCAAAACTGCTCTATCAAAAGCAAGCTTCAACACTGTGAGTAGAATGCACTCATCACAAAGAAGTTTCTGAGAATGCTTCTGTCTAGTTTTTATGTGAAGATATTTCCTTTTCCAACATAGGCCTCAAAGCGCTCCAAATAAACACTTGCAGATTCTACAAAAGGAGTGTTTCGAAACTGCTCTTTCAAGAGGAACGTTCAAGTCTGTGAGTTGAATGCACTCATCACACAGAAGTTTCTGAGAATGCTTCTGTCTACTTTTTATGTGAAGATGTTTCCTTTTCCAGAATAGGCCTCCAAACGCTCCAAATATCCTCTTGCAGATTCTACAAAAAGAGTGTTTCAAAACTGTTCTATCAAAAGGAAGGTTCAACTCTGTGAGTTGAATGAATGCATCATGAAGAACTTTCTGAGAATGCTTCTCTGTAGTTTTTAGGTGAAGATATTCCAAAACCCAGCACAGGCCTCGAAGTGCTCTAAATATCCACTTGCAGATTTTACCAAAAGAGTGTTTCAAAACTGCTCTTTCTATAGGTAAGTTCAAGTCTGTGAGTTGAATGCACTCAACACAAAGAAGTTTCTGAGAATGCTTCTGTTCAGTTTTTATGTGAAGATATTTCCTTTTCCAGCATAGGCCTCAAACGGCTCCAAATATCCACTTGCAGATTCTACAAAAAGAGTGTTTCCAAACTTCTCTATCAATTGGTAGGTTCAACTCTGTGAGTTGAATGAAGTCATCACAAAGAAGTTTCTGAGAATCCTTCTCTCTAGTTTTTATGTGAAGATATTTCCTTTTCCAACATAGGCCTCAAGGTGCTCCGAATAAACACTTGCAGATTCTACAAACTTAATGTTTCAAAACTGTTCTATCAAAAGGAACGTTGAAGTCTGTGAGTTGAATGCACTCATCACAAAGAAGTTTCTCAGAATGCTTCCGTCTAGTTTTTAGGTGAAGAGATTTCATTTCCCAGCACAGGCCTCAAAGCGCTCCAAATATCCACTTGCAGATTCTACAAGAAGAGTGTTTCCAAACTGCTCTTTCAAAAGGAAGCTTCAAGTCTGTCAGTTGAATGCACTCATCACAAAGAAGTTTCTGAGAATGCTTCCGTCTAGTTTCTATATGAAGATATTTCCTTTTCCAACATAGGCCCCAAAGTGCTCCAAATAAACCCTTGCAGATTCTACAAAAGGAGTGTTTCAAAACTGCTCTTTCTATAGGTAAGTTCAAGTCTGTGAGTTGAATGCACTCAACACAAAGAAGTTTCTGAGAATGCTTCTGTTCAGTTTTTATGTGAAGATATTTCCTTTTCCAGCATAGGCCTCAAACGGCTCCAAATATCCACTTGCAGATTCTACAAAAAGAGTGTTTCCAAACTTCTCTATCAATTGGTAGGTTCAACTCTGTGAGTTGAATGAAGTCATCACAAAGAAGTTTCTGAGAATCCTTCTCTCTAGTTTTTACGTGAAGATATTTCCTTTTCCAGCGTAGGCCTCAAAGCGCTCCAAATAAACACATGCAGATTCTACAAAAGGAGTGTTTCAAAACAGTTCTATCAAAGGGAACGTTCAAGTCTGTGAGTTGAATGTACTCATCACACAGATGTTTCTCAGAATGCTTCTGTCTAGTTTTGAGGTGAAGAGTTTTCATTTCCCAGCATAGGCCTCAAAGCACTCCAAATATCCACTTGCAGATTCTATAAGAAGAGAGTTTCCAAACTGCTCTTTCAAAAGGAAGCTTCAAGTCTGTGAGTTGAATGCACTCATCACAAAGAAGTTTCTGAGAATGCTTCCGTCTAGTTTCTATGTGAAGATATTTCCTTTTCCAACATAGGCCCCAAAGTGCTCCAAATAAACCCTTGCAGATTCTACAAAAGGAGTGTTTCAAAACTGCTCTTTCTATAGGTAAGTTCAAGTCTGTGAGTTGAATGCACTCAACACAAAGAAGTTTCTGAGAATGCTTCTGTTCAGTTTTTATGTGAAGATATTTCCTTTTCCAGCATAGGCCTCAAACGGCTCCAAATATCCACTTGCAGATTCTACAAAAAGAGTGTTTCCAAACTTCTCTATCAATTGGTAGGTTCAACTCTGTGAGTTGAATGAACTCATCACAAAGAAGTTTCTGAGAATCCTTCTCTCTAGTTTTTATGTGAAGATATTTCCTTTTCCAACATAGGCCTCAAAGCGCTCCAAATAAACACATGCAGATTCTACAAAAGGAGTGTTTCAAAACTGTTCTATCAAAGGGAACGTTCAAGTCTGTGAGTTGAATGTACTCATCACACAGATGTTTCTCAGAATGCTTCTGTCTAGTTTTTAGGTGAAGAGATTTCATTTCCCAGCATAGGCCTCAAAGCGCTCCAAATATCCACTTGCAGATTCTATAAGAAGAGAGTTTCCAAACTGCTCTTTCAAAAGGAAGCTTCAAGTCTGTGAGTTGAATGCACTCATCACAAAGAAGTTTCTGAGAATGATTCCGTCTAGTTTCTATAGGAAGATATTTCCTTTTCCAACATAGGCCCCAAAGTGCTCCAAATAAACCCTTGCAGATTCTACAAAAGGAGTGTTTCAAAACTGCTCTTTCTATAGGTAAGTTCAAGTCTGTGAGTTGAATGCACTCAACACAAAGAAGTTTCTGAGAATGCTTCTGTTCAGTTTTTATGTGAAGATATTTCCTTTTCCAGCATAGGCCTCAAACGGCTCCAAATATCCACTTGCAGATTCTACAAAGAGAGTGTTTCCAAACTTCTCTATCAATTGGTAGGTTCAACTCTGTGAGTTGAATGAACTCATCACAAAGAAGTTTCTGAGAATCCTTCTCTCTAGTTTTTATGTGAAGATATTTCCTTTTCCAGCGTAGGCCTCAAAGCACTCCAAATAAACACATGCAGATTCTACAAAAGGAGTGTTTCAAAACTGTTCTATCAAAGGGAACGTTCAAGTCTGTGAGTTGAATGTACTCATCACACAGATGTTTCTCAGAATGCTTCTGTCTAGTTTTTAGGTGAAGAGATTTCATTTCCCAGCATAGGCCTCAAAGCGCTCCAAATATCCACTTGCAGAATCTACGAAAAGAGTGTTTCAAAGCTGCTCTTTCAAAAGCAAAGTTCAAGTCTGTGTGTTGAATGCACTCATCCGAAAGAAGTTTCTGAGAATGCTTCTGTCTAGTTCTTACGTGAAGATATTTATTTTTCCAGCTTAGGCCTCAAAGCGCTCCAAATAAACACTTGCAAATTCTACAAAAGGAGTGTTTCAAAAGAGTTCTATCAAAAGGAACGTTCAAGTCTGTGAGTTGAATGCACTTATCATACCGAAGTTTCCTGGAATGCTTGTGTCTAGTTTTTATGTGAAGACATTTCCTTTTCCAGCAGAGGCCTCAAAGCACTCCAAATATCCACTTGCAGATTCTACAAAAAGAGTGTTTCAAAACTGCTCTATCAAAAGCAAGCTTCAACACTGTGAGTAGAATGCACTCATCACAAAGAAGTTTCTGAGAATGCTTCTGTCTAGTTTTTATGTGAAGATATTTCCTTTTCCAACATAGGCCTCAAAGCGCTCCAAATAAACACTTGCAGATTCTACAAAAGGAGTGTTTCGAAACTGCTCTTTCAAGAGGAACGTTCAAGTCTGTGAGTTGAATGCACTCATCACACAGAAGTTTCTGAGAATGCTTCTGTCTAGTTTTTATGTGAAGATGTTTCCTTTTCCAGCATAGGCCTCCAAACGCTCCAAATATCCTCTTGCAGATTCTACAAAAAGAGTGTTTCAAAACTGTTCTATCAAAAGGAAGGTTCAACTCTGTGAGTTGAATGAATGCATCATGAAGAACTTTCTGAGAATGCTTCTCTGTAGTTTTTAGGTGAAGATATTCCAAAACCCAGCACAGGCCTCGAAGTGCTCCAAATAACCACTTGCAGATTTTACCAAAAGAGTGTTTCAAAACTGCTCTTTCTATAGGTAAGTTCAAGTCTGTGAGTTGAATGCACTCAACACAAAGAAGTTTCTGAGAATGCTTCTGTTCAGTTTTTATGTGAAGATATTTCCTTTTCCAGCATAGGCCTCAAACGGCTCCAAATATCCACTTGCAGATTCTACAAAAAGAGTGTTTCCAAACTTCTCTATCAATTGGTAGGTTCAACTCTGTGAGTTGAATGAAGTCATCACAAAGAAGTTTCTGAGAATCCTTCTCTCTAGTTTTTATGTGAAGATATTTCCTTTTCCAGCGTAGGCCTCAAAGCGCTCCGAATAAACACTTGCAGATTCTACAAAAGGAGTGTTTCAAAACTGTTCTATCAAAGGGAACGTTCAAGTCTGTGAGTTGAATGTACTCATCACACAGATGTTTCTCAGAATGCTTCTGTCTAGTTTTTAGGTGAAGAGATTTCATTTCCCAGCATAGGCCTCAAAGCGCTCCAAATATCCACTTGCAGATTCTATAAGAAGAGAGTTTCCAAACTGCTCTTTCAAAAGGAAGCTTCAAGACTGTGAGTTGAATGCACTCATCACAAAGAAGTTTCTGAGAATGCTTCCGTCTAGTTTCTATGTGAAGATATTTCCTTTTCCAACATAGGCCCCAAAGTGCTCCAAATAAACCCTTGCAGATTCTACAAAAGGAGTGTTTCAAAACTGCTCTTTCTATAGGTAAGTTCAAGTCTGTGAGTTGAATGCACTCAACACAAAGAAGTTTCTGAGAATGCTTCTGTTCAGTTTTTATGTGAAGATATTTCCTTTTCCAGCATAGGCCTCACACGGCTCCAAATATCCACTTGCAGATTCTACAGAAAGAGTGTTTCCAAACTTCTCTATCAATTGGTAGGTTCAACTCTGTGAGTTGAATGAACTCATCACAAAGAAGTTTCTGAGAATCCTTCTCTCTAGTTTTTATGTGAAGATATTTCCTT
Organism: Pongo abelii; assembly: GCF_028885655.2. Lineage (NCBI taxonomy): Eukaryota > Metazoa > Chordata > Mammalia > Primates > Hominidae > Pongo > Pongo abelii. Next base: position 21,119,243 of record NC_071997.2, on the reverse strand, counting down.
TTCCAACGTAGGCCTCAAAGCGCTCCAAATAAACACATGCAGATTCTACAAAAGGAGTGTTTCAAAACTGTTCTATCAAAGGGAACGTTCAAGTCTGTGAGTTGAATGTACTCATCGCAGAGATGTTTCTCAGAATGCTTCTGTCTAGTTTTTAGGTGAAGAGATTTCATTTCCCAGCATAGGCCTCAAAGCGCTCCAAATATCCACTTGCAGAATCTACGAAAAGAGTGTTTCAAAGCTGCTCTTTCAAAAGCAAGGTTCAAGTCTGTGTGTTGAATGCACTCATCCGAAAGAAGTTTCTGAGAATGCTTCTGTCTAGTTCTTCCGTGAAGATATTTCCTTTTCCAGCTTAGGCCTCAAAGCGCTCCAAATAAACACTTGCAAATTCTACAAAAGGAGTGTTTCAAAAGAGTTCTATCAAAAGGAACGTTCAAGTCTGTGAGTTGAATGCACTTATCATACCGAAGTTTCCTGGAATGCTTGTGTCTAGTTTTTATGTGAAGACATTTCCTTTTCCAGCAGAGGCCTCAAAACACTCCAAATATCCACTTGCAGATTCTACAAAAAGAGTGTTTCAAAACTGCTCTATCAAAAGCAAGCTTCAACACTGTGAGTAGAATGCACTCATCACAAAGAAGTTTCTGAGAATGCTTCTGTCTAGTTTTTATGTGAAGATATTTCCTTTTCCAGAATAGGCCTCAAAACGCTCCAAATATCCTCTTGCAGATTCTACAAAAAGAGTGTTTCAAAACTGTTCTATCAAAAGGAAGGTTCAACTCTGTGAGTTGAATGAATGCATCATGAAGAACTTTCTGAGAATGCTTCTCTGTAGTTTTTAGGTGAAGATATTCCAAAACCCAGCACAGGCCTCGAAGTGCTCTAAATATCCACTTGCAGATTTTACCAAAAGAGTGTTTCAAAACTGCTCTTTCTATAGGTAAGTTCAAGTCTGTGAGTTGAATGCACTCAACACAAAGAAGTTTCTGAGAATGCTTCTGTTCAGTTTTTATGTGAAGATATTTCCTTTTCCAGCATAGGCCTCAAACGGCTCCAAATATCCACTTGCAGATTCTACAAAAAGAGTGTTTCCAAACTTCTCTATCAATTGGTAGGTTCAACTCTGTGAGTTGAATGAAGTCATCAAAAAGAAGTTTCTGAGAATCCTTCTCTCTAGTTTTTATGTGAAGATATTTCCTTTTCCAACATAGGCCTCAAGGTGCTCCGAATAAACACTTGCAGATTCTACAAACTTAATGTTTCAAAACTGTTCTATCAAAAGGAACGTTGAAGTCTGTGAGTTGAATGCACTCATCACAAAGAAGTTTCTCAGAATGCTTCCGTCTAGTTTTTAGGTGAAGAGATTTCATTTCCCAGCACAGGCCTCAAAGCGCTCCAAATATCCACTTGCAGATTCTACAAGAAGAGTGTTTCCAAACTGCTCTTTCAAAAGGAAGCTTCAAGTCTGTGAGTTGAATGCACTCATCACAAAGAAGTTTCTGAGAATGCTTCCGTCTAGTTTCTATATGAAGATATTTCCTTTTCCAACATAGGCCCCAAAGTGCTCCAAATAAACCCTTGTAGATTCTACAAAAGGAGTGTTTCAAAACTGCTCTTTCTATAGGTAAGTTCAAGTCTGTGAGTTGAATGCACTCAACACAAAGAAGTTTCTGAGAATGCTTCTGTTCAGTTTTTATGTGAAGATATTTCCTTTTCCAGCGTAGGCCTCAAACGGCTCCAAATATCCACTTGCAGATTCTACAAAAAGAGTGTTTCCAAACTTCTCTATCAATTGGTAGGTTCAACTCTGTGAGTTGAATGAAGTCATCACAAAGAAGTTTCTGAGAATCCTTCTCTCTAGTTTTTACGTGAAGATATTTCCTTTTCCAGCGTAGGCATCAAAGCGCTCCAAATAAACACATGCAGATTCTACAAAAGGAGTGTTTCAAAACTGTTCTATCAAAGGGAACGTTCAAGTCTGTGAGTTGAATGTACTCATCACACAGATGTTTCTCAGAATGCTTCTGTCTAGTTTTTAGGTGAAGAGATTTCATTTCCCAGCATAGGCCTCAAAGCGCTCCAAATATCCACTTGCAGATTCTATAAGAAGAGAGTTTCCAAACTGCTCTTTCAAAAGGAAGCTTCAAGTCTGTGAGTTGAATGCACTCATCACAAAGAAGTTTCTGAGAATGATTCCGTCTAGTTTCTATAGGAAGATATCTCCTTTTCCAACATAGGCCCCAAAGTGCTCCAAATAAACCCTTGCAGATTCTACAAAAGGAGTGTTTCAAAACTGCTCTTTCTATAGGTAAGTTCAAGTCTGTGAGTTGAATGCACTCAACACAAAGAAGTTTCTGAGAATGCTTCTGTCCAGTTTTTATGTGAAGATATTTCCTTTTCCAGCATAGGCCTCAAACGGCTCCAAATATCCACTTGCAGATTCTACAAAAAGAGTGTTTCCAAACTTCTCTATCAATTGGTAGGTTCAACTCTGTGAGTTGAATGAACTCATCACAAAGAAGTTTCTGAGAATCCTTCTCTCTAGTTTTTATGTGAAGATATTTCCTTTTCCAACGTAGGCCTCAAAGCGCTCCAAATAAACACATGCAGATTCTACAAAAGGAGTGTTTCAAAACTGTTCTATCAAAGGGAACGTTCAAGTCTGTGAGTTGAATGTACTCATCACACAGATGTTTCTCAGAATGCTTCTGTCTAGTTTTTAGGTGAAGAGATTTCATTTCCCAGCATAGGCCTCAAAGCGCTCCAAATATCCACTTGCAGAATCTACGAAAAGAGTGTTTCAAAGCTGCTCTTTCAAAAGCAAGGTTCAAGTCTGTGTGTTGAATGCACTCATCCGAAAGAAGTTTCTGAGAATGCTTCTGTCTAGTTCTTACGTGAAGATATTTCCTTTTCCAGCTTAGGCCTCAAAGCGCTCCAAATAAACACTTGCAAATTCTACAAAAGGAGTGTTTCAAAAGAGTTCTATCAAAAGGAACGTTCAAGTCTGTGAGTTGAATGCACTTATCATACCGAAGTTTCCTGGAATGCTTGTGTCTAGTTTTTATGTGAAGACATTTCCTTTTCCAGCAGAGGCCTCAGAACACTCCAAATATCCACTTGCAGATTCTACAAAAAGAGTGTTTCAAAACTGCTCTATCAAAAGCAAGCTTCAACACTGTGAGTAGAATGCACTCATCACAAAGAAGTTTCTGAGAATGCTTCTGTCTAGTTTTTATGTGAAGATATTTCCTTTTCCAACATAGGCCTCAAAGCGCTCCAAATAAACACTTGCAGATTCTACAAAAGGAGTGTTTCGAAACTGCTCTTTCAAGAGGAACGTTCAAGTCTGTGAGTTGAATGCACTCATCACACAGAAGTTTCTGAGAATGCTTCTGTCTACTTTTTATGTGAAGATGTTTCCTTTTCCAGAATAGGCCTCAAAACGCTCCAAATATCCTCTTGCAGATTCTACAAAAAGAGTGTTTCAAAACTGTTCTATCAAAAGGAAGGTTCAACTCTGTGAGTTGAATGAATGCATCATGAAGAACTTTCTGAGAATGCTTCTCTGTAGTTTTTAGGTGAAGATATTCCAAAACCCAGCACAGGCCTCGAAGTGCTCCAAATAACCACTTGCAGATTTTACCAAAAGAGTGTTTCAAAACTGCTCTTTCTATAGGTAAGTTCAAGTCTGTGAGTTGAATGCACTCAACACAAAGAAGTTTCTGAGAATGCTTCTGTTCAGTTTTTATGTGAAGATATTTCCTTTTCCAGCATAGGCCTCAAACGGCTCCAAGTATCCACTTGCAGATTCTACAAAAAGAGTGTTTCCAAACTTCTCTATCAATTGGTAGGTTCAACTCTGTGAGTTGAATGAAGTCATCACAAAGAAGTTTCTGAGAATCCTTCTCTCTAGTTTTTATGTGAAGATATTTCCTTTTCCAACATAGGCCTCAAGGTGCTCCGAATAAACACTTGCAGATTCTACAAACTTAATGTTTCAAAACTGTTCTATCAAAAGGAACGTTGAAGTCTGTGAGTTGAATGCACTCATCACAAAGAAGTTTCTCAGAATGCTTCCGTCTAGTTTTTAGGTGAAGAGATTTCATTTCCCAGCACAGGCCTCAAAGCGCTCCAAATATCCACTTGCAGATTCTACAAGAAGAGTGTTTCCAAACTGCTCTTTCAAAAGGAAGCTTCAAGTCTGTGAGTTGAATGCACTCATCACAAAGAAGTTTCTGAGAATGCTTCCGTCTAGTTTCTATATGAAGATATTTCCTTTTCCAACATAGGCCCCAAAGTGCTCCAAATAAACCCTTGCAGATTCTACAAAAGGAGTGTTTCAAAACTGCTCTTTCTATAGGTAAGTTCAAGTCTGTGAGTTGAATGCACTCAACACAAAGAAGTTTCTGAGAATGCTTCTGTTCAGTTTTTATGTGAAGATATTTCCTTTTCCAGCATAGGCCTCAAACGGCTCCAAATATCCACTTGCAGATTCTACAAAAAGAGTGTTTCCAAACTTCTCTATCAATTGGTAGGTTCAACTCTGTGAGTTGAATGAAGTCATCACAAAGAAGTTTCTGAGAATCCTTCTCTCTAGTTTTTACGTGAAGATATTTCCTTTTCCAGCGTAGGCCTCAAAGCGCTCCAAATAAACACATGCAGATTCTACAAAAGGAGTGTTTCAAAACAGTTCTATCAAAGGGAACGTTCAAGTCTGTGAGTTGAAAGTACTCATCACACAGATGTTTCTCAGAATGCTTCTGTCTAGTTTTTAGGTGAAGAGATTTCATTTCCCAGCATAGGCCTCAAAGCACTCCAAATATCCACTTGCAGATTCTATAAGAAGAGGGTTTCCAAACTGCTCTTTCAAAAGGAAGCTTCAAGTCTGTGAGTTGAATGCACTCATCACAAAGAAGTTTCTGAGAATGCTTCCGTCTAGTTTCTATGTGAAGATATTTCCTTTTCCAACATAGGCCCCAAAGTGCTCCAAATAAACCCTTGCAGATTCTACAAAAGGAGTGTTTCAAAACAGCTCTTTCTATAGGTAAGTTCAAGTCTGTGAGTTGAATGCACTCAACACAAAGAAGTTTCT